>NC_041816.1:5348999-5649416 GCF_900964775.1 Scleropages formosus | reverse complement strand
GCGTGATAATGATGTGACAGAAATGTTATTTTGTTAACATGATAAATGTAGAATTAGCCCCTGGTAGTAAATAGCTCAAAAAAACAAACAAACAAACAAATAAATAAATAACGAAGGCGATAAGGCTGACTGTAGCATTAGCTGCACGCCGAAAACATTTTTAAAAAAAAGAGTTTTCCTACCGGTGCAGTAATTCAGCATTAAACTTGCCCTCCTCAACAGAGGATGGGAGTCAAGGCGAGAGGAAAGTTAATTAAGAGCTAGTCTTGGGGCCCATTGCTGCATTAAAAACAAAATGCAATTTCCATCTCTGCGTGATTTAAAAATTCAGACATTTTTTCATTGTTTTGATCGTCACGTGGGCTTTAATTTTTTCCACCGCCGTTCATTTGAACCCTGCCTCTGCTCGTGTGCGAAACACTTTTTCATCCGCTGCAGGTGTTTCTTTGTTCCATTAATTGGAGGAGGAGCGTACCTGCCTGTACCTGAGCGTCCCTGAGCGCATGCTCATGTACCAGGGGATGCAGGGGTCGCTGGAGAGCATCATCACACGGCTGACTGGGTTACAGCATCTCTGTCTGGAGTCTGGGGCTCTGGGAGTCACGTGGTCACTGTTTACCCTCTGATACACTGGTACATGGTGGAATGAGGTGTAATGTGGTAAAGTCACTTAACGTAAATAATAATAATATATAACATAATATTAATCTATGATGCATAATAATATATAATACATTATAAATGAATAATATATATAAATAATAATATACATTATTATTGTTAATTTTTAAGATTAATTACTTACTTACTTTTTACTATTTATTTGGGGGGGGACGGTGGTGCAGTAGGTTGGCCCTCGTCCTGCTCTCTGGTGGGTCAGGGGTTCGAGTCCCACTTGGGGTGCCTTGTGATGGACTGGCGTCCCGTCGTGGGTGTGTCCCCTCCCCCTACAGCCTTACGCCCTGTGTTGCCGGGTTAGGCTCCGGCTCCCCATGACCCTGTATGGGACAAGTGGTTCAGATGGTGTGTGCGTGTGTGTGTGTGTGTGTGTGTGTGTGTGTGTGTGTGTGTGTGTATTTGCATTTATTTATTTATCCGATGCTCATTTCTCCAAAGTGACACTGGGTGTTGAAGTTGTTAAAGCTGCCATCTTGCAGTTGAAGGACCTGAGTTTAAATCTTTGATCCTGCTGCTGTACCCATGATGAGGGTACTTATCGTAAACTGATACAGTAAATCCTGTAATGCATAAATAATAATGTATAAAGGGGTAAATAATGGGGGTGTGGTGATGCAGTGGGTTGGACCGGGTCCTGCTCTCCGGTGGGTCTGGGGTTCGAGTCCCGCTTGGGGTGCCTTCCGAGGGACTGGTGTCCCGTCCTGGGTGTGTCCCCTCCCCCTCCGGCCTTATGCCGTGTTGCCAGGTTAGGGTCCGGCTCCCCGCGACCCCGAATAGGATAAGCGGTTCAGAAAATGTGTGTGTGTGTGTATTTTACTGGAGTGATTGTTTGACTCAACGATACTACAGCAAAACGTCTCCTTGGACTTGAACCTGCAGTCCTGAGGCTACCTTCAATATGTGTCTTCATTCGCCATCATAGCTGTTTTCCCAGTTCATCCTCAGCTGTATAAAAGCATAAAGCTTGATTATGCGAGTCACTCTCAATAAGGGCGTCGGCTTTGCAAACCGTGCATTAAGTCCTTCAGTCGAAAATGTCATTACGCAGCCAGTAACACGTCCTGGAAGGTAAAGAATCTTCAGTTGCACTCCATGACAAGCCTGTAATGAAAGAGACCTCCGGCGCCTCGGTGCCACGTTTCTGCGTTACTGCGCTCCATGGCAGCAGCGATGCCCTATGAGCCCGGTGGCACCACGGGCAGCGAAGGATCAAGACTTCACAGCATCCTGCAATTCCACATCCATCCGTTCCAGTCAAGACAAGATGATAATTGCCTCTTTAGGTCAATATTGCCAATTAGACCCACTCCCAAAAAAAAAGATTAATGACCGGCGAATAATTAGTGAGAGGAAACCTGCTGAAGAGCCGCAGAGGTCTTTACCGTTAATTAGTGATGGAGAAGATCCATTAAAGATAAAAAAGAGAGGATGCATTGAGGAAACGCAGCCCATTCGCCGCACAGCGTGGTCAGGCATGACAGCCGATTGTGGAAATTACTTGTACAAACCGTTCCGCCTAGGAGAGGCTTGCGTCTCTTTGCTCTGACAGTCGGCTTCCACTGAACCTGAACTTCAGGCTCTTGTTTCCTCAGTAACAACCCATAAGAGAACGAACACACACACCGACTGAAACCGCTTGTCCCCAAGTGGGATCACGGCAAGCAAGAGCCCAAGCCAGCAAGACTGGAGGGGGGAGGGGACGCACCCAGGACGGGACGCCAGTCCATCTCAAGGCACCCCAAGCAGGACTCGAACCCCAGGTCCACCAGAGAGCAGGATCGGGCCAAGCCTGCCGCACCACCACAGCCACACTCCACAAGAGAACATTTCTGTGAAATTACCGGGAACACTGACATCACGAGACAGTACATTGGTCTTGTTTCCACTTCTCTGAAAGCACAAAGGAACATCGGTGTTTGTATGAACAAACGAAGTAGGATGACACTTTTACGTGGATTTTTACATGGATCAAACTGATGTACGAATGTGGCAAAGGATCCAGAGTTTCACGCTTTGCCTGACGCGCAGACCCAGCATGTTTTTTTTAAAATCAGTACAACTGACATATTATCATTACCGCGGTATATTTGATTTCGGCGAGGCAGCAGGTAGTGTAGTGGTTAGAGCCGTCACCGTTAAATCTTCAGCTTGTCAGTCTGAATCCTGTTCCAGCCATTGTACCCTTGATCAGGGTACTCACCCTGAGTTGATTACAATACCATGCTCAATAAATGTCCAAATCAGTGTAAAGTCATGTAAAATTGCAAATCACCATGGACCAAAATGTCAGATGGATAAAGGCTAATAATAATAGTATCAATGCTGAAATCTCCCTTTTTTACATTCCTTTCTCTGGTTAATTTAAGGAAAAGGTGATTTGTAGTAAACAAAGGATTTGTAGTCACCGGCTCATTAAAAACCAGAAACGCACACAATCTCGCTCTCTCCCTCGTTCTCTGTCTCTCGTAGACACACTCCGTTGCACACAGGCGATGGAGCCCGCAGCCTGCTACTGTGAACATGACAGCGAAATGGGATCAGGTATGGTGTAGTTTCCGGAATGTTCCAAAGGCCATTCCAAAAAAAAAAAAAAAGCAAATGAACAGTGGCAGCATCCACGGTCGAAGTGTTTAATCAACGTTTAGTCACTCTGCAATGAAAACATTTTTAACCCCGATCCCAGCGAAGAATTACGATTTGGCCGTGGGGGAGATCTTGAACATTTGATATAAAACAAAAAAAAAAGAAAAACTTGTGTTTTCTTTGTATGACGCAGGTCTGTGGCGAAGGCTGGGCGCATTGCAAGTTTCCGGGCAGTTAGGAAGCCAGAACTCTCCCCTATATACCACACGGCAGCCCATTTCTGCGGTATTGATTGAGCGCAATTACTGGAAACACGGACATCCCACCCAAAGAGCCACTGGGCCTGTTGGAGTGTTCTTGCAACATAGTGGATCTGATTCCATCAGTGTTTCTGGGATTTGCGAGAACTGGGAAACGATGACGCAACAAGCGACCGCTGCGATCGGAGGTGTTTTAACAAGGGCGCAAAAGGACGTCCTATTCGACGTGATCCGTCGCGGGTGGTAAAACTGCCATTCGGCGCACCGGGACGATAAACAAGCATGCGCTGATAGCGGGGACGCCTTCTGTTGCATCTAAGCGTGGCTGTGTTTTAAGCGGATGGCTGCGGCTGAAAATAGCTCTGCCCCTGTTCGCATTGCACGTGAACACTCAGACAACATCTGCAGCAGCTGCCATAAATCAGGGACTCTGATTTGATGCTCCAGTGATGAAGAATAATCTATAACATGGCTGGAGTTTCCTATCAGAGAGCTTCCTGCGTTTCGTGCGCGCGTGTGTGTGTGTGTGTGTGTGTGTGTGTGTGTGTGTGTGTGTGCGCGCGCGCGCGCGCGCGTGTTTATTACTGATGGCAAAAATGGGATGTTGCAAGGAATTGGTGGGTGTGGCAGTGGCAATCTTCTGCGTTCAGGAATTGAATTTTGCTCTAATGAAGCCGCTAACGGTCCAAGAAATGAAGTAATCCGTAACATGACCTTGGAGGCGGAGATTTTGCCTTTGATGGAGTCTCTCTAAACAGATTTCTTACAAAGCCGAAATGCAGACTTTTTTTTTTTTTTTTTAAATTGAAAGCGTGTGCAGGAAAAAAAAAATAATAGTTGGTCTTTTTATCCTTTTTCCAATTTCGCTTCCCCTGAAATGTCCGGCTTGCGACGCGTCTTTTTGCCTTCACGTCAATACAAGAGGTTTGCCATTGTGCGCATTGCTGTACGTAAAGAGCTATTTGAGTCGCCGTTTTGCTGCACCGCATGCGTCCACCCGCTGTCCCCTGCATCCGCAAGCATCTACGGCTATGAAGTCGTGGAGGTCCAGCTGATGGGCCACTTCGATTGAGCAGCAATGCTGTACTATATGGATTCGGTTCATTCGGAGAAAGAAAAGGGTTTTTTTTTGTTTTTTTCGGTTTAAAAAGTGGTTTTACATTTTGAGTTTGAGTTTTACTCCCACCGGAACCTTGGATTTAATAATGAGCACTAAGATATTGAAGACATCATCCCGCATTTATGTATCTGTCCTTGTGCTTTTTTTCTGATTTTTTCATAATTAGGTAATGCTGTTTCTCAAAGGGGGCACGGTGGTGCAGCAGGTTTGGTCTGTGCCTCCTCTCTGGGTCTGGGGTTCGAGTCCTGCTTGGGGTGCCCTATGATGGACTGGTGTCCTGCCCTGGGTGTGTCCCCTCCCCCTCCAGCCCGATACCCTGTGTTGCGGGGTTGGGCTCTGGTTTGCCACAACCCCACTTGGGATAAGCAGTTTCTGTGTGTGTGTGTGTGTCTTTCAAAGGAGCTTACACTTTTACTCATCTATGCAGCTGGACAGTTTACTGAAGCAGTCCAGGGTAAATACCTTCCACTCCACAATCCATCACAGTGCAAAGCACAAAAAACTTCAACCTTATGCGGCCATACGACTCGTATTAATAAGTCTCACGTCTGGCAAGAAAAAAGATTCAGTAAAAACAGCATTAAGCTTCAAATTGCAGTGATCGAGTGCAGAGGCTAAACAAATTAAATTTATTTTTGTATCGCGCCCTTGCCAGCAAGCTGCCTCAGGACGTCGGACGGAGAATACGAAGAGCACAAAGGCGATCGGCAATTAACGGGAGTAAAAACAACAAGATGCACATTTAAACGCTTGTGTGGGAGAAAAGGCAGAAAGCAAGAGAGGAGAGGTCACAAAGTATTTATCAGAGCTAGAGCAGAACGAACCTTGGGGGTTCATGGGAATCTGGCTGGCCGCCCCTCCTGGGCACACACTGGCATGTGTACAGTTATAACAAGGTGTGACGTGGTTCAGCAGTGTCCTCTCATTTGGTCGTAAAGAGATCTTCAGTGGGCCGCAGTGAGCGCTTGTACGTATTATTCAAAGTGATGGAGTTGCGTGAGCACCGGGGGTGACAGATGGGAGAAGAAACATCCATCCGTTTGTCCATCCATCCATCCATCCATCCATCCATCCATCCATGCATCCATCCATTCATCCATCCATCCATCCATCTATTGTCAGCAACCACTTGTCCAGTGGAGGGTCCTGGTGCTCCAAAACCTATCCTGGAGGAGCAGGGTGAGAGGCAGTGTGTACCCTAGACTAGACACCAACATTCGAAGGACTTAAACCCCTCTATCTAAAAACCATTTCTCATTTTGAAATCAGATGTGTCATTCAGTGTTTGAGAACATGCTGCTCAACATGCAAACTAATCCATGAGTGGAAACAAGGAGTCAGCGAGCGCATCACCGCTCACCGGGCGCTTTAGGTCTCGTCAGAACGCTCGACTGACCGAAGACGTGGAAATCTCCGAAGGTGGGGTTCGGCGACGTCCGAGGCACTCGTGTTGGATCCGTTACTCAGCCGAAATTCTCCGCTTTCGATTGTCGAGGGATAACGTGACGTGACTTAGTGCTTGTGTAAACGCGACGGGTTCGGCGTCTTGCGGAGAGGTCGCCGTGGGACGCTGCGGGGAAGGCGAGGATGCGGTTAGCGTGAAGGCGTGAATGATGGGGAGCCGGGCAAAGCCACGACTAAGGGACAGAGGGGCAGAGGGTATCAGGAGGTGAGCAGATGCTTGCGGCTCGCTAACAAGGCCCGGGGAACTGACACGCTCTTACAACCCCATCCCCCACCCCCGCCCCCTCTCCGCGGGAACACCTGGGGCTCAGGGAGGCTGCGAGGTGAGCCCGTCTCCTCCCGCTCGGCCCCCGCCGTACAAATCCAACAGCCTCCTGCGGTGAGCCGAGCGCAGGGGAAACAGAGGGCGCTCGCTTTGTGCCGCCCCGTTTCTCTTTGCATACCCATCTCAACACCGGCATCTTTTTGCCCGACCGCCACCTCGCAGTATCTTCGGCCTCTCGTGAGAAACCCCCTTCCAAAAGCAGTAACGCGCTCTTCTCGGCCTGTGAAGCGCATTTACATCGCGGCGTATTTTACGAATGACACAATAAAAGTACTTCGTTTGCTGTTTAAATAAAACGCTGGACGCCCACCAGCGGAGCGTTAAAGATTTATCAGAGCTGAGCGCTGCCTGAGCGCATCATCGCAATAGCATTTTTAACTATATATACATATATACTGAGTGAGCGTTGCGCTGAGGCCAGTGGAAATCTCAGAAGGAAGATGGCCTAAGCGCGCACACACACACACACACACACACACACACACACACACACACACACACACACACACACACACACACACACACCTCTGTTACCCTGAGATTAATCTACAGGGAAATTAGTGCGCAAGCGAAACTGCCTGCGAAACATGCAAAACAAAAAGTTTACTCCACCACGAATTACCATATAGTTATCATATAATTACCACTTCACAGCAACATACAACACAGCACGTTGAGAGCGTAAACACGACGTGAGATCAGGCAGCGTTTCGGTGAGTATCGCGCACGAGAGCTTACGCACTCAGACTCGCGCTGCGGGGGGGGGGTGGGACCAGAGCTGTGCTCGTGCGGTGATTTTAGGAGGGACCGTTGACGTGTCCAGCGGGTCCGGTCAGGAGAGAACCCCCTTGGTGGTTCTGGGTTTTTTCCTGCACGCTAAAAAACAGAGCTCGGCCACGAAATCCAATCTGCGGTATGAGGCCCCTCCCTGCCATCACCATGCCCCCCCCTCCACACACCCCCAGTGTGATTTGGTAGTGTGCAAATAACAAGCAGAGAATAGTCCTCCCTGACATTTCTGGAAGAAAGTGTTCCTTGTAAAATTTGTATTTACGCAAGCAGCACAGAGAGGGGCACGGTGGCACGGTAGCACAGTGGGTTGGACCGGGTCCTGCTCTCTAGTGGGTCTGGGGTTCGAGTCCCACTTGGGGTGCCCTGTGATGCACTGGTGTCTCATCCTGGGTGTGTGTCCTCTGGCCTTATACCCTGTGTTGCTGGGTTAAGCTCTGGCTTCCTACATCGGGGACAAGCGGTTCAGACAGTGCAAGTAGCACATAATTTTTATCCTAAGTCACATGCAATAATTGTTTGCAATATTACATATTACATTATATATGCGGTATTTAGCTTCACACTACACTAAACTCTATGCTGTCACTCACCCGTCTCTACAATGGAGCACTGTAACACACACACACACTCTGCCATTCTATGCAGACATTTCTAAACATTTCTAAATGTCCAAAATGCACAATACAAGCATTCAAAACAGGTTCTGTGCATAATATACGTGAAATACGTGAAATACGGAGATTAATGTTAAATCACAAAGACGCGATGAAGGCGCGTAAGCGCTGACCAAACCGAACGCGGCATAAACTTCAACGCGATGACTCCGCCGAGCGAAGAAACCGCCCATCCAAAAATGGTGCTCGTAAGATGGATATATTATGGATATTGATTGCAGCAGTAACCCACATGTGTCACAGGCAGCAGAATACAGTTCCATCAAGAAGCCAAAGTCATTCGCTTCTCTCTGCAGCCATCACTCAGGTCATGCGGTGACCTTCTGAGGAGGGTCAGGGATCGAGGGACATCGGGAAAGGCTCGACGGGAGACATGACACGTGCACGCACTCCGGCGCTCAGCACAAAATAATCGTCACATCAACGGGGAGCTGATCCTCAGTGTGTTAACTCCAGTGAATCATATTAACAACCGCTCAGCAAGGTCTCATATGCAGCACTCGTGCTCCGAACGCCTGCTCTCTAATTTGTGACTGAAGTGCACCCCATGGGGGGGTATGGCGTTTCGGTTTTTTTTTTATTCATTTTACTCCATTTTCTTCCAGTTTACACCCATCCATTATTTATACGACACGGGATATTTGTGCGCGGTCTGAGCATTCTGAGAAATACATTTCCATCCATTCATTATCAACAACTGCTTGCCCAGAGCAGAATCATGGTGGTCTGGAGCGCATCCTCGGACGCCACGCACACGTACTATGAGCAATTTAGAGCCACCGATTCACCCAAAACATATTTTTTTGGACCGTTGTAGGAAATGCACGTGAGCACAGAGATCATGCTAACGCCACAGAGGCTGAGCTGGATTTCAACTCAAGACCCAGGACACCGGCACCACCCGCCGCACCACCGATTCGTCTCGGAACGCCGCAACCCGCCAACGGGATGCGATGTCTGAAGTGCCTCGTTCAAATATCTTCGGGCAATGGGAAATCTGCCGACGTGAGGTTGAAACACAGTTTGCTCTTTGCCTCCTCGCTCAGTCACCGAGAAAACGAATCCAAAGACATGTAACACGAGTCGGTTTCTGTTGGCGTTTCATCTGGTGTTTCCTGACGCCATGCAATACTGTTGCAGTGCAGCTGCCACCAGCATTCAGGAAGTTTCCCATTAACAATTTGAGTTTGAAGAGCAAAGAGATAAACAGTGTGATTGCACGTCCCATAAGCCCCCCCCCCCCCCCCCCCCCGAGCTGTGTTCCTTCCGCTTGTTCCCACACTCAGCGCCCCTTGAAGGGAGATGGATGACCAGCAGCAGGAAGCGTGATGTGTGATGAAAAGACTCAGAGAGAGGAGCAGGACGAGCGACAGGCCATTCGCTGCCACTCGAGATTTGGGAAGCAGATCCGGGTCATCGGAGGAATCACCCTTACCTAAATGAAGCCTCTTTGCAATAAAATAAATGAAAAGGGGCTCTTCGAAAGGCTGGATGAGACCACCGCCCCACCCGTGGCTCCCTTTCCATCCCCCGCTCATGGAAGCTCCCAAAACGCCTCCTGCCTCTAGCTCCCATCCCCTGGGCGGGGGGACAGCAATAGTGGTCCGGGGCACAGTTTGGTGGCCATGTGCTGTCACCCCAGGCAGACTCCACTCCGCAGGGGGCCTGTTGTCACAGTAAAAAAGTCCAGTTTTACACTTCACAGATTGACCATAAAGCACAAAACATGAATCATAGCATTAAAGATAGATCCAGTATGGAGTGTGCAGCAGTTTGTATATTTTTGCTTCCCTATATGCTCTGCGTGAGTGTGTGTGTGTGTGTGTGTGTGTGTGTGGTGTTCAGTTCTCACCCACATAGAAACGTGCCTGTTTCTTCTGTTCTATTAGAAACCCTTTCCCACATACAGGCCATTATTCAAAATGCCACACTTGTCAAAATCGAAAGAAGTTTATTAAAAATCAGCATTACGGAGCTGTCAACGTAGCATTTGACTGCAGTTACTCCCTCCGGCAAAAGGGCTGAATGCCGAAGCAAAGCAGAAAATGCCAAATAGTCACCTAGATTCTGTTAAATAGAGCACGCAACTTCATAATGCAAACAAGCAAATTCAGCTACAGAAATAGTGCGATATTACGCAATCCTTTGAAAACATTATGTACCAGCGTAATCGAGTTTAAAAAAGCAGCTCGGCGACTGCGGTGTCACAGGTCAGAGTGATTTTGAGCGTTAACAGCCAGAAACTCCGCTTTAATGAGGTGCAGAGAAAAGTTGCTCCCACAGCTGCTGTTAAAAATCACTTTGTACAAGTTCATGGTATCGGCATTTGAAGCCACGTGATTAATCTTTATGCTCATGTCAGTGGCAAAAAGAATACCGTGCAGAAATTAAAAAAAAAATTGCATGATTTTGTGTCATTATGCAGCTGTACACACAGGCTCCTCAACTGATGAACATGATTGAAAACAGTCTCTTTGTAATTTTATTTGTTCATAACTGCAGAGTCGCTTTCACTAAATCGCAGTGAAAACATTGTGACAGATGTCCCTTGATTTGTTCATAGTACTGGTTTCATTAAAAAAGTGGATACAGAAATAAAAATGTATTTTTAAATGAAAAGAAAGACACCTATGTATACCAGAAACTGTGGAAAAAAAAGATTGAATAAAGGCAGTTTGATGCTGTGATTCAGTTTTGGTGTGTTTTACTGACATCTAGCGGCTAGCTATGTAAGTGCAGGTGGCATTCACTCAGCCATAAAAAAAAGGAAAATGAATAAGACAGATAAGTGGTGAATGACTAATGGTCAATGAGTGGGTGAGTTGAGTGAAGAAAATGGAATTTAAAATAGAAGTTCTGAACTCGACCAGCGTTAGACCCAGTGTACAGTATATATCATTGTAGACTAAACCTTGTATTGCATCCTTAGTGAACATGTGACCATACTCCAGAAATACAGTCAATAATATTTACTTTTTGATATTTAAATATTCATCAAAAGGATGCACTTGGTGTCAAGCACAGATTGAAACAATTTTTCTTTTTCTGTTTCTTTTGGTTTTTCTAATTTTAAGAAAAGGGATTTTTAACAGATCCAAAGCACCAGAGTGTTCTGCGCAGGGTGAAGGATGTCTCTGTGAAACACGCTTGCTGTGTCTTGACACATTTCTGCTGCGCGTTTTTCCTGCCAGGGAGTCTTCGGATCACCCTTTCCCTCGACCATCGAGCGCATCTTGTGTCGTCTGTTGACGTGGCCCCTCCGGCACACAAACAGCTCAGATAGACACAGATTAGCTTTCAGGTGAATTACAGAAACACCCCGGGCTCAATGGTCTAAGTGACCCAGCTGTATAAACCGAAGACAGCGGACACATTCGGGGGTCATACAGAGCTGCAAAAAGCAGAACAGGAGTCCTTGGCTGCCTAAGGACAACCTGAACTGTGTAATTTACATTTATTTATTTAGCAGACAATTTCCTCCAAAGCGACTTCCCATTAACTCTATGTAGTGTTATGAGCCCACACACCTTATTCACCAAGGTGACTTACACTGCTAGATACACTACTTACACTGGGTCACTCATCCATACAGCAGTGGAACACACACGCACACACACACACACACACACACACACACTATGGGTGAACCTGAACAGCATGTCTTTGGACTGTGGGAGGAAACCAGAGCACCCAGAGGAAATCCACACAGAGAATATGCAAACTCCACACAGACTGAGCGGGGGTCGAACTCACATCCAAACACCCCAAAATGGCTCATCTGAACGTGGCACCCATCGTGACTCGACCAATTTTGAAGAAACCTTTATGGCAAACATTATGACAGAGGTTATGAAGGACAATGAACATTTTGACCTGGCGTATGTGTGATTGTGAGTTAACACACAAACTCCTAAATTAGCAGCACACCCTTTCAATAGTCAAGAGGTCACCGTTGGGCTCTTCCAATCAGCTGCTCAGATTTTTCCCTATTTCGTGGAGTGTATCACTCTGTAAATCTAATGCACCACTTCACTTATAAATCACTTGCTTTTTTGGGGAGTCGTGCATGAAGCTGAAAGCTCGCATTTCATTTGATGATGAAGTAGCGTTTAAAGAACCATCGAGGCAGCTTTAAACCGTGCCGGATAATATGTTTCCCAAAGATATTAAAAAATTTAACAGAAAACATTTTAATGGAATAAGTGATACAAAAAAAATATTGTGTGCACTTTTATAAATGCACGCGAAAAAAAATGCGCATTCAAAATGCGCTTAACAAGGGATATTCAAAGTGGCAAATGAAACATCTTTTCTCCCTTTTCGCAGAACTGGCTAATTTATCGTCCTTCAATATAAATATGGATGTCAGACCAACCACTTTGCAGTTTAAACCACGGTCAGACCAGCTGTCCGAAGGAATACTCTCGCAACGCCTTTCCCATTAAGTCTCTCTTTCTGCGCACAGTGCCGGATGGTGAAGGTTTCTCACGAAACATGGCGTCTGCCGGTGTAACATCCACTCATACGCTCTGGACAGCCAGACACCCCTTGTCTAGTCTGAACGTGGTGGTCTATGAAACGTGCTCAACCGGGAAATCGCTCGCAGTCTGTGCTGCGTTGCCTCAGTCTGGTCTGTTCTCCGTGGCTGCATCAGCACCCCATGACCTGGCCCTTGTCTCCCCAGGGCTCTGTGCGCTGCTTTAGTGCATAATGATTAGTCGGACACTCGCTAGATAGGAGACGTCAGTGAGGGCTGGATGGTTGGATACAAGTCGCTGGACCCGGAGACTGAGCCAGTCAGGTCAGATCGCTGGATCGAACCGCAGGAATCAAACCTGCACCATCACGACCTGTACCCCTTCCAGGTAAGAGCATTAAATACTTGAGTTCCTGATTGGACAACTGGTTGTATACAAAGGGATGACGATCTCTGTTGCATTTGATACATAAATACAAAAACACACCTAGGCTGTCACACACATTTACAGAAAAAATGCAGAGTGTGCTCTTTTTCATGTTCAGCTATGATTTACAGAGCCCACACAGCCTGTACCACACCGGATAACCATGGACACCTATGGATTCAGCCACCAACATCTACTATCACCCCTCTCCCTTCCTTGCCCATATCAAGCTGAAGACTCTGTTATGGCCTACAAGACCATTAGCGGATCTGCTCCTCAATACCTGCTGGACCTGATCACTCTCTACACTCCAAGACTGCTGAGCTCCTCCACCTTTGGCCACTTGTTAATTCCACATGCAAGAGGACTAAAATAAAAAACGACCAAAGGTTCTCAGTTCCGACTACAATGTGGTGGAACGAGCTCCTTCTGTCCCTCAGAGCTGCTGAATCCTTCTTAACATTCGAGAAGGATCTGAAAATGCGTCTGTTTTGGACTCACTTCTCCTGTGATCTCCTATGGGCTCCATAAACTTGAACTATATTATCTGATTAAAATAAAAAAATGACTCCCTATCAGTTGCATGTACTGCTGTCTGTGTACTGTATTTACTAACTGACTGTACTTTGAGAATCGTGTGTCCGCATCTGAATCTCTGTTGGTGAAACGCACTTGTTTTACTCTGAATTGTACATGTTGTTGGATATAAAAGTGGTCTCTCGCAGGAGGCAGGGCCAGCAGCATGTCAAAGCACACAAACACACACACACACGCACACGTACACTCACAGTCTGCGTGGAATCAGCCGATCGCATGCAATTTTCCACCGTCGAACTAAAGGCACGAAAGCAGTCCTGGTGGCTCATTAGACACTTCCCTGGCGGTGTGCACCATTACTAATGGACAACACGAAGCTATTAGCGCGCCGACAGAGGAGACTGGTTCAGTGTCAATCACAGATTTATAAAGTCATCCTAATTTGATAACGCCGTCTCCTGACGCCATGCATCCTGTTCGGTCATAATGGTCCGAGTGCAGTTCTCTCTGCTTCCCAGCAGATCTTCCCACACCCTCCTCCCGCGTGCCGCCTAAAAGAAGCCTGAAAGAACAAATTATTGCACTCAGTCTGCGAAGCACAGCCTAGTTGCCTTGTTTGCCTGTGCTCGTCGTACTTCGAGAAGGAGACTATAAGAACTTTGCATTACCTGTAAGCCTCAAAAACGCCGGACTGGACCTGAAGCCTTGTTCCAAGACCAAGAAGAAAAAATCTTGAAAAAGAGACCAAATATCATAATATTTATTTTTTCCCCACTGTTTAATGAGATATTGTCATCACTGCATCTTAATAATGTGATTTGAAATACTGCAGCTTACTGTATACACTAACATCCATCTGTCACAGGACACTATGTGCATGTGCATACATATACTGTATGTACATGTGCAGCAGGTGGCGTAGTGGTTATAGCCTCGGTCTTGCAACTGGCGGGCAGATGATTGAACACTTTTTCCCATTGTAGTACCCTTGATCGAGGTACTTCCGCTGACTAGAAACGCTAAAACTTGCCCAGCTGCATAAAGGAGTAAATGACTGTACGATGCTTAATATACAAAACTAACGTCCGAATGTGCGTAGCAGCTTACAATGGTGCCAGACAAACAATGGCTAATAATAATATAGGAGAAGCACGCAGCATAGTACTTAAGGACATGGTGTGGTAATCAGATTTTCGCCAGTTCCTATTGCCTAAGGCGCCCTGCTTTTGTTTTTCTGATGATTGTTCCAGTACAATATACAGCTAGAGCTATATGTGCGAAACTGTAAGACGGCTAAGCGAGAAAGCAGTAATACACCTGATTTCATCACGGAATTTGTACCTATTTGTTTGTTTTTCCTTTTGTTATCCATTTTAAAAAGAAAAGAAGAAATTGTTCCGCTGACAAAAAGAAATTGTTCCCCTGACATTTGTAGCATGATAATTACATTTTGGGGCATTCATCTGGAATGAAACAATACATAGAACTTTTATTACCTCACAGTGCCAAATAGCACCTACTGAAAAATGTCTAATATTGCTTTTCTGGGGACTTCTTTTTTTGGATGGTGGAAAAAATAAAAAAGGAATCTTATTCAGGTGAGATAAATTTATAGCGCTATCGGGTGCTGAGAGACCTGCCTGGTATTCTTTCCTTCGCCCAGTGAAAACACTCACGCGAATCACTGATGTGGTAAGACAGTACGTCACACTAACAGAGAGCTTCCGCTGAGTGGGCACCACGTTCGCTGAGCCTACAAGGTGCAAGGTTACAGGTTTTTCACTGTTCTCATCCCACCTTCCCAAGCACATAGTCCAGCAGATCTGGTTGCGTGGTACACCCCGCCTGTGAATTCATGCACAGTTTTTATTAGGATTGTGGCCCCCAGCAAGGCAGAATAGATTTTCTATAGAAAAAAATATGGATAGACTCAATTTTGAACAGACCTGGAGGAGATACAGTAATTAAGGAACCAGATTTGTAATAAGAAGGTGAAAGAGTTGGGGGTGAGATGTTAATGGTCAGCCTTCAAATAGTGCATTGAAGTATTTGACCAAAAAGAGACTCGTCTTTTAAATCCCTCTTACAAAAGCCTAGATGCGGAGTGCAGAGGTCAGAAAAATATTATAAGAGCAGAGATAATGGATGAAGAAAAGTGTTTCAGTTTCTCAAACACAACTGAGCTTGATAATATGACTGGGAAGACTGCCAGAAGAAATTTGTTGAAATTCACTCATCTAAACAGGCTAAAAACAGGTATATTCCAGTATTCAAAGAGAAATTTCTCAGAAACAATATATAACGATTCATTATTACCCTTATTTTTACCATATCTAGTCGATGCATTTCTCCAAAGTAACTTTACAGTGATAAATTTCAATTTTTACAGCAGGACAGTTTTTACTGTATCAATGCAAAGTACCTTGATCAGCACAGTGCTTCAGTGTGACTGGAGGTTGCAGGCAGGTGCCCAGGTGTACATCTCCACGTATGAAGAAGTGCACTCTAGGTTATTACCTAATGACCCGTGGACACAGATTAATCAGGACAACTTGCAAATTATAACAACGATGCACATTACAAAATAAATTAACATACAACCACAACTAATATTTATTAACAGGGGCAGCAGGTGGTTGTTGATGCCTTGCTATCGAAGGTCGCAGGTTCAAATCCCTGCTCCTGCTCTAGTAGCTTTCAGCTAAATACTCACTGTGAATTGATGCAGTAAAAATTACCCTGTTCTATGAAAGGGTAAATAATTGCCAACATCCAAAAGCTTCGCTCAGTGAATAAATAATAATTTTTGTCTTGATTACTTTCCTATCGCTGTTCTCTGGAGCTGATAGATGATCAGACACTGACCGTACTATCAAATAGAGACAACAGTGGTCAGTGATAGAAGGGTTCAGCTGACCAGTGGGGGTCGCGTTGGGAAAAGTCATCATTAAACCTGATCCCATCAGTTCACTGAACGGTCACAGCGTTGGACGTCAGTCTGTGGTGTTCCATCTTCTACGCCCCTTCAACTCATTGATTGGACCCCACACGCACTATGGATCGAGGGACCTGAGCATCAGCACCACTGCTCAAGAGGAGACCCTTTTAATACATTTTAAAGCCTTTTAAATTTGCCTCATGAAGCCTAATCGATTTCTGCACTTAGTGACACTTGGCGAAGCAATGACCGCCGGGGCTGCGGGAACGATTCTCAACTCTCCCCCTCTCGCGGCACCAACCATCCAAGCAAATGCACACGAGTGAAGTCAAGACAGGGCACTTTTCCTTCCCATTAGCCTCCAAGTCCTCGCATAGCTGCAGAGGTGCGTGAAGTGGCCAGGTCTCTGATTGCCGTCTCACTGGAGTGCAGATGAAGAACCCCTCAGGTCAGGCTGCAATGAGACATAACTGCAGGCTGATTGGTTCAAGTTTGCCTGTCCTTCAATGATTTTGAGACTTAGGATTGCAATTATAGTAACAAAGTCGATTTCCGAATTGAACAGTTCACCCCGCGCACTTTCTTCACATTTGCGTTATTATCCAAAGGCATTGCCAGCTCACCCTAGGTGGCCTCTTTCACTTCTGCAGCCAGAGAACAGTGTTATTCATCTTTACTGAACTCTCTTTATGCAGCTGCCCATGTGATGTACAACGGTTCATATGGTGGAATGTGACAAATCGACTGTCCTCCAGAATCACGTGTCTTCATACAGGTCTCTTCTTCTGTTGATGTAATGCACTCTTTGTATTTTTTCTCGGAGATGTATGCTCCTTCGGAG
Source organism: Scleropages formosus (assembly GCF_900964775.1). Classification (NCBI taxonomy): domain Eukaryota; kingdom Metazoa; phylum Chordata; class Actinopteri; order Osteoglossiformes; family Osteoglossidae; genus Scleropages; species Scleropages formosus. The sequence continues at coordinate 5,632,300 of NC_041816.1, read as the reverse complement.
AAAATAACGAATCGATGACTGCATGCACATGGAAATGTCTTGCCTCCCTTCACCTTGCATAATTAAGAAAAATCTGGTGAAATGAAGCAGTCATGCGTGAACTTGTGCTGCGCAGATGGATTCGGAACGTAGTCTTAATAAAAATAAAAACATCATCGGTACTGGGTTTTCCTGTTCTTTTTCTTGCAGTTTTAGCTGGGGCATGGCTGAATGTTCGCCAGGTATCTCCAGCCTCAAAGTAGTAGCAGAGGCTTGACTTGAGGAGAAACTCATTTTTAATGCTTTAAAACATGAACAGACCCTTTGAGACTGGAAGGGAAATAACCACGAACCCTACATCCTGAGCGTTCTCTGTTGTACAGATCTTATCCTGCTCACATTTCTGGAGATATGAAAGACGGTGGTTTGAAACTGGATGGAGCTGGCTGCAGGATAACGCTGGAACGCGATGGTTACACATCTCTCACGTCCCTGGCTACAGTAGCCCAAGGCTTTTAGCTCTTTATTGTGCCCATGACTCGTCCACTCGCAATTTACCCACATGTCAGACTTCATAGAATTTCCCATCACCTTCAACATTGCATCTTACCCCAATCAGGGAATGCTGTGTATATGAAGAAAAATAAGATTTTCATGAAATACGTATGGGAAAAATCACGAAATTCAGATTACATTGGCAGAATTAGTGTCATAAATGCTATGGAAATACCATTGTACGACATGTACACTTTTGAATGACTGAACAGGAAGTCCAATCAAAGGTTTTGACTAGATTAAATAAAAAGAAAAATACTTCCATTTACAGGTGGGAAATGTAGATAATTTTTCAGCTTTCCAGATATATGTGATAACCAAAGCAGATAACCCCTCGAAAAGCAAAAGGTGGCCTTATAGCTTCAAAGCTGCTTCCTTGAACTTGACGGAGCGAGCTTTGAATCCTGCTCCTGCTATACTACCTTAGAACAACATACTTAACCTAAATATAGGAAATGTTACTCAGCTATAAAGGAGTAAATCACCTCAAGCTGCTTTGGCCAGTCAAAGCCTGGCAACGCTCAATGCACCAGACCGGTAGCAACACCTGAGAGGATCCAGTAATAGAATAACCATGAATGGAGTCCCATCTGCAGCCAGTCGGCCAACGGACTCAATAAAGACCCAGAATGTAGGAGTTTGAGAGACGGTGCGAGAAGGGAATGTTTGCTTGGACGGCAATGGTTTTACAGGTTTGTGTCTTTAGTTTACAGTTTATTTTGTTTTCTTGTGTTCTGTTTTATTGATCTGACGGCTGTCTTTCATTTACATTTATATTTATTCTTTTACATCTATTAATTTCGAAGATGCTTTTCTCCAAAGCGATGTACATCTCATAGAAAGTACAATGTGTGCATTACATTAGCAGGAAGAGACACATAGATGCCAACACATGATTCTTAAGTACAGTTAGTTTCTTTCCATCGTATGAACCAATGTTCATCACACAAGTAGCTGCATAAAACTTTATCTGAATATCCACGATTCCAAATTACCTTCCTAGTAATATATACATATGTTTTTGAGATAGATATAAACATTTACATTACATTACATGAGTGGCTGTGTAAAGGTTTATCCAGGCATGATGTTAAAGTTATGGTACATGAACATTTACGTGAACCTGAAAGATGATGGGCAAAGCGAGTCTGGAAAAGGTGAGTTTTCAGACCCTTTGTAAATGTGGACAGAGATTCAGCAGTTCTGAGTGAGAGGGGGAGGTCGTTCTACCACAATGGAGCCAGAACTGAGAACCTCCGCGCTTTACCTTTCGTGCGCGGGGGACCACCAAGCAAGCAGAAGCAGACGAGCGAAGGGGTTAGGGTTGGGATGTAGTGGTTGATCGAGTCTTGTAAATAGCTAGAAGCAGTTCTGTTGATGCATTTCTAGACAATAATCAGGGACTTGAATTTGATCCAGGCAGCTATAGGAAGCCAGTGCAGAGAAATGAGTAGAGGAGATACATGGGAACACTTTGGCAAGTCAAACACAACTCGTGCAGCAGCGATCTGTATCAGCTGTAGAGGTTTGATGGCAGTAGCGAGAAGTATTCAGACATCCCACCTGAAACACCACACCATTTCAGATTATATGCATTTTTATTCTTTTTCCTCTTTATCTCAGGATGGAGTGGATTTCCCAAAATGACTGAGCTTAAAATGGACCTTTAAAATATTGTTCACATTTTATAACATTTGATGAAAGGAAAAGCAATGATTGACACATCATTCTTCTGTTAGGGTTTTCGAAACTTCTGGTCTTGTGCAGAGTCGGAGGCCCAGTTCTCAGACTTTCAGATTTAATTCGGAGACTTGCCAATCCATCATTGAATGTTGCATGCTACTGATTATGTGTTAAGTGAGAAATGATCACTGGGGAGAAGGAAGCCAAGGTTTCATTTCACCAGTGACATACATGGGGTTTTTCTTATAGATACAACACATATCTGCATATGGTGGCAGTTTGGTGGTCGGGGGTTGGTGGTCTGTGGATCTGCGAGAGAAATAAAGAAAGTGGAGGGTGTGGGATGGAGAAAAGGAGATGGACAGCAACTGTCACCCACCTAATGGAGGAGCTCAAGGCTCAGGCCAAGAAAAACCTCAGTGGCTGCACTGAACAGTGTAGTGGAGTGATGCGATAAAGCACTAAATGACACTGTTCCTTACACATACTGCTCATGTTTCTCCTTGAGCCATGTATTTTTTCTCATCTCTAGTGATTTATTTTATGACATGGACAGGACATCTTTAGTAAATGTGATGACATGGACATTAAACGGAATACACAGAGGTGCCAAGTAAGAAAGTGGTCAAGGAAGTTTACTTGTACTCCAAAGGATGATGAACAAAAGGGTCAGATCAAGCATATCTCAAAGAAACCAATAGAGAAAAGTGAAGTTCTATCAAACTGTGTGACTGCACCAGAAGCTAAATGTCACGTTTGACTGAATGGAATCCAGGTGTTTAATGCCTCAGCCGGGGGAAAAAACTTTGGACGCGGTGAGTGTCTGAGACGGATAAAATCAGCAGCAATCAGGATATGTGCACCTGTCCGTTCCTTGGGGATCGTTCTCTTTGGCTTACAGTGATGCGCCAAGATTGAGTTCTCATTTGTGTGACTTCCAGTGCTTCTTTATGCAGTGTAAAACTCATTCATACCGTCTGTCAAGTTATCCGAGACAGGACTGTCAAGCCCAGTCATCACATGGGGAGTGGAAGTCTCTCGGTGCTCCATGCCAACACTTCAACCAGCTGCACGAATACTCCAAAGTGATGAACGGCGAGGTCTTCGCCCGCGGCTGCCTGTGGATTGCTCAGTGACAAATGTAAGAAACCTTACACTGAAAGGACATTGGGATTGTATCCTCGCGATTTCTTGGAAGAGTGTCAAAAATATTTGTCACTTTTCGCACACAGAAACTGTTTTACACTTTTTTCCTTTTAGATTGTTGAATTTTATTCATTTATCTGGTGCTTTTCTCCAAAAGGTTTGTGCACTAAGGTACTTGCAGTGGGGGGTGTGGTAGTGCAGCAGGTTTGACCTGGTCCTGCTCTCTGGTGGGTTTGGGGTTCGAGTCCTGCTTGGGGTACCTTGTGATGGACTGGCGTCCCATCCTGGGTGTGTCCTCTCCCCCTCCAGCCTTATGCCCTGTGTTGCGGGGTGAGGCTCCAGCTCACCACAACCCTGCTTGGGACAGGTGGTTTCAGTCTGTGTGTGGGTACTTGCAGGGATTTATCCATTTATTCACCATAGTATTTCTGGTGAATCACACACACACACACACACACACACACATTTTCGGAACCGCTTGCTCCATACGGGGTTGCGGGGAACCGGAGCCTACCCAGTAACACAGGGCGTAAGGCCGGAGGGGGAGGGGACACACCCAGGACGGGACGCCAGTCCATCGCAAGGCACCCCAAGCAGGACTCGAACCCCAGACCCACCGGAGAGCAGGACTGTGGTCCAACCCACTGCACCACCGCACCCCCTCTGGTGAATCACACACACACACACACACATCTTCAGAACCGCTTGTCCCATACGGGGTCACGGGGAACCGGAGCCTACCCGGCAACACAGGGCGTAAGGCCGGAGGGGGAGGGGACACACCCAGGACAGGACGCCAGTCTGTCGCAAGACACCCCAAGCGGGACTCGAGCCCCAGACCCACCGGAGAGCAGGACTGTGGTCCAACCCACTGCACCACCGCACCCCCTCTGGTGAATCAGTTCAGTATAAATACCTTGATGAAGGATATTACAGCAGGAGGGGAATTCAAACCCAGGTCTTTTGGATGTAAGGCAACTGCTGCAACCACTACACCACCTGCTGCCCCATTCCATCTACCTGAGTTCCAGTCCTCCAAAACACCAAAGGGATGAGCCAAGATATTTTCCAGAACATTTTACCGAGGTATATATTGTAAATATGGGTTGTTACTCCAACAAAACTCATCAACACTCAACCACATTAAACTGACTTTTCCAAAAAACACTGAACGGCCCCAAATGCAAGCAAAAAAAGTCTTTACAGTTGCTTTTTGTGAAGTAAATCATAGCAGTGTTATTACATATTGCTTTTTCCTCCCACTGCAGAACATTTCCAAGAATTTAATATTGGCGGTGCAGTTTTTCATATATGGCATGAATAAAATGTGTAAAAGGGTAAAGCGCGAAGAACTTCAACCTTATGTGGCCATACGACTCGTATTAATAAGTCTCACGTCTGGCAAGAAAAAAGATTCAATAAAAACAGCATTAAGCTTCAAATTGCAGTGATCGAGTGCAGAGGCTAAACAAATTAAATTTATTTTTGTATCGCGCCCTTGCCAGCAAGCTGCCTCAGGACATCGGACAGAGAATACGAAGAGCACAAAGGCGATCGGCAATTAACGGGAGTAAAAACAACAAGATGCACATTTAAACGCTTGTGTAGGAGAAAGGCAGAAAGCAAGAGAAGAGAGGTCACAAAGTATCTATCAGAGCTAGAGCAGAACGAACCTTGGGGGTTCATGGGAATCTGGCTGGCCGCCCCTCCTGGGCACACACTGGCACGTGTACAGTTATAACAAGGTGTGACGTGGTTCAGCAGTGTCCTCTCATTTGGTCGTAAAGAGATCTTCAGTGGGCCGCAGTGAGCGCTTGTACGTATTATTCAAAGTGATGGAGTTGCGTGAGCACCAGGGGGTGACAGATGGGAGAAGAAACATCCATCCGTTTGTCCATCCATCCATCCATCCATTACTGTTAACCACACATCTGGGGCACGGTTGTGTTATTTATGTAGCGGTAACCCTTGACAGCCATGTGGATAAAAGTACCAGCAGCTTCAATCAGAGTACTGTATGTTAAATTTTATTGAAAGGAACCCCCTTAACACTGGTTGGTAGACCCTCCCACAGTTTAGGTTCTCTGTAATTGAAAGCATTGTATACAAATGTTGATTTATTTAAGTGAAAACCTGCATCCTGTGATCTGAGAGATCATCCCGGCCTGTGAAACATTTATTCACTGAGCTAACACTTTTCAAAGGGCTCACAGTGTTTTACCCATTTACACAACTGGGTAATTTTTAGATTTATTTACTGAGCAGATGCTTTTCTCCAAAGCAACTTCCAATGAACTCTATGCAGTGTTATCAGCCCACACACCTTATTCTCCATGGTGACTTACACTGCTAGATACACTACTTACACTGGGTCACTTCATCCACACATCAGTGGAACACACACACACACACACACAGGGTGAACCTGAACAGCATATCTTTGGAGTGTGGGAGGAAACCAGAGCACCCAAAGACTTCCACTGCTGGATACACTACTTACACTGAGTCACTTCATCCACACATCAGTGGAACACACTCTCTCTGTCGCTCACACAATAGGGGTGAATCTGAACAGCATGTCTTTGGACTTTTTACTGGAGCAATTTAGGATAAGTACCTAAATTGGGTACTTCAGCAGGAGGTGAAGTTCAAACCTCCATCCTTGGGACCCAAAGGTAGTGGCACTAACCACTACACCACCTGCTGGCCCATACTGATATGTTCTGATGAATATGTGGAGGGATAATCATATCAGAGCCTTGCAAGTGAGCAGTGCAGTCTTAAAATCTGTGCTTTTCTTTACTGGCCTGAGAGCTGGAGTTCTATGGTCATACTTTCTGGTTTTTTTATGATCTTTGTTGAAACATTCTGGATTAGTTATACTGATGCCATTTTGCAATATCAGTAGTGACCCCAATCCGAAGCAGAAGGAATGTTTTTTTTCTTGACTTCACAATTACATTGTAGGCAATTTTATCCAAGCAATGGTTTTTACCTTCCCATAAATGCATTTAGGAGTACCAGAGTGCTGTGAGAAACTCACGGCAAGGTCACAAATTGAAATGCAATGTTCTGGGCATTTTTTTGCGCATGAAGAATATAGCGATATAGAGAGGGAAACCTACACCACTGTTTTCCCTGTTTATTGTGGCCTATGACAAAAAAATGCAGCTTTTAAGACTAATTTCTCTCGCCTTTTTCTGTCCCATGTTGTCATTTCGGCCTGAAGGAGGCCCTGGAGGAGATTGTCTTAAAAACATTTCAATTCACAATTGTTCAGATGTCGAAATACATAAATAGATGGAACATGAAATTTGTGAAACATACTGGAATATTTTGCAAGTGTGTGCAGTCAGCTGGACGTAACTGCCCATATATTGAGTTTGACCTTTGACTCCAAGAACAGTAATAGCTTTGCTTTGCAATAGCCCATCTGAACAGGATGGACAAAAAAAGTGCATGACAAGAGTCAGGAAAAGAAGTGCTTTAGCTCTGACCTTCTAGTTCGCGACGGCAGGATGGCCATCAGAGAACCCATTCATTTCAGCTAAAAGCCTCTCTGCCGCACAGCCTATAAATAGGACTCCAGAAGCTGTGTGATCTAGACCTTGCTTTGTCCCCTTAGTGTTGATAAAGAGGATAGATGAGTCAAACAGCAACGGACTGCAATGGAGGATTCTGCATTTATTACAATTACCTTTTCACATTTGGAACATCTAATCCAACTGAGACTAAATGAGCTAAAGACAACAGGTAACATCACAGTGGCTCAGGACACATGATTAAGCTAATGCACACAAAGGGTTAATTGGTTAAGTTGATAACTCAGATATGATCGGATGGGCTGCGGAACTTGAACCAGTCAGGTCAAGGTCTTTACCTGAACTACTCCTGTAAAATGTCAAAGCTACATGCGATGAAATTTTATTTCCTTTCAACAGAGGCTTCATCCAAATATTGGCTACACTATAAATTTAGGGCAGCATAGTGGCACAGCAGGTAGCGCTGGTGCCTCACAGCTCCTGGTCTGTGGGTTCAGACATGGGTTCAAATCCTGCTCAGCATGTGTGTGGTTTGTGTGTCCTTCCTCTGGTCATGTGGGTTTTCTCCAGATGCTCTGGTTTCCTCCCACAGTCCAATGAGATGTGCTTCAATGATGAATTGCTCAATGTGTGTGAATGAATTTGTGCACCCTGCCTCACACCCTATGCTTCTGGGACAGGCTCCTGATCACCATGACTCTTCATGAGGACCAGTGGGTGACAGTAATAAATATAAATTTGTAATGCTTGCATATTCAGAGTCAGATTACGACGGGGTTTGACACACAAAGCTGAAACTACATACCGTGTTTGATCGTGAGTCACTAGTGATCTTCAGAATGTGAGACAGTGTGTCAGAGGATGCTGGAAGTTTTCCCCGGAGACAAAGCAGGCTGTGAATCAAAGTTAAAACACCTCCCCAGGTGGACAGAGACAGAGGAGTCGGTTAAGTATTTAATGAGACCATCCCCTCATGGCCCACACTTATTACTTCTGTCTTCATTGGATTCCAGTGCCAGGATTGGAGGCTCGCGCCAGCCAGTGTTCGGATCTGGCTCGCTCTCCAAATGCGCCGTGAAGGAGGAGCCCCCTGGGCCGAGATGGACCCAGCACAACAAACCAGCAGGCCGTTCCTTTCCCTGAGCAGTATGATTTTACAGCCAATAATACGGTACATGTGCTCTTAAGTGGTCTGTGTACAGGGGCGTCTAATTGTACCACTAAATCAATCGCTGCTTCTCCTCAGCCACAACGGTTTGCTTACTGCCTCCCCCTAACTCGACGAGAGGGCCTTCAACGATTTCCTCTCGCGCCACAACTCCTCCAGAAAGACCGAGCCCTGCTATCCACCGTCATCCCTTGAACCCGAGGGTATGAAAATTAACGCAGATATTCCTTTCTGCTGAGAAGGATCGAAGAAGACAGGGTTTTGGTTGTACTGCAATTTCTGTTTCCACTTGGTGAAATTATGCGAGCTCAGCTGCTTGTATTGGCTGGAGCGCCATGTGGTCATGTAGTCGCTAATGTGAGCTCATGCACTATGCCGAGGTGTTATACAATCCACTACCAGGTTTCCACACAGCAAAGCCTCCGTCTCTCCCGGGGCTAGACACTGCCAGCCCCCGCTCCCCTGCGGCCTCGAACCTGCGTCGAGCCAAACAATCAAAGCTTCTCATTCCTCCGAAGCAACCCAATAGCAAGCCCATTGAGTTCAGTGAGGCCCATATAACCGATTCTTTCCTCACGAGCGCAGTCGCCATGGAAACATCCTTTAGTTGCCATGCGCTCACAATGGCAGTTTAATGAAAGGAAAGTGTCTTTAGGAATTCAAGTCCATTCTCACGTAAAATGCGACGCGGAGGCACCTTCATCTGGTTGAAGAGGTGTAACTCAAGGACACGTCCAAAGAGCAGCTAACCGACAATGACCCATTTTACTTGACTTTTTTAAGCCAGAGATAAAGGTGGAAAAATTTACTGGCCAAGATGAATCATTTCCAACCTTGGATGCTGCTGTGCAGACAGTGCTTCGGCTTAACTGTAAATGGAATGAATATTTATGTGTAAATAATTACAGCTCTTAAAAGAAATACCACATTCAGCGAGCCAGTTACTTGCAATCATGTTTTTTGGGGAGGAAGATGTTGCAAGTCACTCTAATTTCACATATAACACACACACACCATCTGAAACCACTTGTGCCATACAGAGTCGCAAGGAACCGGAGCCTAACCCGGCAACACAGGGCGTAAGGCTGGAGAGGGCGGGGACACACCCAAGACAGGACGCCAGTCCATCACAAGGCACCCCAAGCGGGACTCGAACCCCAGAGCCACCGGAGAGCAGGACCCGCTCCAACCCACTGCGCCACCGCACCCCCCCATATAATAACACATAATTCATATAATAAATAACTGCATGTTTAGACATCACTGTGTCATTGTGAACGGTATTTCAGAATTAAACATTTAACTTTTAAAACACTGGCACCTTTACTGCTCTACATGTGTTCTTACACAAAATTGCTTATCAACGGTATTGTAAGAACATGGCAGTTAAACTGAGCCATTCCTGAGACGCTCCTTAAACTTGACACCCTGACTTCCGGCTCACGTGAGTTTATCGAAATCACTCAAGACCCTTGACACGGGTGCGGCTCACACACACACACACACACACGCTGACTGAAACTGCTTGTCCCAAGTGGGGTCGTGGCAAACCGGAGCCTAACCAGGCAACACAGGGCATAAGGCTGGATGGGGAGGGGACACACCCAGGACGGGACGCCAGTCCGTCACAAGGCACCCCAAGCAGGACTCAAACCAGAGACCCACGAGAGCGCAGGACCCAGCCAAACCCGCTGCACCACCATGCCCCCAAACGGGTGCGGCTGCAACTCTCTTTTTCTTTCAGCCTGACGACAGCTGATTTGGCATTAGGGGCTTGGGGGGGGGGGTGGTTGTGAAGGAAGAGGGTTTGACTCTTCAGAGAAGGAAACACTGCAGCTCCCCCCCACAGTGCTTTAGAGAAGATATTTTAGGGAAAAGATGAGACGCACGGCGGCCTGTGTACATGTAATCCAGCGATGGGGGAGGTCACTCTCCTGAAGAGTGGAGAAAGCCGCACAGTGGTGCTCCATGAAAATTATATTCAGCTGGGGTTGTGAATCACTGCCGGGTTGGGGCTGCGGCGCCTCTGCGAGATGAGAATCGCTCTGAAAATATACATGGAGTCGGAATCAAATCAAAACATCGGACAGTTTCTCGGCGAATTCTGTGTAACCGCACATTGACAGGGTGACACTGTTTTGGGTGGGAGAGTGTGCAGTGCTGAAACAGCACATTGCAAAAGACAAGCGGATGTACTGACGTTTTAGCGTGGCTCCTGAAGTTTTCCTCTCCAGACGGAGCCTTTCTCACAAAGTGCTGATGCCTGTAATGCGTACGGGTCGAAGAGAATGACCTCGGATGCGAGAGGACTTGTGGCGGCAGGTTGAGGAGGTAATGGGAACCGGGCTCGAGGAGAACTCCGACACTGGAGGTCCATTTCTCTTCCCACATCCCAACACCCACGGATGAGCGAAACCTTGCAAGCCGCCACGTTTATAAGCACAGGAACCTGCCCCTCTTAAGGGAACCGGGACCCGAGCGCCCGGCACTGCGGTGTGGAACTTGTTGCCTATACTGTATGTTAATCTGTGCTCAGTTCTTGCAGAACTATTTCACTTGGGACTGTAGGAGCAGAGAGGACTGGGTTAATTATTCAGACATTTCAACCATCTGCTGGTTAGTAAAAAATCAGTGACAGTAGTGGTGAGAACAAACTCAGAGCTCCACAGTTACACACCCCGGAGGAAGACAGCGATCAACAGCACTAAATGGGGGAGATAGCGCAAAGTTGTGTGCTTTGTGTGACAGGGAGGCACAGATAGAGTAGGCCGCTGCGTCCAGGTGAGCTGGAGCCTTTTCTTAGCCGGGGAAGAGGTGGCGAGGACATCTGGATATACAAAATGGAAAAACAATACAACCGTCGACTACGCGTGCAATGAAAAGCAAAGCCTTTCGGAAACTGCTCATTGAACTGTTCGCCGTTCCCTAATTTCCTCCACGGTATCAGTCTGTGCTCCGCATCACTGACGAGGAAACAATAATTATAAAGTAAATGATGTTTGCTGGAGCCCCTGGACGGTAGTCTTTGGGCTGTTTTTTATTTGCTACCCCTCTCACCCCGGCGCTGCCTTATTTGCACGTACTCACAGCCGAGTCCTCATTTAGTTTGATGATTGAATGATTTCCCTGGAATATAAATGTGACCACTGGAAGAAATCCATGCTCTTCAGGCCAGTGCAGAACAGCTTCTGTGTTTTTGTTTTTTTTAAAAAATCTCCCAATAGCTATTTACCGTTTGCCATGTTTGTTTTTTTAAATCAAATTGGTAGCTAATTAAAAAAGTAAGTTGAGGAGGTCTTCCTGTAGCTCTTCTACCCACAATTACGAAGCATGCTTTCTATGATCAACGGCTATGGAGTTTCTTAGTTGTTTTAATCTGTGGATTGAAAGTGTTACATTTTTTGTTCATTAGGAATGTAGTTAAGCAATTAGACTAAAACACAGGTTGTGGGGTCAAGTCCTAGCAGGCAGCCCGCTATTATAGCCTTGAGCAGGGAATCTGAACCCGAATGTTTCCAAGAGATGGATATGATACACATACATTCATAATATGTTCATGATCGTATATACAGTAAGTACATCATCATGATCATATCATATCATATCATTGATTTAGACACTCAGTTTGTATTGCGAGGAAAGGAGTGAGACCCTTCTTTAAAGTTGTGATGATGAAGCGAACCAAAACCGTGAACGGTTCAAATCACAGAAATCATCAGTTCGCTTAAAATACGCGACTCTTTATTCCAGGAACTTGTCAAAATAACCAGGAAGCTTGTCAAATAACAAGGAATTCATATTTATTTAGTTTCCTGTTAAAAACACAAAAATTTAAGGTCACAGACAAATACAACATGGTCAACACTGTCATGCGGTTGACGGGTTGAGGTTCTTATTTAGGTCAATGGAAAATTAGGATCGTTCATCTTAAGACCAGGACTTGCGAAAAGGTCGGCCTGCATTTCCTAGTCATATGTATAAAGTACAAACAACACGTTTTCAACACACAGCATGCAATAAAATCAGTTCTTTGTATTGATTCACTATTGGCAAAGTTTGAAATGCGCGCTTTGCTTTAAATTCCCCATTTTCGAAGTCAAAGCAAATGCAAGAAACGTGTAAGCGAAGAAACATTTGGATGAAGATAATATACAGCATCGCACCATACTTCCATGTATCAAGGCTCTATTGGAATATAAGCAAGACGAATCAACCGTGTGCATACTCAAGTATTCTTTTGCATCCATGTGTATTGTGGATAGGGAATCCCTCCCTCTACATTACCCATCATCCCTGCTGTTATGAATACATTAAAGGCAGCAGGAGTTTGATACTCACCTGCTGTGCTGTCCTCCCGTCCCCCCGAGCTAGCAGGGTGAGGGATGGGATGCATGCTTCTTGGGATGGTGCCACACCAACTGCTCCTTGGCACCCCTAGACCCCTCCTCCCACACTGTCTGATTCAGACAGTAGCAGCAGCAGGGAGGGAGAAGCACAGGCTTGTATGTGAGAGCCTTAAGAGGTGATGGGTCTCCTCTGGGGATTTGATAGTACATTTCACATACCCTTGGGTTTGGGATGATGACTCTGAGCTGTGCTGTCTGTGCATGAGAGTGTGAATGTGTGTGTAACCGTGTGTGTGTCTGCTGAACTAAGCGGAGCTCCCAGTGGGCCTGTCTCATGGGGGATTGGTTGGCGCTCCACTCTAGCTCTTTCTCAGTATGGAAATGACAAGGTAAAGGTAAGCGTTCAAACACGTAGGTTTCGCCTTACAGCCCATGCAGCCCCACATTCCACCTCATTTCACAAGGCGGTTGTACACTTTAAATTTTCCTTTGGTGATTATTTCTCCGCAGAATAATTAAAACAAGTGAGACTCAGCGATGGCGGCAGATATCGATTCATGTCGGGTACCTGGCGAAAGCGTTCAAGGAAAAGACGGACTTGAATACTGTAGGAACGGAACCCAACAAACAGTAGGTTTAAAGAGTGAGGTGACTGCCTCGAACACGCCGTTCCTGTGTGCTTCTCAGGAAGTCCAGATGTTCCATATGTACCTGCTGAAATGTGCAATTTGAGCTCCTCGGCCCACAGCAGCCACCGCTGCTCCGGACTCCCGGCCCGGAGCGAGCGCAGCGGAACACTGGTCGCATACCCAGCAGATGTAGGTGTTTATACAATTTTTTTTTTTTTTGCTGAAGTGCAAATTCGCAGAACTCCACTGAGCAGTCTGCAAGCACACTGAATTTTTTAAACACTCTGTCTTTCCCCAGAGGTTGAATAACTTATGTCTCATTATAAGTCCGTCTCAAGATTTTGCTGAGAAGTTCTTCTGGCGACCAGTATATTGGGTGAAGTTCATATTCTGCAGCTGTACTACCGACCAGCCATCATCAGAGACCTCATCAGCTTCCACGAACGCTCTACATGTGTGAGTTCCTTGGACGTTAATGACTGCTGCCGTTTCCGGGGACACAGTTACTGTTGCTGAATGTTCAGTATTTACATGATGAACAGCTAAACTTAAAACCTCCAGAACTGCACATCCTGGATGGCAGGTCAGTAAAACCAGATGGGTACATTAATTCTTAATTTGACTGTGATCATCCAATCAAAATGGGGATTCATCATAAGCACTTTCATCCCAGTCTCTGACTGAGGTGCCTGGTCATTGCTGTGGAACACCTCCCACATACAAATTTCCAGCCCCTTATGTCAGAAAGACTAAACAAAGAACACTGACAAGGGCCAAGCCTTTCAGGCGAACAGCATACAAGGTGGTTCTCATTTCACGCTGCAAGAAAAATTGATGTCTAACCAGTCCACGCTATGACAATGACAGCACAATCCAGGAGGTGTCAGGAAAAAAAACCTCATTCCCAGCAATTAAAATGCATAACAAGTTAAGAATTCACATCACACGTCTTCCAGAGCACATCAGACCTGCGAGTCTATCAACAAACTGGAAGAGCTCAAACCAAGATCTAGCCTCACTGTGAATACTGTTTTCATGGGCTCCGCACTAATGTTTTCGAAGGGTTGACTGAACGCTCTTCACACGACACATTGCAGGTGTAAGCAGATTATTTATACGCCGTGGCAAGATCTCTAGCCCACAAGGCACAAACACACACACACACACACACACACACACACACACACACGCTCATGGAATGCTCGGCTGTACACACTCATACATCAGTTTAAATTTTAGGGTTAAGGGTTAGGGGTTAGGGATAGGACTAGGTTATGGTTGAGGGTTAGAGGTTTGGGTGTGTGGGATGCAGATTCATGGGGATTCATGGGGAATCGCCTTTTTCCAAAAGGATTTTTTGGACTGTAGATATGACAGAGATTTGCTAAACTGGGCAACAAACAGTAAAAATGAAAATATCACAATACATCAGAACAAACATAAAACAATGAAAGGACAGGTGTATACTGAGGCATACAATATTAAATATAATTATTTGATACATGAAACCTTTAAGCATCTTTCTATATTTAGCCAATTCAGACCTGCATGTTTTCATTCTTCTTATTTTTAAAGAGAATTAAAAAAAATAAATGCTGGGAAAAAGGCTCCTAATGAAATGTTTTATAGCAGTTGCTCAGACTGAAATTAAACTGATTTTGAATAGTGGCTATCGATGGATATGCAGTCGGTGCAAATTAATCTCCCATAAATACTGTACATTCATTTTCATAGAATAATAAGCTTCCTTTGTGAAGCGCCAGGAGAGCTGCTGTCACACGTCTTCATGGGCTGATCTTCCACTAGATCTGGGATCTCCTCCCGGTGTCGTGTCTCGCAGTCTGTCAAAATGTTAAGATGTCAGGAAGCGGGTGGAGAACCACGCACAAAAACGGGAGAGCGAAACGAGACCGGAGGAAAGGCGAGCCATTGCAGACGGGTTACAGACAGTCTGCTGGGAGAGTTGGAATGTGGGGGGGGGGGGGGGGCTGAAAGGCAGCGGTCTGGAAACAAGAGCCCCCGTTTCCCTACTGAGAAAGCCTGTGAGGGACTCCTACATGCAGAAGCAGAGGACAGTCCAGAGGTGAGAAAAAGAAACATATTCATAACTCGGTTGCCTTGACAGTGTCCCTTCCCTCCGTAGACCGCCAAGGGGGTTGAGCAGCCAGTCGGACTCCCGATCCATTATTCAGGCGTGCCAGCAATGGAGAACGACGAGTCGGCGATGGGGCATTTGGGAGGAATGCCTTTGTGGCTGTAATACTCCACCACCTGCTTGGGTACCTCGGCCAGGACACACTTGGCCAGGGCAGCTGGAGAGGCCTGGAACACAGAACAGCATCATAAGTACTGGGGATTACATGTTAGTGAGGCAGGACCTGTTGCCAGAAGGTCGTAGGTTTAAATCCTAGAAGGATTCCTGTTGCTGAATATACCAGAAAACCACAGGTTCCTCAGAAAATGATCCCCTGGTTCAAATGGGCAATGTTAATAAAGGCAAAATGTGCAGCAGCAGAGGGCTTTGATCCTAGTTACACTACAGATGCAGATTATAGGGAACAAGGAGGCCAAGCACAGAACCTGTTAAACACAGTGAACCACTACCTGCTCTGTTCCATGGTTATCGACTCATCTCAAAGACGGTGAGTCATTATGACAACAGTACATGGCAGCAACAGAGGGCTGATCGCTGCCTAATCATCGTCGTGCCAAGGGAGTTAGGGGGAAATATTGAAGAGGTCATTTTGAAAAGGGCAGTAGACAGCGGAGAGGCTGCAGACCCAGCCACCAGTCAGGCGCCCCAATGTTGTACCCCTCAGTATAGCTCTAAAACTGAAAGTCTTCAGTAAAATATTCCAGTATTTCAAATATTCAAAATATTTTAAAGATTCCTGGCCATATGGCTTTGAGTACTATGCATTTGAGCATTTATTTATTTATTTATTTATTTGAAATGATTTTTTTACAATGTTTAGACATGCTTGTCCAAGGAACCAGTTTTATCCTTTGGTAAAATTTACATTTTATTACCAGTTGACCTTAAGTATGTTGGTCAAGTTAAATGGAGCAGGCCCTTCCCGGGCTTTGAACCAGCACCTTGAACCATCATGGCCCTCTTCTCTTGCTATTTTCAAATCACTGTACTGGACAGCGAGGTGCAGGGACAGCGAGGCACACTGACCGTTTTGAAGTCTCTGAAGGGGACAAATTGTACAATGTCCCTCAGCACAGGCTCCCCCTTCGGAGAACGCAAGACCCCATCGTCCCCGTCCAGGATCTGCATGTCCGTGAAGTCGGCGTTGCCCACGCCCACGATGATGATGGACAGGGGCTGGTAGGAGGCACGCACGATAGCCTCGCGTGTGTCCGCCATGTCTGTGATGACCCCATCGGTCAGGATCAGGAGGATGTGATACCTCTGTATAGAGGGACAAGGGAAAGTTTGATCTTTCTCATTTTTGTGTGTCCCTCTCACAAACCCACTGGTCTTGCATCCATGTGCCTTAATGTAGTTGGCATGAATCGGGCCGAAGGTCAAAGTCCTGAAGAATTCGATAGCAAACGCTCTCTTTGGAAACATCATACAGTTCTGGATCAACCGGCCTAAGGTGGAGACCTCTGTGTACATAATCTGTCCACTCTTCCCCTGAGAGGACAATCTAACAAAAGATTTTCCTTGCTTGCACTTTTAAATCATGGGAGGAACTCATGATCATCGATCCTTTAGACTGCTCGACAGAAACATGATCTGAAATGGGGAAGGGGTAACAATGGGGGTTGTGACACCAGGTAAATAATAAATGACGATCACCCCAAGGACACAGGAGGGAAGGGGCATTTGTGCTTATCTCCCCAAAAGGCAATGAAGATCACCAATACATAATGGCAAAATGTCCAAGCCTTGCGCTGCCCTTCTATTGTGCTTTTGCAGCTAACGGTCATGTTATTTGCTGTCTGCTTAAGCGGTTACATGGTCTCTCCAACTAGAACGCTACAAATCTTGTCAGTCAGAGATATGCTCTTGATCTTCGAAGAGCTTGTGAACTAATCCGAAAAGATGAGACAAATTTGGCTGACTGCCATTTTCTTAGAATTTAACATTCTCATGTCCTAAATTTCATAAGAAAAACAATGAAGTATTGAACCTGGTTCATATTTGAGTTTACTTTGCCCATTGTGCTTGTTTCAATGCATCAGGTTTGCCTTTTACCATCATGTGACCCTCTGTACCTGCCTGGGTACCAACTGAGGCTAACTGGGGCTTACCGAGGCTTCTACGGTGATCTCCTCCCTGGCAGCCAGCTTTGCCAGTCGGCTGATGATGGGAGCCACGTTAGTGGGGCCATACAGTTGGATCTTGGGCAGGCAGTTCTGGTACGCCTCCACGACACCTTGGATCTCTGGTCGGTGGGAACAGAAAGCAACACTTAGGTTCTCAGCAGGTGCCTGGCGTATGGCGACAGTGTGGGAAACAGCTTGGCAGGAAGACGGAGCCGCCGGAGAGAGTCAGCAGGGTCTAATGCAAAAGCTCACGGCAGACAGCGGGAAAGGAGAAACACTGAAGGTGTGTGGGATGCTGATTCATGGGTAAATTCCCCAGGATTCTTGGGTTAAGCAGAACCATGGGTCTCAGACAAGATATGTGACTGAAAATGAAGAATAAGACACTGAAACAACGTCTCTTTCAAATGTAGTCTTACAGAGGGCATTTTTACAACGAAATATGGCTATATGACTATTTCCGGTGTAGCCATAAGCTGTGTCCCACTGTCCCAAACTCTGGGGTCCTCTACCAGCGTGAACAAAGGAGCTTCCTCTTACCTTCACATTCATCATCATCGGGGTTGAAATTGATGGCAAAATCGTGAGAGACCTGTGTGCGGAAAAAGGAAGCCAAGTCAGACAGAAATGAGACCTACTTTCTCATGATACCTTGAAATCCAGACAGCACTCGCTGAGGGAATCCATTCATAAACCGAGGGCTGTTCTCAACATAGCTCTTGAGCATCTTTGGTTTTGAAACAATCGGCTGTGCAGTATCCCATCTGTGCAAACAAGCTTGCGTGTTTACCCACTTGTACTTGGCTAACTTTCCCACATAATTATTCTAGTCTTTATGTATTCTGTCTGTGAACACAGCAAATACTCATTAGTGAGAACTCATAATATGGTGATACTATATACATATACTGTACAGGTAATTTCCTGAGCTTGTAATCATGTAACAATCACAACAGTTGTTTGTTACCTGTACATGACATTGTGAAATGTAACACAAGTATGGCAAACAAGAGAAGGTTATATAAACTTTTTGAATATTTATGTATGTCTTGAGAACACTGTATCGCTTGTTTCATTTCTGTTAAAATTCCCTTCATGACCGATTCACATTAGCTAAATCGATGTATGGCGTGTTGCGAAAATGTTTTACCGTGCATCGCACCGAACCACAGCAATTCTCCTAGTTCACACTCCAGTATGAAACTGGAGTCTGTGGAACAGTGATCAGAAAACTAAACTTCAGCACAGAAGGTGGCAAGGTCAGATCCACAAAGGAAAACAGAGGGTGTACCAATCTGCATCTAATCTCGCAGAAATTAAAAAACAAAAATAATTTTGCACTTCAAACAATTTCCTGGGGTGCTTATTCAAATCGGTTTTTTTTCCCAGTACTTATTCCTCAGGGCCCAGTCAAAAAAGCATTTCCAGCCTAGGTTTGACATTATGATGACTAATAGTCAGCTCCAAACATCAACAACATCTTGTTTTTTTTTTTTTTTCCTTATAAACAGGGGACAAAAGCTGATTTGACAACCTCTCAAATTAACTGAGACAAGTGGTTTCGAGCTTTTGAGAGATAAAGAAGTCAGAAAAAGTTCACACGATGTGCACTGCCGCATGCAAGGATAGCGAGGCTCAAAGCCAGGAGCCGTGCAGAGCGCTATGTGAAATAATAGGTTCCAGGTCACCGGGGTGGAATTGCCTGTCCAGGACAACTTGAGCAAAACTGATTCCGTTTATTCACCACGTTGTAAGTGACCCTCAGAGAACAACTCCGAAATGTGCGGACCCAGAATGTTTACAGGCCAAACTGGACAGAATTCAGCTTTACTCTTTCACTGCTTAAAAAAAAATTGTCAGAATGAGTATCAGATGCCTGAAAGTATGATTATTTAAAAAAAATTAATTTTAGCAAAAGTTTTCAGATAAGTATTATTATCATTTAATTAATAATTATTAGAGGGGGTGTGGTGGTGTGGCGTGTTTGGCTGGTGCTCCCTGTGCGGTGGGTCTGGGATTCAAGCCCTGCTTGGGGTGCCTTGTGGTGGACTGGCGTCCCACCCTGGGTGTGTCCCCTTCCCCTCCGGCCCCACGCCCTGTGTTGCCAGGTTAGGCTCTAGCTCGCCGTGACCCCGCTCGGGACAAGCGGTTTCAGATAATATGTGTGTGTGTGTGTGTGTGTGTGTGTCAATACCTATTATTACTGGCTTAAATATTTCTAAATATGCCTAACAGGTCATGTCCTTAAGAACTATTATATGGAGGAAGGTCAGATCCACTATAACATACGTGACTGACAGTGGTTCACTGAAAGCACTTACCTCATAATTTGGTGGGATTCTCGCTCCAAATCCTAGGGCCGAAAACCTTTTATCGCTGAAGGAGACAACACAATGAGGTCAGTGACTGAAGTTTCGATGTTCCGTATTCAAAAACATAATGGATACCAAAGCGATGAATGCACAGTACATTAAAGCTCAAACATATAAAGTGAAGTAGAATTTAATTAACTCAATTTATACCATATGTGAGATAAAGCTGAAAAGCCAGACAGTACAACAAAGTAGGTGGGAAAACTGGGTCAAAAAGAGGAGAAAGCGACAGCAGGAAAATCATAAAGACAAGGATTAAAGACACCGAGAAACTGAAACCAAGGAGACAAAGGAAAAAAGGAGAAGCACAGCAGGACAGCAGTAAAGTAAGAGCCACAAAGACGGAGAGTCACAGCCGCACCGTGGAAAAGGAGTCAGAAAAATGGAGATTTATGCAGGTCAGGGATTCCCTTCCTGCATCAGAGGCAGAGGGAGACGCGCTAATGTATTTCCCAACCACAGACAGCAAGGGCCCCTGAGACATTTACGTTACATTTACATTTATTTATTTATCAGATGCTTTTCTTCAAAGCAACTTCCAATGAACTCTATGTAGTGTAACCAGCACACACAACTTATTTACCGCGGTGACTTACACTGCTAGATACACTACTTACACTGGGTCACTCATCCATACATCAGTGGAACACACCCTCTCTGTCACTCACACACTATGGGTAAACCTGAACAGCATGTCTTTTGACTGTGAAAGGAAACCAGAGCACCCGGAGGAAACCCACGCAGACACAGGGAGGACATGCAAACTCCACACAGACTGAGCGGGGATCAAACTCATGTCCTCTTGCACCACCCAGGTGCTATGCCACCGTGTCTCCCATAAGCAGCTAAGGCAAGGCTATAACTCACACACACACACACCGGAGAGCAGGACCCGTCCAAACCCGCTGCGCCACCGCGCCCCCCAAGGCTGTAACTTTATAATTCAAATCTGAATTTTTCATCACCACGGCAATACAGCTGCGGTCTATAATCTGTCGCTGATGCAGAACCTATAGGAGGTCAGCAGATGGACCGGAAATTTGAACGGACAAATACAGCATGATTTCCCATCAGCCCACCAGCGTTGCTCTATGACTGATTCCAGCGCTCCACGGGAGACGCTGGGATAATGTGGCAGATGAAACCGCATTAAGAAAGGCACGTCCGCTTTGACTCACCGGGCCCGCATTTCCTCCACAAAACAATCGTTCCGTAAAAATGATCAATGACTAATGAATCCACTGCAGAAATATTGGTTCCTTATCTGGCTGGTGACGGTGTGCTGTCCGCTATGCCACCCCCCCGAAAAAGCTGCGTCCAGGCGTCTCTGGCTCCCCTCTAATAACATCTCTGTTTCTAGCGATGTTGACGTGTCCAATTAGCTGCTTAATTCATTTTCTGGGGTTGAGGGATGGGGGTAGGGGGTGGACTGGCTATCAGCATGTGCTCTCAACTCAGCCCAGGTTGTCAGGGAGATGGCACTCAAGGATAAGCATCTGATTCCTGTACAGCCAAACTTTTAATAAGCTGTCACAATCAGATACAATGTCAACGTAACGTTGTTATTACCTGTAAGTTAAGTTAATGCCGAATGTGGATTACTGAGGACCGGAACGCAAAGTCAAAGGAAAAACGTCCTACTCCTTTGATTGAATTTGTGTTGTAGAGGCAGGGCAGAGAATGAAAAAGATGACATTTGGGGCCAAAAACAATCGTGACTGAAATACACATTCGGAGGTGTGTTTGGAAGAGCGCAGAAGAGGAACCCGAAGCAGCTAAATCATAACCTAACATGGGTGCCAACACGTTCCTTTCAGCGCACGGTTGAAAAAATGAAGAACCACGCTGTGCGGAAGGCTCGCTCGAACGAGGTGAACGTTTTATTCGTGACTGGTTCGAAATGTAGCCGAAGCACGGCGAACACGCGTAGGAAGCGCTACCTTCTCTGGAGCCTTCAAACCCATTTGGACGCAACTGCAAACAGCAGGTCATCGCTTGGGATCCAGTAGAGGCCGTGGCCAAGCGCCGCCATCAATCTCATTTCATTTGACGAATATTTAAATTTATCGTGAGCACACTGCCGAATTTAGACATGCATAAAATCCAGCAGGTCCACTTTTTTTTTTTTCCCCATCGTTCTTCTTCTTCACGCTTTCTGGCAGAGATTAAATAAGCACAAGTATATGTTTGGTTCCCAACATCAGTGTGTGTGCTGCATTGACATGGAGATGCGATTAAAATGCAAAGCTGTGCGTGTAGCACATCGCAGCCAGCGACCCAGTAGCACCTCCTCCCACGAGCTCCTCTGAACCGCAGTGATCTGTTTTTGTTTTTCCCGTCACTCTCAGGATACACCAGCCCCACGATACAGAAATGTTTTTTTTTTTTTTAAATTCTAGCTTCCCTGTACCATGATTTTCAACCCCTAAGGACTCCCGAGTCCATAATGCTGGCGCTGCTTCACCGTGTTTGCTGTGTTCTCATGTCAAGCCCTCTATCGGTGAGAAGCCCACAGGTGGAAGTTAGCGAAGAAAGCTAAGAGCTACATCTGCTGACCCTTCACCGTCTGATGCTGTTAACACTGACAAGAGAGTAACTCAGGAGAGTCAAGGGGGCATCGCCTTCTCAGTGACTCACAATGAGACTTGGCACCACGTTCATTCCTGAATTCTTGCCAAAGCTCCAGAGATGTCATTAATCATCTTGAGCCACATAACGGATTCACTGAACGCTAACACAACGCAACGCCTGATAATGGAAAACTGTTATTTTCTCTCTCTGACTGCAAATTCTAGAAGCAAATCTCACTCAGACTCATAAATATCTATGCTGAGGTTTTGCAGTTGCACACACACTTTCAGAACTGCTTGTCCCATACAGGGTCACTGGGAACCAGAGCCTACCTGGTAACACAGGGCGTAAGGCCGGAGGGGGAGGGGACACACCCAGGACAGGACGCCAGTCCATCGCAAGGCACCCCAAGCGGGACTTGAACCCCAGACCCACCAGGGAGCAGGACTGTGGTCCAACTCACTGCACCACCGCACCCCAAGTCATTTTGCAGTTGCAAATGCTTTAAATATTTCTAGTCCACACAGCCTAAATAACGGTTAGCCATGCGGTACAGATCAACGGAAAGTTAGCAGTAATGAAAAATGTTGCTTGTGGACATTTCACAAGAGGGAACAGGCGGACGGGATGGCGTGGTGTCCAGGTCTTGTGTGTGAATGGGACGAGAGATTCATTAACATTTACATTTATCCATTTAGCAGATGCTTTTGTCCAAAGCAACTTACATGTCAGCAAAAGTACAATTTATGCATTAAATTAAGAGAAGGAGACATAGCTGCAGACATGTGACTCAAGTAAACCTAGTTTGTTACCTACCACTTGCTGCACTGAGGTTCATCGTTCAAGTAGGTGCATAAAACACAGGATAGACAACTGATACCCTCCTACCATTTTTTTTTTTAAATATTATAAGATACACAAGCAAGCAAATACAATGCCGGAATAGTGGCTGAATAAAGGCTTTATCTGGTGATGCTCATGAAGTTACGGTGCATGAACATTTACACCATACATGAGCTGGAGAGATCTTGGATGAAATGGGACTGGAAAAGGTGAATTTTCAGACCCTTCTTGAATGTAGACAGAGTTTCCGCAGTTCTGAGCAAGAGGGAAAGGTCATTCCACCACAACGGAGCCAGAAGCGAGAACCTCCGTGCTTTACCTTTTGTGCGCGGGACGACCAAGCGAGCAGAAGTAGACAAGCGAAGGGGTCTGGCTGGGGTGTAGCGGTTGATCAAGATTCACAGACTGATTGGGTGCCTGTGCATCTTTAATTAGACTGGAATCCTCTTCCTCTGTAAATTTCACCTATTTTTAAGACGGTTGTCCTAGCTGCAGACCGTCTTTTACATATGACCTCTTATCGATTCTCAGTGACGCTGGTCAGATGCGTTGACGGTCAAATACATCCAAGGGCACCAAAAATGTTGCAGATCGGTAGACTTGCCCAATGTCCAACAGAGGCAATAAACAAAATTTTGAGGACAGCATGGGCAGAAAAAATCAAGGATATTCCGCAAAGCCAGTTTCAGTCAATCCCTATGCTTTCAGAACAATCTCTAAAGCGCTACCCACTCCTGATTTTCTGCTCACTGGCTCGCAGTGGTACCATTGAGAATATGGTACACCAGAATTGAGAGAGAGAAAATGAAATTGAGGGAGAGGGAAAGAAGTTCCTGTGCTTCGGGGTCTATGAGTAGGAGAGGTACCTGTAAGAAAGCTTAATTTGGACACACAGTGACATGTGCGCCATCGCTTCTTGTAGTTGTTCGCAACAGGGCCAATTCCGTAATTATCGATGAAAAGATAGGCAGTCATTGTGGCACCCATAATCTCTGACTCAAAAACATATAATGACTCAAAAACTCTAATGGACTGAAACTCAGGTGTTAATAACCACTGGAAGCACAGGCTTTTTCAGGAGACCAGTACAGCATGATGTTTGCTTCCAGAATGAGCCATTAAAGTGACACACCCACATTGAAACTTCAAATACTCCGATACATTGATTTTGCTTTCTCCTTTTTGTCCAGTGTGGTAAGAATAAAAGGAAAGCATATTGTTATGTGTCATTAATTAGAACAAAATAATTTCCTGGACATTTACCGCAGAGATTTACATCCATCTTAATGAATAAATTCCTCATATGGTTTATACCAATTGGAAGAGAATCTTTTTTTAAATAAACCTCTGTAATAAGTAATTAGAATAATTACTCATTCAGTTCCTTCATGCACATCGGCCATGGGTATCCTCTTTATGATTAAGCCAGCGTTTATTAATCATGTTGAAGTCAATAGCACAGAAAATTGGCGCAAAAGTGACGGGAGAACCTATGCCAGTGAATCTGACTGATCGACAGCCCCGATGGGTCAGTCACACTTAAATCGTAAGAGGAATAACTACTCAGAATCCACACTGCTGCATAACTTTTGGGTACACTCCTGCTGTTTTGTAAAGATGCACGTCTTTTTTGAGCTGTGAGTAATGATAGGATAGTGATAGTCTATCACTTAAAATACCCGACTGGTGAGCACTGTGCTCTATGGAAAAAGGATGAACATTAGAATTTCAGACACAACTGAAATATTTGGGCAAAATAGTGAGTCAAAGTGTGGAAGCTGCAAAAGTTGGCTTGGATAAGAGATCCTGCTGAGCCACTAAATAAAGTAGCAAGTAATGAAATAACTTTAAAGATTTAACAGGCAATGGAGTGCCAAATCAGAAGAAGCAGTAAGAAGACGATCGCAGCCATAGGGTGGTATTCGCTGAACCACAGCGAAGGGTTACTCTAGCACTCCTGTTTAAATATAAAGCCCTCTGTATGTCTCTTCACTCCCAATAGCTAGCAGACCTAGAGAGGACCAAACTGGGGGCATATGCCCACAGGGAGCAGGTGCCAGGAAACACACCACGTGCCTCTGTTTGAGACTCGTATCCAATCAGCAGCTGCAGCGACAGATTCTCTGTGGGCAACATGAAGAGATGCCAACATCTCCGATCTGACCTGCACTGTGCTAACTGGAGGCTCTAATGAGTCATCGCAAATACCCCCCCAAACCCTCAGCCCCGCTGATACCTCATATCCTTCACTCACTGCAATTCGCAGCCTGAAGTCGCAGCCTTATTTTAAAAAAAGCATGGACTCCCATTAGTCATTAATTAAAATATTTTCTTTTGTTGAAAAGTACTTGCATGCTTGACCGAGATGAGAATATCAGCGTTATTTGGCACCCTTGAGGTGAGAGCGACTGTGTAGCACACCAGAGGATGACTGCACAGCACATCCAGTCAGAACCCTCTGACTCCCTGTTGGAAACCAGCCTCTAATGACATCATCATTACTATGTATGCTTTTTAATAAGCAGATAGAGGGTCAGCTGACAGTGTGCCATGGACAGGACACATTTATTGATGAACATGCACAATTAACAGAGGGAGCAACAGTCAGATTGACACAGGATACCAGAGATATGAAATGAAGGTGGCGAGAAGGTAGCAGAAGTATTTTGACAGCCATCCTTTCAGGTGCGACTGAGCAAGCAGATCCCACTTCACTGACAGTACTCGGGTGGCAACACGCCCGCCCTCCAAGCAGGGCAACATGACGCCTGGCAGATAGGCGGTCATATGACATGACGAACCTGGAGCACATGCGCATGGCATGTGTAGGCAAGGGACAGGGCAGAGGATGAGTTGCTGCCATTAACACTAAGTCACTGGACTACGTGGCTGACATGTCACCCTACACCTTATTGACAACTTTATCTGCAATTAGCACATGCTCACATACAACCTCGGCAAGTCATAACTCCTGACTCTGTCATAAAATCTCACCATCATAGGGTGTTTAGTTCAAAAGAGGGCAATATGACTGACACAGCATAGGTTGCCTACTACCCACCAGTCCTTGCAAAAAACATCAAGAAGGGAGAGATGAATGATACCCACCTGTCATAATCCTGACAGATTTCTCCTACTGCTATCAAGGCCTTCAGGTATTCGTTGGGTTGGTAGGGATTGATGTAGTGCAGGGAGCAGCTGTTTCTGGGGTCTCCGTTGGAGGCAGTGAAATCAATGGCCACCTAATCCAGAAGTAAAGTGACAAGTCACAGGGCTATCAACACCATCGCTCAGAGATACTTGGTACTAAGTGTAGTTTTCCAGCTGCCACAACTATGACAACTTAAGACAGTGATCGACTGTCGCTTGGGGGATACGTCACCCTTAGCCATACAAGAACACACTGCAGCCCAGAGTGATTTTTAGCATTATAAGAGTAGCTTCTGAGTGGATATTTTATTCCTACAGTAGGTGTGCTAGGGCAAAGAAATTCTAGATATTCACAAATTTGCTGTTATGCCACTGGTGTGGAGGGGGGGTGCGGTGGCGCAGCAGGTTTGACCGGGTCCCGCTCTCTGGCGGGTCCGGGGTTCGAGCCCCGCTTGGGGTGCCTTGTGGCAGACCGGCATCTCGTCCTGGGTGTGTCGCCTCCCCCTCCAGCCCTATGCCCTGTGTTGCCGGACTAGGCTCCGGCTCACTGTGACCCCACCTGGGACAAGCGGTTTCAGTCAGTGTGTGTGTGCGTGAGATGTGCCACTGGTGCGAGCCTGTTAATGGTAAAGGAGTAGGAGCTGAGCTAAGAGGGTAGAGCTTAAAGGCTATTAGAATTGATTTGGATTTACCACATCTAGCAAGCTCCTGAGTCTGAACACAACACAATTTATATTCTTTGATGGGAGAAAAGCCAAAGTGGCGGCTAGTAGGAAAAACCTTTCAAAGAAAAAAACTGCTCTGCCAGTGAGAATAGGAAGAATAGCAATAGGAACATCTGTCCAGAAAAAAAGAATTCATGCAGTGTAAAACCCTCCAGGAATACACATATGAGTGAAAAAAAATAAATACATACGCAGGGCAGTTTATCATTGTAAACACCCTCACGAATGCAAACAATGTTAAATCTGTGCACTATTTGTATGCAAATCCTAAACCCCTGCGGATGTTTTGCACACGAGCTACGGGACGACAAACAATGGCACAGCAGGCCTCAACTTACGGTGAAGTGTATTTGGCAACCGCCCATGATGTAGTCCAAGAAGGAGTAGACTCTGTGAAGCTCCAGGGAAGGATCACCAAAGGCAAGGAAAATGTTACAATCAGGAACAGTAGATCATCCCAGAAAGAGTTCATTTTGAAACCGAAGGGAGTTAACAGGAAGAAAAAGAGCAGAAGGAATAAGCCATTTCATGTAAATTAAACAGCTCATTAAAAGTACTGACAAGGTTGGGCCAGGAGGAGAGAGATCCCTTTTAATCACCTACAAAGACGCTCAGTGCTAAAGAAAAAAGTTGGGGGTAACACAGGGGCGAGGAGTTAGATGTTAGCGGAACAACTATGGACAGCGGTGCTGTAAATGGAGGAAAACACAGGAATCCTGCGGGTCAAATCACGCATCTATTCCATTTCTCATACAACGTCCAATCCAATAACCGCGCAGGAGCAATCCTACCCCGTTTCAGGTAATTCCATCACGTGGGGAATTCGATTTGCCCGCCCCAGCAGCGCAGATAGATGATGAAATACAACGATACAGACGTGCAGGCTACATTAACGTGGCAGCGCATCGGCTCCCAGAGCGGCGTTAGCGGGCTTACCTTGAGTTCGCTCAGGATGACCAGGCCGGAGTTCTTGTAATGCCTCTTCTTCGACTTATATTTTGGATTCACGCAGTCCCACGTGACCTAGGGTGGCGCAAAGAGAGCAAGGGGGACGTTGGGCCTTTCTGTCTCAAGAGATAACGACAAATCAGCGCTTCTTCTCGAGCTCGAAGGCGAAAGCCTCGCGCAGCACTCACCTTGTTTCCTACCGTTGCCTTCTGCATTTCTCTAAACGTGGTGTAGAACTCCCCGATGAAGTCGTGCTTCCCCCTGGAGTCGTAGTCCCACACCAGACACTAGAACATGCGAACACAACCGTTTATTTAATCATCCGTTAATCACACACACATTTTCAGAACCGCTTGTCCCATACGGGGTCGCAGGGAGCCGGAGCCTACCCGGTAACACAGGGCGGAAGGCCGGAGGGGGAGGGGACACACCCAGGACGGGACGCCAGTCCATCGCAAGGCACCCCAAGCGGGACTCGAACCCCAGACCCACCAGAAAGCAGGACCGTGGTCCAACCCACTGCACCACCGCGCCCCCCTCATCCGTTAATCAGCCGTCTTTAAAAATACCTCAGAAATTTGTGAGCTGAATGGAGAACAAATTCACTCATTCCATTGTTCCTTCATTCACCAGGCCTAGGAATTACATCACACATTCTATTCTTGGGAATCCAAGCTCTGTCACGGCCAACAGAGTTGTTATTCATACTTAGCTAGAAACACGCCAACACAGCAAGCATGACCTAAAGATGAACATGTGCAAGATCCGTTTAAGAAAAGCCCAGAGCGCAGTTGCTCACGTCTTGCTTTTTTTAGCATAATCCAGCTGCACTAATAATCGAGGTCTGGCGTCATATTTGGAAACAGGGGAGTTTTGGCTCTGGGAAGTAATTACAGGGAGAAGCAGGGCGTTGAGCGGGAGATGGGAGAGCCATCCTAACGGCCATCCCTGCGCCTGCGTGACGCAGTGCGAGGTCCTTACGGCAACCTATGGACAGCTCATTAGCTATGGATGGCTCATTAATAGGACAGTTCGTTAACCCGGAGGGAGCTTTTTAAGGAAACCCGCAAACGACTTGTTAAGGGAGCCCACAGTCCGCACTCACCTTTAGCTTCCTGTCCTCGTCACAGCTGCACAGGGAGCTCAGAGAGACCTTGAAGGACTCCCACACGGGGTTCAGGTTGTTCTTGATCACCTGGAGAAGGTGAGGAGCGTGTCAGGCGGAGAACACGTCACTGCAGGCCTTCTTCTACACTGAACATGTGTACTCAACACGAAGGTATCTTGAGAAGGCGCATCAGATGCCAGGGATGGTCCGCGGCTTCCCTCAACCATTTACAGAGCACCCTGGCCAACATTCTTGGCGTTCCAGATCATTCCTACCTCCGTCCTGTGCACCAGCTGCTCAGTGTCGTCATCGTTGATGCGGTAAATCTCCAGGAACGGATCCGATTTACTGAAGAGGTCCTGCAAAAAAGAGCCAAGAAGTCTGATGCTGTCACTGGGTTACGGAAATGCACGCTCAACACAGACAGATGTGCTGTTAGGACACCGCACTGGATTAGAACACACGGAAATGACTCATCTCCCAGCTGTGCTTATTTCATTTTGCTACATTTTTTCTTGCGAGGCTTTTGTCCATCACTGTGACAAATCAAATGCGAAAAGCAACGGAAAGTAGCTACCTGTTGCATCAGGGCAGGATTTTTGGACCTGTAATTTCATGAGCACTTAACTCCGTAGGGCAGGCGGCCCAATCAATGGGCCCGGTAGGGCATAAGGGAGACCATTAAAGCATGCTCTCTCTCTCGAGGACGTGGAAGTGGAACAAGGCATTTAATTCCCCCCGTCTCTCTTCGAATCTGTCTGTCACATCTCCACGGGGACAGAAAGAAGAGCAGGTATATTCCAACTAGTTGTCACGGCAACAACTTGCCCGTGACATCACAGCGGACCGATTTAGACGCGCAATCGTCAACACTTAATCCTCAACGGCGGAGTTGCAGCTGTGGACACTTATCGTCCATTACGGCGGCAAACTCAAAGCTTTGACTGATGTTGTAGCGTCTCTGCAAAGTTCACCGTTCCACGTTTATCTCAGCTTCCTGCCTTCACCTCCCAAAGACTTTGCGTGTGGTGGCGATCACCTTTACAGTCTGTTCAACTTGGCGCTCACATCGTAGGATTCAGCGACAACTCTGAGAAAAAAAGTCAAGAAGGGGAAGAATTGAGTCGAAGCCCTCAAGAATTACCACGAACTGTTCTCCTCTAACCCGCAGAAGTTATATGCTTACACTTAGAGCATACAGAGCTATTTAAGAGGAAGCAGAGCCAACCGCGGAGAGCTGACTGCAATGGAAGGCCTGTCAGGACTGAAATAAATTAGCAGTGACCCACAAACCTGCTTGTATAACTTCAGCCTTCCACACCGTCGGGCCTGAGATGACAGGCCGAGTACCGTGAGCTGCTTCTTCGTCTGCAGTAGGGTGTCCTCTCTCCCATCTGACAGCACACTTAATTAAAATCCCAAACGGTGTTACCGAGCTCCCGCCGAACCTCCCGGGGAAGCGCAGACGGGCGTACTTGAGTGCTGAACAGTGAAGATAACACACCCAGGCTCCTCAGGGTTGGCTCTCCCCATTCCGCAGACTCCATGACACCCTTCCAGCTGATAAATCCCATTCGCAGGCTGCTTCCCAGCCCATCGGTCGCCTTTGAAGCAGTTGGCAAACGGATATTTCCTTCCCTCACAGTGCGTTCTCCGCTAGGCTATTAATCAGGTGGCAAATTGGTTTGTTCTGTTTGTCAACACCTAGTGCTTCCTATTCCGTTTTATAGCTTGTGTAGCAGTGAGAAATGCCTGCGCCTTCCTTGGCTCCGTGCGCCGTGCTTTTTCCCTCAGCTTCAATTTTATTTCATATCCGTGCTAGATTTATCTGCGTATGTAACATTCTGATGTTCTGCCACGGATCAGATTTGGGGCTTGAAAAAGCAGGACTTTTGTTGTCGGAATGGACTTTTTACACCAACATCTGTCAGGCGTGACACGACTGAATAATGTATTGTTCATATAACCGTCTGAGGCTTCGCGCTTGTGCCGTGACAACCATTTGGCAGGAAAAAAGAATCGATCGTGCGATCAGGGGTCAAAGATTTTAAATCCCACTAGGCTGTGTTGTTCTAAATTGGCAGAAAAAAAACTCTGCTGTGGTACAGCTCACTGACAGCACAGGTGGACATGTGAAAAACGGGGCGAACCTGACCTTTGTGTGCCTGACTTTGACCGTGTTAAATGGTCATTCAGAGGCGCTCATGGTAATGTGTGACAATGCCATATCATCTCACCCAGATGACTCCGCTCCTCGTGAATGGGGAAGCAGGCTCTAGTAACGGTTTGAAGTGTTCGGACTCAGTTGGGTGGTTTGGGCACAACGTTTTGGCTCTTTCGCAACTGCACTGAGAGATGTATTTCGCCACATCTGCTCTGGCAAGTACGCAGCACAACGGCTTTGAAATGCGAGCGTGAACGGGGCGCTTTGTCGGAACTGGAACATGAAACGCTGGTCCAAGGTGAATGTGGCTTTCAAAGGAGAGCAGGCACCCGAAGCAACAACACATCTCAGGGGAGACACATTTCTAACAGCGAATAACGACTACAAAGCCGAAACAACGAAAAGCAAAAGTCCAGAGGAGCCATAATAAGTATCCTCCCTATATGAGCTGCTGTAGGTATTACTGAGTCCATTATTATTCTGTGAAAAGTATCATTGCTTTCATGCAACTGTCTAGGAGAGGAGTTGTTTATGATCGAGATAAATAACTGGATAATAAACGTATCGCTCACATAATGTGAATGTATAATGTGAACTGATGATTAATATACTAAACAGCTAACTCTTATTACTGCTATTATGGGGCTATAAAAGGAGCCCAATCGAATGAAGCAGTTTCCTGGTCTATATTCAGTTACCCAATTAATGACAGGTTCATTTGTCACACGCTTCTGCTTTCTGAGCACCTGAGATCAAGGAGGCGAGTTTGTTAACCAAATTTGCATCCAAGTTTGAGTCAACATTTGTAAAGTGATGCTGAAGATGCATTCAAGACCATTCTGAAATTTTGCAGGGAAGTAAATGTATTATTTGACCAGCACAAGAAAATGACATTTCCTCCTTACATTATATATATATAAGTAGGCCTTGTAATCTGGAGTTCACGGTCTCTATTCAGGAGCCGAGTGCTTCCTTCGAGCCAAAGGACTCCTGCGGTCAGAATGCTGTGACTCTTCACGGCTGCCCTTATATGTAGCCAGTGTTGGGGACCACAGCTTTGGCCTCCTCTCTGGACCACAGGCCCTGCAGACTGGCTGTGTGTGCTTTCTCAGGGAGAGCTTCTCTCTTACATTTACATTTATTTATTTAGCTGATGCTTTTGTCCAAAGTAACTTACAGTGTTGGGGTACTTACAATTACGTATTTACCCATTCATACAGCTGGGTAATTTTTTTTTCCACTGGAGCAATTTTAGGGTAAATACCTTACTCAAGGGTACTGCAACCAGAGGTAGGAATTGAACCCGCAACCTTTGGGTCCTCTCTTGGGAGTCTATTTGAAAGATCCCAAATTGGACAAAATCATTTACAGACAGACCAGCAGGATGAGACATGAGAAGAAGAATCTCAAGTTTCTTCACGTTTTGGTGTTTCTACAGGTTTGCCCACAATGGGTCGGTTTGTCTCTAGACAGACACTGGTTGCGACCTACAACACGATCACAGTACCAGCAGGACCTCATCATTTCCTATACAACAGCAGGAGCACCGTGCACCTCCACAAATGAAAATTCTGTAGGTTCTCAGTTTTGATTCTGATGTCTGACCTCCTTCTCTCCCTCGGAACTGCTGAAACCCTCTCAACTTTCAAAAAGAGTCTCGAAACACATTTCTTTTTGCACTCACTTCTCTCCTGCTACATAAACTTGAACTACATTGAAGTACTTTTATATTCTGGATCAATTCCATATGCAGCCACCCATGTAATGTAGTATGCCAGCAAAAACAGCACTATTGGACTGATTGGCTTTACTTCAAGAATTGCATGTCTTCATCTCTGTCTCTCCGTCTGTTGGTGAAATGCACTTTTGTTTACTCACTCATACATCGCTTTGGAGAAAAGCATCTACGAAATGCATAAATGCAAATGTGAATGTACTCTAACATGGTTCTATTACACTCCTGTGCAGGATTTCCACATACCGGCAGTCAGGATGTAAGTCCAGAGAAAGACACCACAGAGATTTACACTTTGCAGGTACACTGACACAGTGAGACAGGCATAGAGAGTCACCCCACCGTACTGTCAGCCGAGCTCACGCAGCTCACACACCCCACCTCCAGATCCCAACGAACACAGAGCCCTGCCTTCCTTTGATAAACGTACATGACAGGCCATTATCCTTCCCATGAAAGAACATTAAAGACCTCTCAAAATGGGATTCTCCATTTCACATCTGAAGCCAAACAACGGAGCGACACTCCGACTCCAAGGGGGTTTTTCTGATGAAATCTGAGTGTGACTGAAATGATGGTAACTTTCCAAAACACAGTGAAAACAAAATGATCCTACGGACACAAGATGCACGAGAGGAGCGGTACAGCAGCTGGCAGACAAAATTCCAGCATGAATAACGTTCTTTTATCAGGTGGGAGGTGGGAGGTAGGAGGCAAAAATGTAAAACCTTACCTTATCATCCAGTTTCTTGGCACAAAAGGAAAGTTCAACGTATCCATTGTTCCCTGAGATCTCCTCAGCGTGCACCTATAGGTTCAAACATACGTGTGAGCGGTTCTGCTTTCCATCACTTATAGCAGTGTTTCATCGAGAAATTAGTAATTCACTATAGGGAATAATACAAATTTTAAACTAATTTGCATTTTACTAATGAATTCAACCAACATCTACAACCACCCTACCGGGCAACACAGGGCGCAAGGCTGAAGGGAGAGAGGATACACCCTGGATGGGACGCCAGTACATCGCAAGGCACCCCAATCAGGGCTCAAACCCACTGCATTTTTATATTATTATGTATATTGATCTTCTGCCACAAAATCAGTTTCTACTTATTTAGATTAATTCATTTCACTGATGCATTTCTACTAAATGATTTACAATGTTAAGTTACTTACAATTTTTACCCATTTAC
Source organism: Scleropages formosus (assembly GCF_900964775.1). Taxonomy (NCBI): domain Eukaryota; kingdom Metazoa; phylum Chordata; class Actinopteri; order Osteoglossiformes; family Osteoglossidae; genus Scleropages; species Scleropages formosus. The sequence goes on along the minus strand of NC_041816.1, from coordinate 5,598,159 downwards.
AGAGAAGGTTAATTTTAGGATGAGCACCTTGATCAAAGGTACTGTGATAGTAAGTGAGATTTGACCCACCGCGCTTTGAGTCTAAAGGCAGCAGCTCTAACAACTATACTACCAGCTGTTCTTGTTCCAAGACCCCTTTAAGGACTTGAACTAGGAACTTATAGGTTACAAGGCCACACCCTGAAGCTGTGTGCCATACTATTGCCGAAATAATGAAGACTTGGATAAATAAGGAAAGGCTGGGAATATAGTTGAAATGCAAATCACTTGTAAGAATGAATCAGTTATACAGCAGAGAGAGGGGTACTGTGCATATGTGTGTGTGTGTGTGTGTGTGTGTGTGCGTGTGCACACATTGTTCAGCCAAAACCAAGCTGCAGCTTTTAAAAACTGTATCTTTGAAGTCACGTATGGATCAGCTCTCTCGACGTCAATGTGACTGCATGACGTCAGCGTAACAGAGATACTATTTTTGGCTCTTGTTTACGTACTATTTTCTTTTCCTGGCAGACTTGACATTTCTCCTTAAACGCGTACCTTCAGGATCGACACACACAAAGAATGAAAGCGCCGGTGGTGATTACAGTATTTATAATCTTGCACATTTCCTGTCCAGCGTGGAAGCAGTCGTTCCCCACTGATGCCACCCGTTGTTGCTGCAGTCTTGCTGCGGTATTAGAGGCTCCCATTGCTGTAGTAACTCATAGTAACTCGTACCGTATCAAAGTGGCTTAGCATGACTCTGGCAGGCTGCTCCTCATCAGCTGCCGCTCCCACATACAGTCTCACCCAGTCATCGCGTTTAGTCACCCACATGCAACTCATTTCATTTTTGTTTCGGTCCAAAAGAGTTTGTCAGCCCCCCAATGCAGCTGAAACCATGTTCATTGCACCACCGCCCTCAAGTCACTACCTTCTCAAAGGGATAACCATCTATTCTGAGGAAACTAGAGCCGGATCTTGATTTGTTGTTGCATGTAAAAAGTCAGTGGTCATAGACTGAATAAAGGAACTACATAGATTATGCACTAGTAGAGTAAAAATGAATCAGTGCTTTACAATAAGCACATTTATTTTGTCCTTGGGACTGAGATGACTACCTGGACAATGTGGTTCTACCACAATGTCATGTATCTGCTGCCATGACTTTGACTACATCCCTGCCTCCTTTCACCAGGTGAGATTGTCATCAGCTCCCATCATGCCACCCGCTGGGTCCTGGCCCAGTGGATACAGCGGGAGCTCAGAAATGGTAGTTAAGCGGACCGTGATTCTCAACAAGGGAGAGTGTCACACGAAGACCATCAAATTTCTGCGTGACGCAAAGACCAAAAAGGTGGTGTGTTTTCCGTCAAGCGCACTGAGCTCCGCCACTTTATCCGTGTTAAGATGCCAGAGACGCAAGCTGCTACATGAAGCCTACGTGACAGATGTTGCTACATCGTCTTTATTTGTTGCCCCTTTTCTTAACTCAGACAGAAGGTATCCTCCTGAAGTGACACAGACTTGTAAGCTAGAACAAAACGACTGGCTAGGCAACTAATATTAACACTCATTTTCCATATTTCCTCCACCTGCCTGATGTAAGCACTGTGATCTCTTTGGGCCATAGGTCTGGTCCAAAAAGACAAGCCCATCGCCAGCGTGCTGGACTTACCGTTATAGTGGACTTCCCCGCGTATTTCCCATACTTCAGGAACAGGGGCTTCACCATCTTCTTCTGGGCTACAATCTGTGGGGCGCAGGTGAGCCAGAAGAGACTCGGGTAAGAAACAACCAACACTGCCATGGCAACCAAAGACCTGCACCGGTCTGTCCTGAAAGAAGGTATTATTGCACAGGCGGTAGCACAGTGTCGCCATCAGCGACATGTTTTTGTGATGTCCAAAGCACTTAAAATAATTGAATTACTGTGCTTATGTCACACGTGACCGGTAGGTTGTGCTGACCCACCTGGCCAAGGGTGCACTCCATACCACCCAGGAAGTCATCGTCCCGGGTGCCAATGCTGTGTGTCCCGTGGATGTCGTAGACCTCGAAGCGTAGTTTCTGCACCTCCTCGAAGTAGTAATCCAGGGTGAAGACCTTGGCGAACACCGGGTGAAGATTACTCTTGATGACCTCTGTTCTGTCCAGCTGTTAAGTACAGAGAAACAGCCGATTCACAGAGATTGACTTGTGTGCAATGGCCTCAACCATCAAGGCGTTGGAATAACTAGACTTGTATTATTACTACATACTGTATATTTTAACTAACATGTTCCTTCAAGTGTCACTCGAAACACAGGGGCCTGGGACGGCTGGACCCAAGCGGAGAGTCGTTCGTCCGGAGACGAAGGATGAGGCGAGTTCTCGGTGTCGGGGACAGGCGAAGGGTCGGTCGATCGGCGGTCAGGGTCAGAGCGAAGATCCACGGACGAGGTCAGGGGACTTAGCGAAGGGTCGGTCGAACGATGAACAGGACAGGAACGAGGATCCGCGGACGTGGTCGGGAAACGAAGCGAAGAGTCATCTACTGGAGGACGTGAACGAAGAGCTAGCGATGCTTGTGAACGAAGTGTCACGGGAAAGGGCGGTTGACCCTGACGAGATTCCGCAAAGGTCTGGGAGTTGCGGAGTGTCTTTTAAAGGGTAGGTGCTGAACTGGAGTCAGGTGCTGTCGACTGAGTTGTGGGCGTGGACGTGACATCAAGCTTTCCATTATTTAGCAATTTAGAGAGCAGGGTGATTTACGGGTGAAATTTGCGGTAAGTACCTTGCTCATGGGTGCAACAGCAAGAATATGGAATCGAAGCCGACTCCTTGTATTGCAGAGCAACAGCTGTAGCCCTTAAACTGCCCGCTGCCCCGAGCATGTCTTGAAATGCATAAATACACCCCTAGCAGCTGAGAGCTGAAACTCCGTTCCACTCGCGTGATGTCGAGGAAGGTGGTGGTCAGGGATACGAAGAAGTCAAAGCAAAGCCACAGGAATCCGGATAGACATTTTCAGGATGTTTTGAATATTTACAATAACATAACATGCAACTTCTGAGTGAACCCTCTGGGCCGAGCACCCCGCGTACACCCACTTTCCACTGCTGGGTATTACCTCTAATGCGGATATTAAATCTAATGGCTATGCCGGCAAAAAGGGCCAACGGAGTTTGATTAGCTGAACAGGCAATCCGAGGCTCTTCCTGCACACGGCGATGTTTATGACTTGTTCCCTTTCATCATTGTCTTGTGCTCATAAAAGGCAAATGTTTACATCCATAATACAATTAGACCATAAAAAACGAGTTTCATTATGACACAGGGCCCAAATCGGAAATCTTCACTGGGGGCAAAAATACCCAATACAACTCATTTCAACTTTGAGATACATAAAAATAATAATAATAATAATAATAATAATAATAATAATGACCAAAAGCATATATTTCTACAAAATATCTTGTGAAAATTAATGTAATCCCAGATTACTTTAATGCTGTAATACTGTATGCTGAGAAGTAATTGACATCCATTAAATTACCAACAACAAACCCTTCTATTGGTTTAGTATAGTTAATGGATTTTAAATTGTGACAGTAATACTGAGAAGACATTATGTAAATTTCCTTTGCCATCTCTGCTGTCAATTAAATCGCAGCCCGTGTCAGGCAGCATTTTCATCTTTCCAAGCAAGGATTGGTTCAGGGTGCGACCCAAGGTGCGTTAAAGAGACAACGAGATGAAGACTCGGCAGTCTCCGAATCACAACGTTTTTTTTTCTTTTTTAATGTCACTGGTTATCTTTATCTCTTTTGTCTCATACAAAGATAAAATGCACTGGGGACACCGGAGCAATCAGTCTGTAAGAACAAGAGTGCTGAACATCTAAAACGCCAGCACAGATCCCCTTTCCGGAAGAATCGGTGGGCTTGATGAGCTTCAACAAGCCTTCACAAAGTAGTGCGTTAGCCATCGTCGGCACGTCTCCTGTTCGAACCTCTCAATGGCACGTGGGGCAGATTGTCCCGGCCTTCTGGAACACACGGTGGATGTCCATGAACCAAAGCTGGAACATGTTTCCTTAGCTACTAGAGGGCTGAACCTTCTGGGGCCACTGGTGGACTGATTCATAACAAAGGATCATTTCCCAAGAAAAGTATTAGCATAAGGACTGCTTAATTATTCATATTTTATCCGCCATCTGTCTGGACAGCTCTGTAAACACAGTTTTGTTTGTGCATGAGATGGCAGCCGTACAGGCCGAGACACATCGGCAGCGCCCAGACGGTGAGATGCTCAGACAATGTACCATAGTAAATGCTAGTTGTGTTTGGGTTAGGGCTGAATTTTACTTTTCACTCTCTGCTAATTTACAGATGGCCTCCCAAATAATTAATACGTATTCATGCAGAAAACACTTTCGTCAGCTTAGTCTTGTTTACGCACGTTTCCTTAGTTTTAGATGTTATAATAATTCTGAGTGTTACAGAGGGTTTTGTACTAAGGTGCCAAATGGCAATGTTTGTTTTAGACTATCGTTTTTTTCTGCATTCAATCTTGCCATTCTGTTTGAAAGTATCAGATATTAATAAATATTAGCAATAGTTCCCAATGAGTTTTATAAAGTATTTTGGGGGGGCACATTACAGTTGCTCCAACATGGGGGAAAAACTTTTTGCAAGGCTAGAGAGGGAGGGGACACACCCAGGATGGGACGCCAGCCCGTCACAGGGCACCCCAAGCAGGGCTCGAACCCCAGACCCACCAGAGAGCAGGACCTATTCAAACCCGCTGAGCCACTGTTGCTTTGAGTGCAACATAATAGCTGTTGTCACATTTTCTTTACTCAAATATGCATCACACCACTGATCAGATTGGAACAACGTTTTTTTTTCTTCTACGGAACTGTGGGTGATGGAGAGGCTGGTGTAGCCGGCGCCATGCTGCTGTTATCGAGTGTTTCCTCACACATCTCAAGTCAGCCAGGGAAGAGAGCCGTCTCGCAGTAACACTCTGCCTCAGCTGTGGTCATACAGGACCGACATCTAATCGCAGAAGAACCAGGTTGAAGCTCTCGCATATCTCATGAAACTCCCTCTGAACAGAGCCCAGCTCCAGGTTTAGATTAAAAATCATTACAGAAGGGATTTCTCGGAGAAAGGCAGCTACTTAATTCAATTCCACAGCACACAAGACACTCAACTAATTGCAAATTTCCCTTTGGCTCTTACTTAATAAATTTAAGTAGTTCAATGCGAGTTAAACTTACTCCTGTTGCTGTATTGATTGAGAACAAATTAACATCTAAAAGGAGGAAAATTACTGTCACAACGTTGTATTATTTTAAGGGCTTCTTGATCCTTCTGGAATTATTTTATACAGCCATAATAGCATTTTAATGTGAGCTAATGAATAACTAGTATTTTTGTTGACAGATTTGTTCTGGGTCACTTAAAATGCAAGATACACCACTGTCAACCACCTATAGTCATGCAAACATTTCCACTGCAAAGTATTGTAGCACACATTCATTTGTTTACATTTTTTATTTATTTACTTAGCAGACACTTTTCTCCAAAGCAACTTCCAATGAACTCTATGTAGTGTTATCAGCCCACACACCTCATTCACTGCAGTGACTTACACTGCTAGATACACTACTTACACAGGGTCACTCATCCATACATCAGTGGAACATACAGACACTCTCTGTGAGGAACCTGAACAGCATGTCTTTGGAGTGTGGGAGGAAACCAGAGCACCCAGAGGAAACCCACACAGACATGGGGAGAACAGGTGAACTCCACACAGACTGAGTGGGGATTGAACCCACGTCCTCTCACACCAGCCAGGTTCGGTGAGACAGCAGTGCTACTTGCTGTGCCACCCACATTCACACCCACTAAGGGAAAGTTAGAGTTTCCAGTTCATCTGAGACACATATCTTTCAACTGCATGAGGAAAACCTTGCAAAGGGGGCAAGATACAAAATCACAGAGACTAAGCCATGTTCAAACCCATGCCCGAATCTACAGTCCGAGAGATGTGAGGCACCTCTCTGCCACCACTTCATCCATGTCAAATTGGCAGTATAACATTATGGACAAGTATTTATTAAGGGGTAAGAGGGGGTGGTGGCACAGTGGATTTGACCAGGTCCTGCTGTCTGGTGAGTCTGGGGCTCAAGTCCTGCTGGGGGTGCCTTGTGATGGACTGGTGTCCCATCCTAGGTGCATCCCCGCCTCCTCCAGGCCCATGCCCTGTGTTGCTGGGTTAGGCTCCAGCTCCCTGCATGGGACGAGCAGTTTCAGACAAGGTGTGTGTGCGTATTTATTAAGTGATTGGTTAGTTGATAGATTGTTTTGCTCAACCTGAGACACCTGAAGTGAAACTGCAGCACAGTGGAACAAATGAAGATTCCGGTTCCCAAAGATACATCATGAAGAGATGCCACTGTCATTAAGTCACCAAAAGTCACAGCCCTGACAACCTCAGACCCTCATTAAAGTCACCATTAAGAGACATTTGCAGTCTGAATACGGAAGGGCTGTTCCCTCAGAATAACACCGGAATTATTCATCTCCGGCACTTGCCGTTCGCTCGATTACTTAACACTATGGACACAAGCCATTTGGAATGATAGGCAACCTAATCGACAGGCAATTAAGTCAATGTCTTTGGAACCGCATCAGGACAACTAGATCAAAAATGGGCGGAAAGAAGGATGGAAATCGTAAGAAATGAGGCAACGGCCAACAATTGAGAAAATTGCACGCTGAAAAATTAACTGGATTGTCACCCTGAGAATGGAGCAAGGAAATGTGGGGTGAAAGATATGATGAGGAAGATATAAAATGACAAAGAAGGCCCAAATTTCATCTGTCACACAAGTTATCAAGCAAAGAGTAAATAAGAGTCACCACATTCAATTGCCTTCAATTACTGCCTAACCATTCACTTGTTTTCATTTGTTAATGTGCTACAATAAGCTCCCCCGCTGTGGTCTCTAGGTACCTCGCTGTACCGTATTACAGGAATGACTGCAAATGCATTGCTTAGTCCAGCACTGAGACACAGAGCCAGATCCAAAATGAGACTGTCCAGCATTCTGAAAGGAAATGAGATCTGCAGCAATATGACTCCGATGCCAGACTCCTCCGTCCCTCACGATGAGATACGTTTTGGTACCATCTGCTGCCGCTTTGCACATATATCTTATTCAGTCTGAAATCTAGAAATCAGCGCTCCCCGGTAAATGGCTCAATATGCAAATGTCTATTTCCCTTCTGGTCAGATTCATAACAGACCCCCCGCCCCCACCTCGGCACACCGTCCACAGGCTGCCAACTGACAGCTGTCAAAATGCTTCACTGGACGGTTTTTGAGCATTCTGGTGTCACTCGAACACAGGATACCTGCACAATGGATGAGGCCCGAACGGAACACTTTTATTATCTGGTGTCCTGCCACTCCAAATCGATTCAGAACTGCAAAAGACTGAAATGCATATTTATGGCTCATATAGACTGGAACTGACTGTAGGCTGTCCGGTGCCCAAAAAAGGTTGCCATTTCAAATACATCCCCAAGAAGGAAGTCACTTACTGAAGGGAAAAGCTGTGTATGTTACTGATGTACCGCTTGTGTCCCTTAGTTTTACCACAAAATGGTTATTTAATAGGAAGCTGTCTTTCTCATCTGACGTAAGAGGTGTGAAATGATCAATTCCATATGTTGATTTAAAGGAAATTATGTGTGTAGTAGAAAAACGGAAGTAGTGCGGGTGCAAAAATAAGTGAACCCCAAGTTGCATTGGTTAAACTAAGTAGGGAAGTAGAATCAGGTGGGTAAATCATAATCATATATGCATTTATTCAGTTTTATTAACTTATTCAAGTTTGAGATTTAAATTTTATAAGTTTATTGTAATATTTTATAGAAAACTAATGACCTTCCCTACAGGGTTTACATACTTTGAAGCAGCACTGTATGTGAGCCATGGATGTTGCTTTCTGCCAAAGCCTCTTCTTAGCAAATAAACTGTGCTGTAGACTGTCAACACTCAAGCGAAGTAGAGGCACTAGAAAGTTACTCAGCTTCATTAGACTCTCGAGTCATTCGAGCTTCCCTTCTTCACCTTTGAGTGTGGTGTTAGGGTTAGCGTTTAGGTTAGGGTTTGGGTTAGGGTTAACGTTTGGGTTGTGGTTTGGGTTAGGTTTTGGCCGAAGGTTAGCATTTGAGTTTGGGTTGGGGTAAGCATTTGGGTTAGGTTTACAGTTAGGGTTTGGGTTAGTGTTTGGATTAGGGTTACGGTTAGGGTTTGGCTTAGCGTTTGGGTTAGGCTGAAGAGAGTTACGGACTTCGTTTGGGTTAGAGTTACTGTTTGGGTTACGGTTAGGATTTGGGTTAGGGTTTGCGTTAAGGGTTACAGTTAGGGTTTGGGTAAGGGTTACTGTTTGGGTTACGGTTAAGGTTACAATTTGGTTTACGGTTAGGGTTTGGGTTACGGTTAAGGTTACTATTTGGTTTACAGTTAGGGTTTGGGTTAGGGTTACTGTTTGGGTTAAGGTTAGGGTTAGGGTTACTGTTTGGGTTACAGCTTGTGTTTGGGTTAAGGTTACTGTTTCGGTTACGCCGGTTAGGGTTTGGGTTAAGGTTACTGTTTGGGTTAAGATTACTGTTTGGGTTACGGTTAAGGTTACAATTTGGTTTACGGTTAGGGTTACTGTTTGGGTTACAGCTTGTGTTTGGGTTAAGGTTACTGTTTGGGTTACGCCGGTTAGGGTTTGGGTTAAGGTTACAGTTTGGGTTACGGTTTGGGTTACGGTTACTGTTTGGGTTACAGTTAGGGTTTGCGTTACGGTTACTGTTTGGGTTACAGTTAGGGTTTGGGTTACGGTTACTGTTTGGGTTACAGTTAGGGTTTGGGTTAGGGTTTCTGTTTGGGTTACGGTTAAGGTTACAATTTGGTTTACGGTTAGGGTTTGGGTTACGGTTAAGGTTACAATTTGGTTTACGGTTAGGGTTTGGGTTAGGGTTACTGTTTGGGTTACAGCTTGTGTTTGGGTTAAGGTTACTGTTTGGGTTACGCCGGTTACTGTTTGGGTTAAGATTACTGTTTGGGTTACGGTTAAGGTTACAATTTGGTTTACAGTTAGGGTTTGGGTTACGGTTTGGGTTAAGGTTAGGGTTAGGGTTACTGTTTGGGTTACAGCTTGTGTTTGGGTTAAGGTTACTGTTTCGGTTACGCCGGTTAGGGTTTGGGTTAAGGTTACTGTTTGGGTTAAGATTACTATTTGGTTTACGGTTAGGGTTACTGTTTGGGTTACAGCTTGTGTTTGGGTTACGCCAGTTAGGGTTTGGGTTAAGGTTACTGTTTGGGTTACGGTTACGGTTACCGTTTGGTTTACGGTTAGGGTTTGGGCTAGCCCAACCCTAACCCTAACCCTCGGGTTATGTGCACCGCAGAAACTGGCCCCCTGCAGTGGTACCCATCGCCAATCAGCCCCCAATCAATTAGCAGAGCCCGGAGCACTATTGTCTCCGACACACGTAACAAGCTCTAAAATATGCTAATGATATTCCGAGTTGCCTTTCACTCTTTCCACACACCGTGCTTTATATAACCCCGGAGCTCTTGGGGGAATATGGAGCAAAGGCGCAAGAATGAACATTCCTGAGAGCTTCTCCTCCTCCTCCTCGGAACGTCACCGGTGTTTATTTAACTTCGCAAATATTTCCTCAGTGAACGTGCGACGTGAAGCGCAGTTCGAGTCCCTCGTGTCCCCTGCCCGCAGTGTAAAACAAACACTCGGGTGTCTGTCTCGCGACGGGGTGGGGCCACACGTCACGTAATACAACCTGCATTCATTTACAGGGAATAAAAACATCCCTCTTATTAGCTCTCCGTCGATTGTTCATAACTCGGAAATGCCTCGGTGTGATATTTCATAGTCTCTCTGTCTGTTCTGCCTTCACTGCTTGAAGCAGTCTGTGGGAAAATGTCAACTGTGCAGCGATATTATTCGCCTGTGGAGATTTTAAAGTTGATACGAAGCTGGAAGATTTCATTATTCTTGGACCAGACTTTGTTGCACAGTTGTTATCTCTTTGTGAGGCGCCGTAGTCCTTTCTTTCACAGTTTCCTCCTCTTAGCCTCAGTAAAGGCACCTGTCGCGCGCCGTCGTAGCTCGCAGCGCAGAACAAGCAGAATGCTAACATATTCCATACTAATATGCCGTATTCCATAATATGGATCTCCTTGCAACAAATTCCGGCGCATGCGCACACAAGAACCTCTAAATGAGCTCGTGTTTTAATGCAGTCACATATTTAAATTGTTGTTTTTTTTTTTAATGTCAGACACTCCTCAGGCATGTGCTTTGGCACATTCTAGAAGCTGGTAACTGGTCAGGTGGAGACGTTTGTTTACAAGCAGGAAAAATCATGAGAGTTATAAAAAAGTTGGCTCAGATAACTCGGGTCAGCCGTCAGGTTCGGCTTTGATTTCCGGGTACACCACAAGTTATAAATATTCTCTGTAACAAAATGGATGGCAAGCCAGGCAGCACTCCCACCGAGGACGTGCAATTTGCGACCCATTTTGGGGTATCGCTATTTTTGGACAGATTAAAAACAGAGAATATATCCCACTTGTCCGCACCGCCGCTGAAGGCGAGTGTGTTTTGGCGCGCGCGCTGCTGACAGGAAGTGAGGATGCCCGCGCTTCACAGCCACGCGCACTCATCGGCATGCTCCATCCCATAATAAGCATGCGCACCTGTACAAATGTATATCATCTCTGTTTCCACGGAGACCGCCTCAGGGTGGGAGACAAGCGCTCCAGTGCCGGAGTGCTGTTGTTCCCACACAGCAGGAGCAACTCAACGGCAAAATGAGACAAAAGTCGGTTCAAAAGGATTTTTTCGTTGTTTTTTTTTTTTTTTTTTTTTTTTGCTCCATCCTTCAATACTTCGTAGGGCACATGAGCGATTCAAAAGCACGAAAGCAGAGCGCTGCGAGCTCTCAGGTGCGACGGAATAATTTCCCGCGAAACGCGCGCGCTGTGTGTCAAGTGAGGGTAGGTGCGCAGCGCGGTGCAGGAAGGTCTTCGGAGTAGCGCCTCGAACATCTCCTCTAAACTAGAGAGCTGGGCGCAGTTTCCCCAGAACAAGAACCCGCTGCACCACCGTGCCTCAACTGCTGCTCAACTCCTCACCTCCAGCAGCTGCTGGAACAAGAGAGACAGGGTTCCGGTTGTGTTCAGCCTCAGCCCCCTGATGCATTGCTGCATCCTTTCTGTGGAATAAACAGCCCATCCTCCCCTTTTCTAGCCGAGATTCTCCAAGAGGACAGGCGGCTGGTTACAAGCATATTCAAATTTAAAAAGTAAAAAGACATGCAGTCCGCAGCAATCCCTTTCTCAGCCGAAATGAAACCGTCATTTCCAAATGCATACTGCCATGCACTGGGAAAGTCTGCCAGTGGAAACTGCGGTAAAGGGAGTCACCCACCCCCCACTGTGGGAGGTTAAGGGTCCTCGATGGGGGCAGCAGCTGGGACTCACCTCTGTCCACTGGCCCTGGGACTGTACCATGAGGATCACGCAGGGGTCTGACTTGTTCAGCGTGTCTCGGTCCAACAGCGCCTTGCAGGACACCCGCAGCTCCACCTTGGACACGCAGGCGGCAGGCACGGAGGTGAGGGCGGCGGCGGGCAGCGTGGGGTCCTGGGCCTCGTCCATCCTGGCCGGGGACGCGCAGGTCGCGGGTAGAGAGGGCTGAGTGCTGGCAACTGGAGCAGCGGGGCCTGTTCTTCCAGGGCGGGTGAGTCAGCCTTAGCACTGGGAGCACGGGGCCCTCGGGGGACTCGCGCAGGACAGGCCCTGGGACTCGACGAGTGGAGGGAGGACCTGGGGACCGCCTGCCGCCTTTTCAGCTCCTGAATCGATGAGCCACAAACAGCAGCATGTATCGCCTCCCTTTCCTAACAAACAAGGGGGCGGATCTCTGTGCCAGATCTCTGTGTCTGATTAGAGTGATGGAACCATGTGAAGGAGGCAGACGTGAAATTATTCAAACCTCCGTTCCTAACCTAAAGTAAAAAATACTCCTTCTTGAGTGTGGGGGTTCCAGTCTTCAGGAAGCTGTTCCTCATAAACAGGGAAGAAATGTCTCCACAATAAGATATGTCTGGCAAATGGACTCTTCCTCAGAAATCCTCCTGCACAATGGAACCTAAAAACACGTAGGCTGGAAAATACGAAGGAAAAAAAAAAACACATCAGCGTATCGACTATCCAAATAAGAATATGTGCGGCGAAAAAATGGAATTTGAATAACTGATTAATCTGCAACTAAAACCTTGCAAATTTTGTTCTTGTATCGTTGTGCTGCATGAACTGGAATTAACACTATTTGAATGTAGCTGATGCTTTTCTCCAAAATGACTTGCGGTGTTAGATTCACTCTATGACTTGCCCTCATAACAACAGGGAGTTTTTTACTGCGGCAACTCAGGGTAAGTACCTTGATCAAGCACCTTTTGTTTCCAAGGTGATGACTTTAACCATTACGCCACCTGCTGTTCCTTATAGCTGCTGTTTTTAACGAATCTAAATCTGCATGTGAAGGGACTGAAATGAAGAACATTTCACGTTGTTCCAGAAGCCTAGATGACTGTACAGTTGTTTTCATCATGTTCTCCCTGCATTGCACCTGACCACAGAAGCAAATCCCTCTGCACTGGTTGCTGTTGTCCAGATGAACCACTAATGGCACTTTCCCCCCCTCATCAATAGAAAGCTTTCCTGTTAGCAAAATTTTCAGCTTTTTTTCCCTCCACAATTGTATTATTCTGCCTTTAAGGCTGACATACCTGCATAGTGTCATACAAAGGAACTTGTACTTTGTATTCAAATGAAATTATGATCGTCTCACTGAGCGGACAGCTCATTAGTCCTCCTTATGCAAATCGCCAGGTTATTGAAGCCAAACAGAAGAAGCTCCAAGTCAAGTGCTTTATTTCACCAGATTCTAAATTTTGAGAATCATGCACTAAGTGGGATTTCCTAAAACACAGGTTTCCAATCCTTCACACCATCCACTATTAGGATTCTCCGATCCTGATCCTTTTTCCAGCAATTCAAGGTGTATTTTTGCTCAGTGCATCTGTTTCTGTGAGGGTGCAGCAGGGCATAGATGGCACTGTGGTCCCTCTGAAAACCCCTCCAGTGCTGGATTTGAATCCGTTGTCAAGGATATATTGGTGCTGCTTCCAGATTTATCATACATATATTCTGAATTATGTCCCTCTATGTGTCTCCACCACTTTCACAAGGACCCAGTAAAAAGGAGACGTTTCTTTCTCAAATATTATCCACATTAGAGTAATTTACCAACATAATTCATGGTATTGCTTATGCTTGTCAGGGATTCTACTGTATTTATTGGGGGAAATATAAAGGTTAACCCATAGGGCACTGTTACAGCACCATGGAGAGCTCCTCTCTTCAACCTTGATCTGAAACTGTCACGTCTGATCAGGAAAGAACCCCATGAGAGGCTCTGGAATTGGGCTGGAAAGCAGCTTCAGCTCTTTGATTGGCTCAGTTTTAATTAAAAATCTTAGGGAAAAGTGTGCAGTGTTTTCTGATCTTGTCTGAGAGGCGTGTGTAACAAGTGGATGAGGGCTTTATTGACCATACACTGCTTTTGGGCGAAATATTTCATATGTCATATGTGAAGGATTTCATATATCTCTTAAAAACTCGGGGGCAACTGCACCACTAAAAAACCTGCAAAAAAAAAACCCAGTAAAACATACAAACGTAGCAATAAATACACGACAAGGCTGGAAGTTGACTCATTAGTACTCACTAGTAAATCTTATACATTAATACACATCAAAAGTAAAAATATGCAGGAAGATATTAAATGAAAAGAAATTCACATCCGTTCATATTCATATTTGACCAAAGGAGATTAACACTCAAAGTTAACGTTAAAAAAAAAAAAAAAAAATCGAGCCCAAACTTTGATTTTTTTCAAAGATCTCATCCTGCTGCGCAGCACGGATCATGTCTATCTGAGATATGAAAACACATCAGATAAAGGACTACATTTACTCCGGCTCATTTAAGTGTTACTACATCACATTTCTTCAGGGGGAAACTCACCGGTCCATGATGGACACTTCGGGAGGGTTGTGGAAAAAAATGACTCGACATTATTCCAGAAACGCACCAGCATATACTAGTGATTCATGAGCGCATACAGTATATTAATTGTTGAATATGAGACGCATAGTTCAGCCTTACATGTACACTGACATACACTGAATTTTCCCCCCTTTCTTTCTCCATTCAGCTCCTAAAAGCCATAAATGCCCTCTGAACACATAATCCCATCATCACCCCGTTTGCTTATATATCATAAATACAGAGATGGGGAAATAAAAGAGAAGTGGGGGGAAACTTGCGAGCTTTTCAGTTCTAAAGCAACTTGGAGCGTCTTCAATGAATCACATTGCTACATGAATGTGGGACACAGTGAAATGCACTCATTTGTCGGGGTGATGATGCCGACGGCAATGGAAATGTAAAGTGAGAGCCCTGGAGATGAGATGCGCGAACAAGACGCACACATGATGATGTGGGAGAAGAGGCACCGAACGCAGCCGCACTTTGCCACACGTTCCGTCTGAGCGCGAAAAGGCGTCGGCAAAAAAAGCTCCAAGTGTTGCCGTCCGCACCAACACAAGTGTATGGAGATGATCGTCCCAGGAGAGCAGAAGCACTCTTACCTGTTGTGTCCTCCTCAACTTGAGCTTCTTTGTTCAGGTCTTTCCTCCATCGGAGAGGCGAGTTCCGCGAAAGTGCTGCTGACGGCGGCGGGATGCTGGAGACGCGCGGCGGCGGCCGCTAAGGAAACGCGCGCGGTGCTCGCAGTGCCGCCAGTGGCCGCTAGAGGGCGACTCCACAGGCCGCGGCGCTTCCTCTGTTGGGCGCGTTCCTGTGTGTGTGTGTGTGTGTGTGTGTGTGTGTGTGTGTGTGTGTGTGTGTGTGTGTCCAATAACCCTTCTTCATCGCTGTATGAAAATGCACAGACACTTCTGGGTACCAGTCATAATATGGTGACAATAACTACATTTAAAACATGTGCGCTTTCAATGGGCTGCTCTGTGCGTTTATTCAGACTTAGTTCAGAGTGTTTCCCACCGGGTGTGGTGGCGCAGTGGGTTGGACCGGGTCCTGCTCTCCACTGGGTCTGGGGTTCAAGTCCTGCTTGGGGTGCCTTGTGATGGACTGGCGTCCCGTCCTGGGTGTGTCCTCTGGCCTTACGCCCTGTGTTGCCGGGTAGGCTCCGGTTCCCCGTGATCCCGTATGGGACAAGCAGTTCAGAAAGTGTGTGTGTGTTTCCTACTGTTCTAGGTCCTAGTATGTAGTGATTTTTCTTACAAAACAATCCTGTTAACAGGCTGTATATCCCATATAGTGAGCACAGACTTGCCAAGTCTTTTTTAGTGCATGTTCTTAACTTACTGCCATCATTTCAGACTTTTTGACATAACAGATTAAATAATTTTTGCAGTTTTGTGACCGACGTACTAGCAGACGTGAAACTCTCATCCCTCTCGGATTCTGTGATCCTGTGCTGCTGTGGAAACTCACATGTTCAGGTGCTGCTTTTCACACTTCTTTATAACATGTCAGCAAACAGCGTTCAGTTTAATCTAACGGATCTGTGCAGATTCAGTTATAACTGTGTTTTACTTATTTTACACCCTGAGTACTTCCTAACGTGCTGTTTCCAATATTTCTGAAACCCTTCGCATCTTAGCAATGAAAACCCAACATTTTACATAAGAAGCATTTCAATCCCCCAGTATCACAAACACATAGGTCCAACACTTTTGTAACAGTCATGCGGGTTGATGTACGACAGTCAAAGTGATGCGATCAATAAAGCTCTTTTTATTTTGGTTATTCATTTAGCTGACATTTTTCTCCAGGCAGCATAAAAATTTAATGTCACTACAAGCAAACTGGAAACCCGGGTGTGGATCCAATCGCGGGATCATTTGTTGTGATGGTTCTTGGGACAAGGTAGTACTTGTAGTCAGGGACAGTCGTGGTAAATCCGAGGCGCAGATGTAGTAAGTGGGGAGAATCCGAGGATGTGGTTAATGAGGACATCGCGAGGGTCGATGCCGTAGTAGACAGGAAAAGGGACAGGAGACGGGCGAGGGAACTAGGGCAGTAGACAGGGGAGAGCAGATAGGGTGCTCTGGACAAGAGGTGATCATAGGAGGGCCAGTCATTTCAAAGAGATTCCACAACTGGAATATGGTTGAGTGGTGCTTTTTATAGCCAAGTATTTCAAACGGAGTCAGGTGCTGCTGGTTGAGGTGTGGGCATGGTCATGAGAGTTAAGTCACTACTGCAATCAAACCTCTACAACTGATACAGAATGCTACTGCCCGAGTCATGTTTGATTTGCCAAAGCGCTCCCATTATCTCCTCTACTCATTTCTCTGCACTGGCTTCCTATAGCTGCCCTGATCAAATTCAAGACCCTGGTTATTGTCTACAAATGCATCAGTAGAACTGCTCCCAGCTATTCACAAGACTTGATCAACCGCTACACCCCAGCCAGACCCCTTCGCTCGTCTACGTCTACTTGCTTGGTGGTCTCGCGCATGAAAAGTAAAGAGCGGAGGTTCTCAGTTCTGGCTCCATCGTGGTGGAACGACCTCCCCCTCGCACTCAGAACTGCTGAATCTCTGTCTACATTCAAGAAGGGTCTGAAAACACCTTTTCCGGAATCACTACGCCCATCATCTCTTAAGTTCAAGTATGATGTAAATGGTGATGCACCCTCACTTTATGATCATGCACAGATAAGCCTTTACACAGCCGCTACTCCTGTATTGTATGTAAATGTTTGTGTACCTTTAAAAAAAAAAAATTTGGGAAGGTGATCAGGGTTAGTCAATCCTGAGTTTTATGCACCTACTCGAGCGGTGAACATCGGTGCATCAAGTGGAAAGTAACATATTAGGTTTTCTTAAGAATCACGTCTGCAACTGTGTCTCTTTCTCCTAATGTAAAGTACAAATTATATTTTCTCTGAGATGTACTTCGCTTTGGAGAAAAGCATCTGCTAAACTAATAAATGTATGTCATGTAAATGTAAGTTACTTATAATAATTTAGTCATTTATACAGATGGGTCATTTTTACTGGAGTAATTCAAGGTAAGTAGCATGATCAAGGATACTACAGCAGGAGGTAGGATTCAAATTAGGGACCTTCAAGTTGTTCTAACCACTAAACCCACACCCAGTTTGCCAGAAGAGGTGAACTCCATCGTGCTGCAGTCCCGGGCTGTCTGGAGCCTACCCTGGAAGCAGAGTGCAAAGAAGGGTACACCTTGAGCAGGACACCAGTCCACTATAGGGTACCAACACAGCCAAACACACGATTTAGCCAGCAGTTCACAATGATCTTTAGACTGTGTAAGGAAACCAGTGTGAACACTGGAAGAACATGCAAAGAGCTGAACCCACGCCCAAACAGCTAAAGTGCTCTGGGGCGATTGGGCCATTGGGCACCGCTGAATATTTACTCTTTAAATCAGTTCCTTCTTCCTACAAAGTCCTCCTAGATCATAAAACACATTCTCTTTCGAAAGATGTGCCAGATTTCACCGAGTGCCCTCTGCGGCATCTGTTCCTCTTACAGATCCACATGGGAGATTTTTCCAGTTACTTGAAAGAAATAATTAGTTTTTCTTGTACTTAATAACGACTTACTTTTATTTCCAAAGTATTTAATTACGATTGGAATTACATCTTCATACCCCTTGTATCGCTGGGTTGCAGCACATTTCTGAGTTGTACTAAAATGAGCCCCTAATCCCAGTGCGATCAACACCATGTCAAAGTATTGGACCACTTCTCTGGAAACACAGTAAACACAGTCCTAGATTAAAAAAAAAAAAAAAAAAAAAAAAAGGATTTTGAATGGAAATTCCCCACTGACCGTGATCATTTTGTCCAGCTCTTCGATTGATCTGTTGATCTGGAAAGCCAGCCCACAGAGCTCTAAAAATAAACAAGGTGTTTGACAGCTTTTTTCATCCCTAGAACTGAGCAACATTTACCATCACCCGATGTTGTCCTTGGACAATATTGAGCCATATTTTGACTTCTTTGCTGCCTGAATGATCTAGTGGACAGTCCTGCTAAAATTTGTCCCTAAAGCTTCATATAATACTAGGCCCTGGGGGGGTGGGATAACAGGGCCCTTTGAGCCAGACCCCACCTCACATGGGGGCACCACTTCAGCAAAGAGTGCATTAAAGTATAATATTCACTGTCCACTGGATCAGCCAGGCCTGTGTTTGTCAAGCTATACTAAACAAAATTATACTCTCATGCATTCCACAAATGACAAAAAGAAACTTACATGCCAGTCTTTACATTAAAGTATTTTTACCCCCTCTTCCCAAACAATCTGAGACGGCCCGGGCCTCGCATTAGCTCTCGTGGGCCCGAATAACCCTGAGAGGCTGTGACATTCAGTCCTCGGTACTCTGCTGGAAAGGAAGAGCTTCAGAGAAAGTCTTCTCTACGGGAAACGCTGCTCTGCTGGGCGTTATGAACAAGTCCTCTCATTTGGTCGAGCCTAAGCAGCGCTCCCACTGCCTCCTACATTATAAAGTATAAGCAGTTCATTTAAAGGACTCACTTTACTTTGCCTTACTTGGTCTGGACCCAGTGTCCCGGGAACCGTGAGCAACCTGCCGCTGCAAGCTGACAATACGGATAAAAGGCCACAGCGAACCTTTCTTTATGCTGACTCTTGCTCAACTTCCCTGTACATAAATTATGTATAATTTTCATATTACCTAAGGCTGTATTCATAAATAATTTTTCTGTTGCTAATGATATTCAAAAGCAAATTTGGGACAATGATATATTCTTGCATTCATGAATTAGATCAAAGAAGTGCATATTTTTCCCTAAGGATGGCTTAAAAATATTTATTAAAAGCTTTTAAATTGCTTTAAATGTGTTGTTTAGGGTTTGAGTTTTCATTCCAAGCTATGAGATTTTATATGCCCGATGCATCTAGATAACTGTCCAACAAACTTATAACAAGCTGGTTCAACACAACCATAGAAATTTTGCACATAACCACCGGTCATCAATCCATTATGAGCAACGACTTGTCCATGGTCCAGAGCCTGTCCTGGAAGCATAGGGTGTGAGATACGGAACACCATAGACAGGATGCCGGTTAATCACACAGAAATCACACACACACACGCACATTCACTCACACAAACACACTAATTGCAATATAGAGTCATAAATCCACCTGAAACAAATGTCTTTCAACTGCGGGAGGAAACCAGAGCACCCGGAGCAAACCCATGTGAATATTAAAATATGCAAATTCGACATAGGCAAAGCCTGATTCAAATCCATGTCCAAATAAAGAGCGCAGGCACAGCGTGGCATCAGCACAACCCAAAGTGTCACTATACCTCCCATAGCAGCACTACTGCACTTTCCAATGTGAATATTTGAACCACACTATTTCATAACAAAAAGTAATTTTCAAATGGTCAGTTGAAAACAGTATTAAGCTTGACTAAAGCAACTGTGTTCCAGCTGCTAAGAAAGATTTTTCAGTTGTAAATTTTGCTGAACTTCCATCAGATTCATTGAATTGCAAATTAAGCAGAAGCAGGAGAATAAAAACCAATATTCCTATGCTGGTTAATTAAATGTTTCCCTTTCGAGGGGAAAGAAAAAAATGTTTCCTGTCTTTAACTTTGCCACACATAAGCAACCATCTTCTCTGACTATGGATCGCGTAGAACAGCGGCGCGCCGACGCGGCCGAAAACCACCTCGGTCGGAGGTTCGGACGAAATCAGCCCGATCTTGTCAGGGTGACGTGACGACGCCTCTTTGGCGCGAGAGCCTCAGCGCGGCAGAGCCTGGCAACAGCAAGCGACTGATACCGAGTCCCACGGGAAACGAGGGAGGTGGATCCCGGGCAGCGCAATGACTGTCGCCAGCTGAAGCTGACATGAACAGATGAAGGAAGATATTTTTCCTTTAAAGAAAACGATGAGAAAATGAGCAGGAGACAGGAAAGTCAGATAAACACACAAAGGAAGACCTGCAGGAGGAAATGAGAGGTGTGGACGGGGCGACAACACACAGTAAATTCCCCCGAGTCACTCTACAGCACACACATCAGCGCACACCGACAGCGTCACCTCCTGATAACCACTGCCCCCCGTTGGTGTTGACAGCATGGGCCTGGCCTTCCGGAAGATTCCGACAGTCCTCCTTGGGAAAAGGCTTTCTGGTTGACGCGACAGCATGTCTTTTGAGAGAAAGGCTTTGCGTGTCTTCGCTGGAGTCTCTTGGTTGGGGCTGGTACCACGTTTACTGTAGTATGATTTATAGGTGGTCTGTAACTACGTAAAACATCTGCGGTGTCTGCCTTCACTCCCGCTGTATCTCTGCAAGCGTGTTTCTACCGTGAACAGGTTCAGTTGACACACACACACGCACACGCACACATATATTGATCAATCGTTTGCCTAATTGAGGGTCCTGTTGGTCCTGAGCTTATTACAGAAGCACAGGGTGCGAGGCATGGTACGAACTGGATAGGACAGGAATTAAAGTCATCAATCCACCTGATACATCTTTGGCGTGTGGGAGGAAACAGGAGCACCCAGAGGAAACCGATATAAGCATAGAGAGAACGTGCAATGAAGCACAGCCCCGAAGCTGTGAGGCACTAGCGCTACCTGCTGCTCCATTGTACACTCTGTGGGCGGCGTACATCGCATTACAGCATTGAGCAGAATACTAAATAATCAGACAATGTGTGTGTGTGTGTGTGTGTTGATTTACCTGCTGCAAGTCCAAGCCATTTTTAGGGAGAAAAGAAATTGAATATCAATAAAGCGGTAATAAATCACAACCAAAGAGGGCTTTCTAATTTTATTTTGTTAGCTACAGAATATTTATGAATTACCCATTTCTGTCACATCACAAAAAAAAAAAAATTGCCAGTGCTGCTCCAGTTTAAAGTGCACCGTGTTTCAACTCGTTTTAGAACATCCAAAAAGCCACCTACATAACCAGGTCTTTTTCAGGCCGCCCACGAGCTCATCTTTTTGTGCTCGCGCGAAAATGATGAGAGTCTTTCCTTGCAGGATGACTCTCGCAGGGACCAAACTCCATTGCGTTTGAAGAGCTAAAATAGGAAACACTCTTGGAAGCGTTCCAGGGCAAAGCCTCGGCGCTCGGGGAGCAACGCCGTGGATGTAGGGAGCCAGCTGAAGGACGCCGACTTGTACCCTGAGCTTCTCTGGTTCAATCATGGAAAGTGTCCTGACATTGCTCCAGGAGGATCTCCAGCTGTAGTAAATGAGTAAAATGATTTCACTGATGGTTAAATCACGGGGATAAGTGACAAAAAGCAGTAATTTGGCTAATGTGAGTACTGGCATGCATATTAGTTTTTTTAAGTTTAGTTTAGTTGAGCGATCACCATCTGGGCAGAGGAGGCCAAAGCTGGTTCTCTCGATTCTCATATTCATACCCAGAGCTTCTCATTTGTTGTTCAGTGCAAGTGTTGCGTGTTTGAGCTATCAGTGAGGTGCTGCTGCCTCTAAAGTTTTGTCTGAAGACTTTCGATGACCAGGTTGACCAACCCGACCACAGAGTGAAGGTTGATGGAGTTGCCCTGCAGTTTTGACCAGGTGCGAAAGGGTTCTAGTATTGGTGCTGCTTGTGCTTCCTGCAGGTGTGACTGTTGGTCATCACCCTGAGGCCAGTGACCCTTTCACTTCTACATTTTGTAATAACCCCCATACGACTACAATAAAGAAACAAAAAAAAAAAAATTGATGAAAATCTCCAACCATCAGGTTTCGCTTCAGGGAACAAGAAGCAGTTCAATCAGAACCCACTTTTCGAAGATGTCTTCGGCTTCTCCTCATTCAAAGCCGCCGTTCCAATGGAGACGCCGGGATTTGTTTTGGCAATTTGGCCCGCGGCACCTTTTGATGATTTTGATGGTTTGAAGAGTCGCTGAAGATGCGCCGAAGAGGAAGAAGAGAATATGAATCTAATGAAATAAGTGCGCCCAATCAGAGCTTTGCTGTGGGAGGCGACGCTTGTTGATGGCCAGCACCCCGACGTCAACGCCCAGCTCCGCAGCAAAGAGCAGTGATTTTAATTATTCGCTGCGCTGAGTTCTCATCCCCTCGGCTCATCCACATGCCCAGGAGCAGGAAATTACTCATGCTCTCTGTTTCAGCGCATAATTGCCAAATGTCCCTGTTTTCATTCAGATAAAACTTGCTGGAAGAGACAAGAAGTTTAAAAAAAAAAATACCACAATTGTTAATAAAAGAGAAGCTGTTAGAGATGGCTTGTTGCCTCTGCTTGTTGGTTACATTACAATAAATATAAGTGTGTCATAACTCCCAGGGGACAAATAAGAGCTCTGAAAAAATTTCCCAATGGAAACAAGGCACATATCAAAAGACATGAACATTTTCGCTCAATTTCCACAGTGACCCAGCAGCCTGTAGGCTCTTCAAGGTATATGAGACCAAATTTACCATCTCACAGCAAGGGCTGTCGGAATATTTCATAGGTGTGATTCAAGACTCTGGTCTTCAATCATAGGCACAGTAACCTGCCTATTGCATGTGCTTGAGAGATCTCCTATCACCGTGCACCATGGCCAGTGACACTAAAGCTCCTCCGTCTGAATTTCCGTGGCTGACCAGGCTGACATTTGTTCAGTGTAACTTTTCAGGGTTCACACCGTTCAAATCCTGCATGGCCTTGTCTTGTGCTCAGTGGAATCATTTCCCAGCAGGAGAAAGAAGTCTAATCTGCCAGCTCTGAGTCAGAGGAAGGTCATGAGGAATGACGTCGACTCCCCTGGCCATCTCCACTCAATACTTTTCAACATAACAGCACCACCAGGAATGCATCAACATTTGAGGTGGTTTTGCTGGATTACAGTAAAGCATAAAAGAGACCAATGTTGGGTGAATGAACACTCGCAAGGAGTCTAAAATCAGAAGATCATAGCTTTTCTGTTTTGAGCGAAATGTGGTTGAATGAGCTCCCCCTGTCCCTCAGAGCTGCTGAATCCCTTCCAGCATTCAAGAAGGGTTTCAGTACACAGATACGCTTCTCGCTGGATCTCCTAACCGCTACGTAAACTTGAATCACATCTGTCGTGATCGTCTTCGTATTTTCTATCTGACTCTCAATTCTGTAGGCAACCACATGAGTAATGTGTGTCGGAGAAAGAAACTTTGTTTTGATAATCACGTGTCTGCTGTGAAACAAACTTTTGTATAGCTTGAACTGCGGGGTCTTTCGGACAAAAAAAAACATCTGTGAAATGAATTAATGTAAATGTAAGCACCTGCGGGGGTGCGGTGGCGCAGTGGGTTGGACTGCAGTCCTGCTCTCTGGTGAGTCTGGGGTTCGAGTCCTGCTTGGGGTGCCTTGCGATGGACTGGCGTCCCGTCCTGGGTGTGTCCCCTCCCCCTCCGGCCTTACGCCCTGTGTTACCGGGTAGGCTCCGGTTCCCCGTGACCCCGTAAGGGACAAGCGGTTCTGAAAATGTGTGTGTGTGTGTGTGTGTAAGCACCTGCCAGTGGGAAGGCGTTAACAGATAGGAATTAACTTCAGATGTGAGTACAGTCCAGACTATACAGTAACCTTGTTCTTTTTCCTCCCAAGGCTGCACTTGCTTGCCTTCTTTATCTGAGTTTCTTCAAAGTTCCACCTGACCATCTCCACCTCCGTCGATTCATCGTGCGCCACGATTTATGTGCTGTCATCGTCCCGGCAACCTTGAGGACCTTGCGGTTACCATGGCAATCGGAGAACGTCAAGGATGCCGCTCGGCACAATCAGCAAGCCTGCATCCTGCATCTGACTCAAAGCCCACGTGCACCCTGGCTCCCGGAAAGGAGTTCAGAGGCTGAGTTTGCTGGTCCTTGCTCCTCTTTGAGAGCACAGACCATCCAACTGCAGCATCTCCCACACAACCATCTCAGGTTAATTGGCCATATTTATACAGGCCCTGTTGTAGAGGCCCTTCAGCTAGCTGACATTTTTATGTCGTTCCAGTTAGTGTGCAAAAATCAAGTGTGATTTTCAGCATCTTAAACATCTCAAAGTTCATGAGACCGGTCTCATTGTACTGAAATAGAGTCTATGGGCACTTAACCTGTAGCCTTACTAATTCATATTAAGACCACTTTTTACTTTCCCTAGTAATTACACCAATTTTCCTCTTTTTACGACTGACTGCATCAGCTCATTTTCTAAAAAACTAAGATTTAAAATTTCTGTACACTTAGCTCCTAAATTAACATATTGAAGTTTGCTTTTAATTATCGTAGTTCACAAAACATTGCAAGAGCATGAGGACGGATAAGGCAATCTTCTGTAAAGTGGTCTTCTGAACTCGGCACACTGAAATGAAGCAGTGGCCTCGCTCACGTATCCAGATCTTCTACACCCGCCGCATACAGTGTTGAACAAAAACCACAAGTTGAGATGTGACCATATGTTGGATGGTCTGTGCTCTCAAAGAGTCTGAAGGAATAAACATCACTGACCTGTAGTATGTAAACAGCAGGTAAAGGGTTAAATGCACTTCTAACATGTATAGTGAAATTCTAATAACAGTCATTCTAATAAACATGTTCTTGCAACCCTGCGTTGTTTGCACTGGTGTCTTATAGCACCTGGTTGGTACAAGAGGACATGGGTTCAATCCCTTCTCAGTCTATATGGAGTTTGCATGTTCTTCCTGTGTCTGTGTGGGTTTCCTCTGGGTGCTCTGGTTTCCTCCCACACTCCAAAGACATGCTGTTCAGGTTCACCCACAGTGTGTGTGTTTCACTGATGTATGGATGAGTGACCCAGTATAAGTAGTGTATCTAGCAGTGTAAGTCACCTTGGTGAATAAGGTGTGTGGGCTCATAACACTACATAGAGTTCATTGGAAGTCGCTTTGGAGAAAAGCAGCTGCTAAATGTAAACATGACCATTTTGTTTGAAACCTACCACTTAACTCTTTAACACCAAGACTCCCTTCCTGCTAGTGTTCAGACATGGTGATGAAGACATGGAGAGATATTGCCTTCTGAAACTGTCTCAGAAGGCACCCAAGAAAGGAGAAATCCATGGGTCTGTCACACACTTTTCCCACTGCTTGGTCATCAGTGCACAACTTCATTATATGTCATCAAATTTTGCAAAATGTTATCTGGTTTCCCAAAAGAGAAACTCTTAGTGATATTTTCCATTAAATATGCGGAGTGCAAAAACTACTCAAGTGCTGAAGGCCATGACATCCTTATTTACTGGGCTGTACGGCTCTTTTCGTAAATTGATTATTGTCCATGTCTGGATAGATATGTTCTCGTAACAATCAAAGTGAGATGTAACAAGTCAGTTGGAACATGAACAATTCAAGTGTGGATATTACCACCCAAATGACAATCCTTAAATGGAGAGAAAATCACAGACTGGCCTATAAACATTTGTTTACATCTCACTCAGTCATGTAAGGGTATAGCACTGAAAATGAACAGATTCTCAATTGAGCCTTATTATTATCTGGGAATAAATGAAGGACACTGTGAGTTTAAGATATTCCATTATACCTGATAAAGATTTGCCAGTCAAAGAGAGGTCATTCGTGGATATTTATTGATGCAAAGAGTGCTGGTACCTGCATGTATGACACTGACATTTCAGTGTAACAGGGTCATCAGTCGCAAGGGGCGACAGTAAACGGTTCTCAGTACAAGAACCTTCACCGGTCGCTGTGAGGTGTACCATCGGGGTCTGCTTCAAATTAAAAGGCTGATTTTTTTTTTCTGTTTGTAAAAATATTGTCTATGACCTGATTCTTTAAAAAGTCAGATCCTCGTCTCCATCAGTATTATCATACTCTTAGTTGACAATTGGACGGGATCAGTTCACCGCCTTTACAAACGCTATTATAAATGGAACTCAGTCCGCCTTTGAAAACATAGTATAAGACCCCATAAGCTCACTCCTCTCTCATAAGTTTATAGGGCAAAATAATTTCATCACAGCTGCAGTGTCTGGGGCAGGTGGTAACACAATGGTTAGCTGCTTCCTTTAGATCCAAAGGTTGGAGATTAAATTTAGTTAATGTTATCAGCCCACACACCTTATTCACTGTGGTGACTTACACTGCTAGATACACTATTTACAACGGGTCACTCATCCATACATCAGTGGAACACACTCTCGCTCACACACACAGTGGGGGAACCTGAACAGCATGTCTATGGAGTGTGGGAGGAAACCAGAGCACCCAGAGGAAACCCACACAGGCACAGGTAGAACATGCAAACTCCACACAGGCTGAGTGGGGATTGAGCCCATGTCCTCTCGCACCACCCCAGGTGCTGTGAGACAACAGTGCTACGCGCTGTGCCACTGTGCTGCCCCGAAATCCCATCTATTGCTGCAGTACCTTTGAGGAAGGTATTTACCCTACATTGTTAAAGCAAAAATTCCCCAGTTGTATAAAAGGGTAAATAACTGCAGGTACCTTAACACTGTAAGCTGCTTTGGACAAAGGCGTCTGCCAAATGTCAGCGCTTCTGAGTTGCACCATAATACACAAACAGATTCAGGTGCCACTGGAAAAGGTTGCAGATGTACGGTTGAACAGCTTCTCCGTAGAGCTGCTCTGCAAACAAAGCAGGTGGTACGAACCAGTCCGTTCGTGACAGCGGAACAAGTGCCCAGTCTGCCCTCTCTGAACTCCCTCCCACCCTGGGCGGCCCTTGTGACGCCGCTGCCATCCAGCCGACAGCAGCAGCAACTGACAACAGATGGAAAGTGCAGCATCTCCTTGACCTACCGGACCACAGTCCTGAGACGTCCTTCATCTGGACGGGAGGCAGCCGTGCCGTAGAAGCCCTAGACCCCGAAAAGGCCTTCCCCTCCTATGATTTTCCAGCGACACATATTGCTTCCCTCTTCTCCATGACCTCTATGGCTGAATTTGTTCAATGTGTTTTGTAAGGGGGGGTGCAGTGCAGTGGGTTGGACCTTGTCCTGCTCTCCCGTGGGTCTGGGGTTCGAGTCCCGCTTGGGGTGCCTTGCGATGGACTGGCGTCCCATCCTGGGTGTGCCCCCTCCCCCTCCAGCCTCACACCCTGTGTTGCCAGGTTAGGCTCCGGCTCCCTGCGACCCTGTATGGGACAAGCGGTTCAGGTAATGTGTTGTAATGTTTCACTCTTTACATTTTCATCTGCTCATAATGTACTATACTCTGTTTATTCGTCAGCACCACTATTATATTATTGCATTTATTCATTCATACAGAACCCAGGTTCTGCTGAGTAACAATGACCATTTCTGACCATGGCACGGAAGTAGAGCTCAGTACATCATGCCAGATGTGGTTTTCACGTCGTAATGCTGTTACTCTGTAAGAGCTATAAAAAATGCTGAAATAGTGGGACTAAGGTAAAGGAGGGTCCCGCTCGGCCAAAGACGATTCTCGCTCTCTGGGTCACGAGGACACGAACTTGGACTTTTGAGGGGTCATCAGGAGGAAGACCGGGCCAGCCAGCTATTGCTACTACGCCAGAGTGCCTGTTTTGATGGGCACCCCCCTCCCTACTCAGACCTGATCATTCAGGTGTGTTAAGCACTGATTTGTCCTGGGTGGGGTGTGGGGTCCCCCCCACGTTCAATTTTTTTTGGGTCTAGAGAAAGGTCTCTCCCGAGAGCTGAGGAGGGGGATTATTGTTTGGAGAGATTATTTAATCTTTGATTGTAATTAGATTTTAACATTTGATGATATATAATACTGCTTGAGTGGTATTTATTATTTAGTGTTTTGTAGTTAGGTGGATGAGGTATTTAGTTTGAATTTAGGTGTGCATTTAACGTGCGATACTGTTGCCAGACACAGAAAGTTACGAATTCTTTCTTGAATCTGACAGTTTTTGGAGAGTGATTTTGGTTGATTATGTGGCCGATGGCGTGTTTTTTGATTTTGTTGTCTGTCAGACTGTCTTTGTTAATTCAAAGATGAATTTTTATGTAAGGAAATGGTTATAATTGGTGTCTGTCGTTTTAATAAGTGTATGATAAATGTTCTGTTTCTGATTATTAATTGATTTTGTCTAAGTTTTAGTTTTGTGGAATGTAATTTTTTTTTGTGTTTTGAGAATTAAATACTTTATTTCTTAATAAAGTTTGGGGAAAAAACAATAGGATGAGTGGGAAACAGCTGGAAACCTTCAGCAGAGAGCAGAACATAGCGTGGCATATGTATCCACAGTGCAAAACTTATTTCCAACTTTTATTTTATACACACATTATGGCAAGTATGTTTTGTGATTTTAAATTCTATTTTCAGCTGTATATGACTATCACCAGCCTTGTGACTATTTGAACAAATTGTGCTTTATATCCAAAATATTACATTTACAATAATTGTTAAATGCCAAATGCCATGCTTCAATATTCAAAACTGTTGAAAGAACAAAAAATCCAGACAAATCTGGAAGTTGATTATGGTTGGAAGGGGTTGGGGGGGTAGAACGCTGGTGTGCGATTGCCCTGCGGTGGACTGCGGTCCCATCCACAACGGACCCTGCCCTGTACCTGAAGCTGCTGGGATTAACAGCTCTGGAGAAGCAGTTAATGGGTGAACAGATGATTAAATGAGCACAAATGATTAGATTAAATTACCATAAATTTACAAGGTATTGGTAGAGAAGACAACCTGAAACTGATTGTAAAATCACTGACGACCACTCAACCGAGACACTGGGAGGCATTAGACACTTTAAGGAACAATCAGCACTAAGAACCTCAGTGGAGACTGAAGGTCTGGTTTCGTACCATAGCAACTGATCGCCGCACCAGAGCCGCTCCTGCCACCGTCCAGCGTAGGGGGGCAAAGTGCTGCCCACCACAGCTCCAGCAAGGTAACCACTTGAACGGTTTTTATGGTAAGGAAGCCTATTGAATTGGTTCACCGTTCCTTTTTTTTGGGCATGTTTTTGGATTGCTGATGCATGGCGATCAAGAAAGCTCTGCGTAAACTGAGCCCAAACGTGCAGGTAAATCACAGCGAGGCACCGGAGCCAGTGACTCATTAGCACCTAGTGTCCTCTTCATAGGACAGTGCCTTTAAATTGTCGCGCATGACAAAGGAGGGACAATAATTAATCTCTTCAACGTTAAGACAAGTTGACCCACCTTGGGATTTAGTGCTTTCCTTCATCTTGAGTTTTAATTCAGTAATTTTTTTTATTCCCCCCCCCCCCTTTATGTGTATTGCTTAGGATTATATGTATTGAAATCAATGCAGTTCATGTGATGGCAACTGCTGTAAATGAGATGTCATAAAATCTCTTTTTTTTTCCTATAGATGTATTAGGAAGCTGACTTTTTTCCCCCAGACTCCTTTGAAAAAAAGATGTTGACAAATACTCAGCCCTGGTGAAGAAATTGTGGAGTATCTTTGATCGGAAGAGGATGACATACAGTAAAATTGTGGTAAAATTTTAATCCTACATTTCCTTTGTATCATTTCAGTATCTTCTAAAACTTTAGTTTCCATTGAAATATTTTACTGTATATTTTATAAAAGGTGCTGAACATGTGACTATAAGGAAAAATGGTGTTCAGCAACACAAATCACGTGAGTTCCTGCTCAATGGGTTGGAGTCTCATCTTTCAGCAGAAACTGGAGAAAGAAGGAGAGCAGAAGGGTCACACTATTATTACAAGATGTAATGGAAAATGACAGAACCAGCTGAAACACGCAGGAAAGAACAACATTTCTCCTGGGCTTTGGACCTGCAAGGCCAGGGTTTTTTGAACTACCACCATCTCTCTCTCAGATTATAATTCACAACCATAGTTTGTCTGTTTGACCATATTAATAATCTCATTAATACCTCTCCTTCGCCTGGACCATCCCAGCTCCTCTTGGGGTTTTCTCCAACATCCACCATTTATTACATTAAGTGGTTCTGGCTGCTGATATGCTATGTAAAGCAGTCTTTGCCTGCTCACAGAAAACAGGCTTAGACCTTCAGATACCGTATCTCTCCGTGAAGCCTCATGACAGCTTTGCATTCTTACAGAAAGATCATAACCTTGCAGGGGTCCTCATCATTTGCCATTATAAAATAATTCATTATAGGAGGTGACTTGCAACACT
Organism: Scleropages formosus; assembly: GCF_900964775.1. Lineage (NCBI taxonomy): Eukaryota > Metazoa > Chordata > Actinopteri > Osteoglossiformes > Osteoglossidae > Scleropages > Scleropages formosus. The sequence continues at coordinate 5,567,867 of NC_041816.1, read as the reverse complement.
TATTTTAGTAATTTGTGACTGGTCTGACCTGTACATGATACACTACACTTGTGCAATTTTTTTTGGGCATCAACATCCAAAGAACTAAAGATACATGCACAAGGTTGTCAAAGCAGTTTCCCCACTGATGGAGCTATTAGGAGATGAAAGTAGAAGCAATCTGGAAAGAGATGAGGCTTGAAAGCCTTTTTGACTGGTGAGAGGGATTCAGCAGTTCTGAGGGACACGATTTTACACCTCCTGTGTGGAACCAACAGGTGGCCTGAGAGAGGGGAGGGCAGCGGTCTGGTTGAGGTGTAGTGAGTGATAAGCAGGTATTGGAGAACAGACCCACTAATGTAGATTAAGCGGAGTCTTCAGCTTGTCAGTGGCAGCTATAGGCGGTAAATGGACAGAGACAAGGAGGGGCGATACATGGGCGCACTTTGGCAGGTCAAAACTCATTCAGCAGAATTTTGTAGCAAGAGGGACTGCTAGATGGTAGAGGCTGGAAGGACAGACAAGAGGAAGTTGCAGCAGGTGAGGTGGGATATCGCCACAACCTGGACCAGTAGCTGCACAGAGAACATTGTGCAATAAGCGCAGACCCTGCAAACATACAATTTGTGTATGATCACAGTGCAGTGACTTAAATATCTAGCACAGAGTTTCCACTGCCAATGAAAAGTTAACACGGCCCCATGAACCGGTGGCACTTGCTTTCAGTTCACTGAAAAAAACTTTTTTTTTTTTTAAAAAAAAAAAAAAAAAAAAAAAAAAAAAAAAAAAAAAAAAAAAAAGTCTTCACTGTCAGGGGTGTCACCTCTTCATGATCAAGTGGCACTGAGCTTCCTGTGTCCCCCCCACACCCTGTAGCACCTCTCTTTACTCATCCTGTCATGTCAATCCCTTCCTCCCCTCCCTTGCATCAAAATGTTTGCCTCTATTATGTGTTTGGTTATTTGTATGCATGCATGTACATACATTCTGTGCTGAGGCAAAGCAAGTTTCCCTCTGGAATTAAGTTTCATTTATTCATGTGCATCTTTCTTCATTACACTCCTTTCAGCTTTGATTCATCAACAAGACACCTTCCCTTTCCTGTGCTCTCCCAACCCTAAACCCAGCCACTGTACGGCAGAAGTAACCTAGGCCCACGCTCCTCCCTTTGAGTGTGCTCTTACTGACATCTATCGGCTTGCTGCGTAAACACAGGCCGCTCCATTTTAGAAAATAAACATGAAAATTAAGTTTACATTATGCTCAAATTGCCCGATTACAAGCCAAGAAACAAGGGTATAAACATTTCTGCTCAAAAGGCCAACAAGGCAGGTTTGACCGCAATGCAGCAGTGAGGAATATCTGAGAAACATTACATTTACAGCAGTCTTTAGAACCTTCTACTTGCTTCCAGTGAAGTTAAATTTCTAGGAACCATATTGATTACTTATATGGCTCTCTAAGGGTTCGCCCCTGCTTTTCCCTGGCTCCTGCTTATACAAGCAAGTCAATATTTTGTAAGCAGACCCTTGAGCTGTACAGTTGTCATTCGCAGGGCCTCTTAGCGGTGGACCTGTGATTGTCATTGACTCAAGCCCAACATTTACTACAGATTTTTCAGACCTCTAATGACTGAGAAGCTTTAAAAGACCAAGATGTTGAGGGGTTGCAGGTCTGAACTTGGCAGGGTTTAGCTCCAATGTACCTCGGTGCACTGTAGTCAGAGGGATGAACAGACAGATACAGTTAAATGATATGTGCTCAGGAGGGATGGGAAGCTTGTGGGCCTTGCGATCTCAGCTCCGGCATGCCTTTCTGGCTTTTTTTTTTTTTTTTTTTTTAACTATGCATCACAGCTCATTTTGCCACTTCCTGTATACCCTTCTATGCTTCCTAATTCTCAGATCTGAGGCAACTTGTTGGGAAGGCTATATATAAGCAGACAGCTGTTGTGACCAATATTATTCCACATTAGAACACTTAATTATGAAATGCACTAATGCTCCTCCCCCTCACTGTACAGACCTTCTGAGATATTGCTGCCTCCATTAATCATTTATCATGACCCGTCAGCAACATTTATGTCAAGGACAGAACAAAGGTTGAACAGTGCCTTAGGAAAGATAACACCACAACCATATTTGTTACCATCTAGTCCTGCTTTCTCACCATCTTTACATCAGGTTATTTATTAACCTAAGTTCTTTTGCCAAATTTGGATAATCCAACCATGCATCTGCCATCATATGCGCCGCACTCCAAAACTCTGCATGGGAAAGTCTTTCACAAGGCAAATATTGTAAAGGAAACTTTAAAAGCACCAGTGCAACTGGTCTTTGGAACACCAGAGAAAAGCCACATACGAAGCAAGCGGTCATTTAGTGCACCATACATACATTTACATGGTATTAACAGGGGGGAACTATTGCAGAAAGCACAATTCAAAAATCCTTTTGTGAACTCAGTGATGTCAGATTTAACTCAACATGGACCAGTGTTAATCTTTCAAAGGGAACCTCAGGAATCTCCTCAATATGATGAGCTTTGGACATGACCAGAGCTGGAAAAGCAGAAGCAGCCAGTCTGAGATGCCGATCACATCTCCAAACCATGATGCAATGCTTGAGGTGCTCACAATTTAGAGGACAGTTTTTGGCAGATGGCTTTGCCCCTGTGCAGTAACAAAACCGCCACAGGTTCTGGGAGAGGACCTGGCAAAACCACACACTTTTCCTCCCATGCCCTGGGGTGAGCAAATCAGTCAGGCTGCCATACAAACATTAAGGCTTAAAGCAGAACAAGACAATAGGCCGTTTTGTCCATGTGCCTTAACCGAATTTTCAGGTTGATCGATAAGGTAAATGAACTTTAAAATCAGCCTGCCAACCCCACCCAGCACCTGACTGCTCGCATAACAGACACAACCAACCTGACACCTGCTTCAAAATGTAGTCTTTATTTTGTTTGCAATTTTAATTTTCAATAACCCACCAACATACTTCTGTCAGTTTCCTCAGCTCAATGGAAGCACTGCAAAAATGCCTGAGGCATTCCTTGAGCTGTGTGTTTCCATGGCAACATCTAAAGTGAAACAAGCACCCTTTTCACTGTATTAGTACTCTATAAAATTAATTGCATGACACTTGCTATGCCTTGTCATAGTTCGCAATTCTGGTTACATTAGAATCTAAATCAAAAAACAGGGAGGTAAGGCCAGTTATATGAAGTCCAGAGACTATTTTTGTCCCCCCTTAAAAATCATACTTCTCCATATTGCCAGGGCCCTGACCCTCTAAACCCGGTGCAGCTACAGGAGACCACTCCAGAAGCCAGGAGAAGATAGCAAACCTTTGCTCCTAAAACACAATTAGCATGGGAAGGACTACAGCCATCTCAAGCACTGCCCCTAGTCCTCAATGGATTTCACGTATCGCTCGTAGGCTGCTTCATCCATCAGGGCATCGAGCTCTGATGACTTTTCAATGGTCATTTTGATCAGCCAACCTACAGGGTAGGAAAACAAGCAAGACAGAGGTCTGTATTCTCAATAAGCAAAATGTTCTGGAGAGCAGCTAGTTCTTTGCACTTTTTTTTTTTTTTTTTTTTAAATTCATGGTTCTTGGCTTTCACTTGCAGTGGGGAAAAAAAAATTTGCAAGTTTGCATGGGAGTTTCTGGGCATTTGCATGTTGCTTCTTTTAAAACATTCAAGCTTCATTCATAAAACTGAAGAACTCACCATCCTTGTAGCAGGATTTGTTTACTAGTCCAGGGTTCTCTGCCAGATCCTGGTTCACTTCTGTCACTTCTCCAGTAAGAGGAGAATAAAGCTCACTTGCAGCCTTTACACTTTCTAGAGCACCAAACTCATCTGAAAGCAGGAAAACCACATGCCATCAACATACAACGCAGGTCCTGTTGCACTGAAAACGATCAAGTGAAAACTGACACTTACCCATTTGGTTAAGTTTGGTCCCAACTTCTGGAAGACTACAGTAAACTACATCTCCCAGTGCTTCCTGATAAACAAACATGGAAAATGTAAAACTGGAACATGATCTTCAGGGCAGTACCGTTATTAACACTTGGTTTAAAGTATGTCTGACAGTATAATTTACAAACTTGGAAGCATTTCCCCATGACAACTTGTGCACTAACAATAAGGCAGCTGAGCGGCATTGCACAGTCGAACTGAGTTGTAGCCATCCGAGTTACAAGAATTCAGCTTTTACAAGGAGTTTCATTTAATACCCCTACTTTGGCTTAGGAGGCATTTATCAGGACCAAATCTGGGTTCTGTGCACCTCCAGATAGCTGAGCAGCACAAGACATCTACATTTATATTATTCACTTAGCAGATGCTTTTCTCCAACACCACTTAGCAATTACTAACAAGTATTTAACTGACACCTTTATGTAAGGGGACTTGCAGTACAATAAATTGACTACAATCAATCCATTAAAACCAAACACACACATCAGACCATTTAGTCAGGAATACATGTAAAGCACATCTTTGGACTGTGCAAGAAAACTCCTGCAAACACAAGGAAGACTTGCAGACTCCACACAGCCCAAGAAATAATCGAACCCACATCCAATCGCAAGGCCCAGGTGCTGAAATACAGCATGTGAACTTGTTCTACGAGTACAAATTCTGTTGTCCCTCTGTTGATGTAATGCACTCATTGCATTTGTCTCAGATGCATGTCACTTTGGAGAAAAGCATCTGGTAAATAAATGTAAATTCACTTTCATCTTTACCATTATGTCATTTATATTAAAGCTTTAACCAATACATATAGTGTCATGTGCACTATGTATGTTTTGGGAATGTTTGTTTTGTGTACAGTACATAAATGAGCTGGACAAGTGTAGACTGACACCCACACAATAATTAAAAGGGAAAAGATCTTGCTAAGTTGTGTTATAGCAACCAAGACTACTGAAACAACACTGTCTATATTAATGGAATTTGGTAATCTTTTAGCATAAATGGGTGTCATTTTTGGGAGCTCAGGAAAACATTTAAAAATTGACACTAATGGTTATTCTGTCTGAATTATGAGAATTCATTTCACGAAGGGTTTGTCAGCAGCGCATTACCTTCATAAGGAGGGGGAAGACTAAAAGAAGACCAAAGGAAAAAATTTGAGCAACTGCAGAAAGTTGTTAATAGTTTGTTACAGTTCCACTATTAAAGAACATGATCACTATTAAAGTTCAAGCAAAACAATGGAGTATAACAGTGCAAACGTACAGTTGACCCTTGAACAATGCAGGGGTTAGGGGCGCTGAAAACCGCATATAACTTTACGCAAGAACTTCACTACTTACAGCCAACTTGAGTGGAAGCCTTATCAATAAGTTAACATATTTTGTATATGTATTATATACTGCATTCTTACAAAAAAACAAGCTAAAGAAAAGATGTTAAGCATATCATAAGAGAAAACACTTTTACAGGACTGTATTTATCGATACAAGTTTATGTTGTGTGTTTACAAGATGAATCGTCTGTGTCAGTACCTACATCAATAGTCTTATGATACAAAACACTTTGAATGGGTCCCATGGTCATATTCAAGGTTTACAGTATTGCACTAAACGCAACGAAAAATACGCGACAAATCACTGCGATACGAAATTTAGAGGAGAGAAACTGCTCACGTGGAGATGATTAGCATCATCCTACAAACCGTGCAGAACCACAGTTCTTCTGTGGACTAACTTTTAAAAAGTTAACTTTATATAATGGATAAGGGTAATTGTTAGTTAATGAGAAAATAGACCAAATGTCAATATTTCATGCATTTATGGCATACAGTATACTGTACTTGACATTTTTTCTTTGGATTCATAGCCCGCTGCACACTGTATGCATTTTACATATGTGCATAAAATTTTGGAAAATGTTTACTTTTTTCTTAAGTGCGTGTAATTTATGGTAGTAAATGATAGTGTACTACTGTAATTTTGTCTATGTACTAGTTAGTTTTATGATTTAATACTGCATCTTTGTTTACATTTCTTGACTGTAAATGGCACCATGTACAGTCTATGTGTGGGTAAGTTGAGAAAATTTTATAATAGGTGTATATTTTATGGTAGTAAATAAGACTAGTATCTACTTTTTTTGCATTCATGACATACCTAACTTTTTAGATATTTCTAGGCTACGCAGTTTGTCTGCAAGTTCTCAAGTTGTCGCAAAAAAAAAAAAAAAGAATTCCAATACATTTATTGAAAGGAAAAAAAACCCTGCATATAAGTGGACCCGTGCAGTTCAAACCCATGTCGTTCAAGGGTCAACTGTACTTAAACGGGGAGAACTGCAGCTCAAAAATGTCGGAGCACTACCTACCTGAGCAAAATTGCTGATGCCAACGGTGCCGACTCCGTCCTCTACTCGTACCCACTCGTGCTTATCTGTGAATTTGAGGGCTGCAGGGAGAAACGGCCACAAGGGTTGAGGTTAGAAAAACACACCAAAGAAAAAAAAACTCAGGATGTGACAAGGGCAGGTTTTACACCAAAAGACAAATGTTGCACAGAACTGCAGACAACTGAGAAAACTTTACTGTAGAAGTACTCCAGTTTAAAAGCAGTACTACTGCCCCGTTCAGGATGAACATCACCTCTGTATTCCAGTGTGGTGTCAGTGACCCTCAGGACAAAAACTGTACTCAGCATTTATATTTGTGTATTTGGCACAACTCACCAAAATTGTGTACCAGAAAGCAGTAAAATACATAACACAATTTTAGGAATGCAGAGGTCCTATGAGGACATGAAGTTGCCAGAAGTCATTCTGCCAAGATCAGACAGAAAAACAAAAACTGTCAAAACAGTTACATTCTGGTAGCAAATTCACAGTTAAAGCTCAGTCACCACTGAAGCTGCAAAAATAATCCAGTTAAAATTTCATCACCATCCTTTTCCTTCTGCCCAAAAGAACCAATGACAGCTCCAACCAGATCTCTAAGCTCAGCCCCAGCACTGCCAAATGCCCCCAAGGGGCAATTAAAATGCCTCAACCGCCTCCCGCCCCTTATTACACCATGCAGAAAAATACAGGTTCAAACCAGATTGAGAACTGGGCCGAACGCTGAACCGCACAGTCTAAAAGAACGGGATCGAGCCGGTCTGGAGAGAGAACAATGATCAAACCGGAGCACGCGAACAACATGTGCTCAGGGTTTTACATTTTCACGCGTTTACCTGGCGGACTTTTCTTCAAGAGAACTTGAATTGATATTTATAATTAAAGCCATTTCTACTGCAGGGCAATTTTTACTGGAGCAATTCATGCCAAGTACCGTGATCACGGGTGCTGGAGCAGCACACAGGTTTTCAGCTTATAACCTCTCCGTCACAAGGAGACAGCTCGAACCACTACGCCACCTGCTGGTCTTGCTAGAGGTACCTCACATAGCTGCCGTGTGTCTGGTTAAATTAAGGACCAGAGGTAATCTGGTGCGATTTTTTTCCTTTTTTTTACCGCCAACACGGTAAGCAACCGCACCAAACCGTCACCTCATCTTAAAAGCCATCTCAGTCCGCACAATTTATTTAACAAAGGAAGAGTTTTGTACAAATAGATACCCGAATCCGTGCGTTATCGTCGAAGAGGAGGCAGACGCCAGCGTGGCGCCCCAGTCCGGCCGCAGCAATTCGCAACCCACTCGTGCGCAATTGGGAAAGAGACATTAAGAGAGAGAAAATAGCAGCAAAGGTGGGCAGCAGGAGGGTGTGGAGGGACACTGCTCGTAGAGACCGCGCACGGCAGACATGCTGAGAAACCTGCAGGTGGCACAGCGGTTAGGACTGTTGTCTTGCACCCTGAGGAGAGGACTTCCACCTCCCGCTCTAGAGCCAGGTAACTTTACCCTGAAGAGATGCAGTAAACTGTAAACTCAGCTGTGTAAATGACTAGACCCATTTTATTTGCCCAACACATCGTCGTACGCGTCCTGAACAAAGAAAACACTTCAGTCAGAATTAGAATAGGCCAATACATATAAAGTAGTTATAGTAAGACATTTTTTTTTTAAGGCAGACATTACAAACGACTCGGCCATGTCCAGGTCGCAGTTCTCGGTCACGCGCGCTAGCGCGCGGCGGTCAGTTAGAGTTAGTTAGCGAGCTGTACTCCACTAACTATATTTAGTAAATGGTGGTGTGAAAAGTGCTAGAGCGACGTGTCCACCGCTCCGTTGTTCTGTTACACGAGCAGGAAGTAAACAAATGAAATGAATTTTCAATTACTCCACCACCACGACGGAGAGTTCTCCTCGCGCTTGGCGGGCTGGACTCCGGTCTTCCTACCTGCGGCCGCGCGGGAAGACGTGCCCAGGGCCCGGCTGTGCGCGCAGACCCTCAGTGGCAGCCGGCGCGGCGTCAGCGCTGAAGGAAAGCTCGCGAGCATGCAGCGGAACGCCACGCGCGTCGCCATCTTCGCGTGCTCTACTGAGGCGTCTGGAAGCAAAGCGAGACCGCGGGGTGGAGCGCGCGCACCAGAAGGCAGCAACACGACCTTATTACGCAGCTGAAACGTCACAGGGCGTCGGTATAATATAATATAATTTAATTTAATTTAATTTAATTTAGTTTAATTTCATTTCATTTACAATAATATAATCACGCGCGTAACGGCATGTAAAAGACATTTTAATCATTAATGAATCACGCTTTCAACTCACTCACTGTGTTCCCTAAAAAGTTAGTTTTTAATAAGTTTTTGTTACGGCGCTATTGCGGTCCTCACTCTCGGTGTTTCTGAAAAATATTACATAAACCAGGCCGTGGCTATCTTTCTGGATTTCTGCAACGATGCCACTGCCCGTTCACCGTATCTGTTCTACAGAGAACATTTTTACATGGAATTGAACGTGTCGTATTGCCTGACAAACTCCAAAGGCTTTCGACCTGTACGAAAGTCAGGCTCGGTTCTTCACACATAGCTGCCACTTCACTGTGCATTATTATCATATCAAAAATAACTTCTGTAGGCCTCAGCCCTGTACACTCGCTGTGAACTTCACTGCTCTCTCACACTGTGACCTCAGGCCTCAGAGTCCAAGCATCCTGCGCGTGACTGCAAGAGCCCTACACTCCTCACTCCATCTGCATGGTAGTCCAGCTCACAAAGAGTCCAAAATTTAAACTTTACTTCGCTTCCTGGATTTGGCTCATATGTGCAACAATGAGCTCCCTCTCCCCCTCAGGGCTGCTGCATCCCTTTCAACAGTCAAGGGCCAGAAACCTCATCTGTCAGATACACTTCTCACCCTGTCTCCTTATGGCTTCACAAATTTGGATCACACCATTGGTCTTGAACAACTTATGTCCCGATTCTACAGGAAGCTGTTAATGTGCACTATCGGTACCAGGCAAACTATGCTTCGGTATTTATGTTTCAAAAGCTTTTCATCAGTTGATGAGCTTTAGTTTACATTGAGTTACACATTGCTTTGGAGAAAAGCATCTCCAAAAGAAAATGTAATTTTAAATTTACACACACACACACACACACACACACACACACACACACCCCAGGTACTGTCTTTTCAAATCAAAAAGACACACAATTTGACTCATGTCTTTTTATTGGACTTTATTAAATCACAAGTGAACCTTCATTTTTGGTCCATCTGTGAGGAAAAACAGCAGGATGAGAGAACTCCACACCAGAGACAACATTCTGCCCCATTGAAACTTCCGAATGTTACCAAACGCTGCATTTTGGTCTGGTGAACAGGGTCGTGTGCCCTTTGTTCCGATTATTATAGTGAAATTTCAGACCAGACAGAACATGAAAAAGATAAATATCGGTATTAAAAATGCACAGATTAATTTTTCCATTTATTTCACTGAAAAAATAGGCTGAAAGTAACAAATCCCTCGCCATTTTAGATATATCAGACCCTGAGCCACGTCCAGAGTGACAAATCGGTTAATGAAGATCAGACAGCGAGCAAGAGAAAAACAGTCAAAGAAACCAACAGGATGTTCCTTGGGCCAGACTCATCGCCCAGCATAGACGACTATCTCCGAAGACCCAGCTGCTTAGACAGAGGTTCCCTCAGCAGGTGCAGATGGCTTGTTCTCTTCCGGTTTCATGGCAGGGAACAGCAGGACCTCCTTAAAAAGCAAAGACCAACCAAAGTTTATATACAAGAAAATTACAATCACAGTGACAAAAGGAAACGAGTCCTTGCTGTTGTGCTGTAAGAAAGATATAAAGCAAGTGAACGATATGTATTCTGTGTTTATACTGGACACGCAAAACATTCAGAGGTGAAAAAAAAATTCTTGTGCGATGTGGCAGAAATTCTAACCTTGATATTGTTGGAGTCAGTGAGGAACATAGTGAGGCGGTCAATGCCCATTCCCCACCCAGCTGTGGGCGGCAGACCATACTCCAGCGCGGTGCAGAAAGTCTCGTCAATGAACATGGCCTCGTCATCGCCTTCGGCTTTGGCCTGCAGGAAGGAGTTGGACACGGTCGATACGTGATAGTTAACACCTCTATGGTCATGAATTTCTACTCAACCCCTTTATAAAGGCAAAACCAGAGCAGAAAACCTGTTTGGATGTAGTACACCAATCCCTCACAGAGCAGGGTTCATTTGTTCCATGTAATCACCCCGTAAGTTACATTTGTGTTCTGACAGGATCACATTACCATTATTTCTGGGAAAAAAATATGAGCTCCAAGACAAAATGTATTTCTATCATCTTTTTTCCATTTTTGCAGCTTTTCCCAATGTCTTTTGCACTTTTCAGTCTTTAAAAGAGACATTTGATCATTTGGTTCATGGATGTTTTGACGTAAAAAAGTTGAACTCTGCAAAGCACATGGACACTATATCATGGTGTTGTCCAGGATGCCTAAAATATTTAATCCTGTACTTTAAATATTTAAAATGCTGTTGTACATAATAAAAAGCCAGTTGTATTAAATACATATTTGTGTTTGTGCTCCGTGTACATGGTAATCAGTGGGACAAAGAATAATACATCATTTCAATTATAGCCTTCGAAAGAGTTTGTCTTGTAACGGCATCGTATCACGCAAATCTGCCACATTAGACACACGGACCTTGGCTTGTTGCTCGAAAAGCTCTCTCTGCCGAATAGGGTCATTCAACTCTGTGTACGCATTGCAGATCTCCTTCTTCATCACAAAGAGCTCAAAACGCTCCGTGAGCCCTTTCTGCGATCGGTGCCTGCAAGCAGAGGTGAAGAACAGTGGGTCCAAGTGGACTTGGGAGCCATACCTTCTCTTGACAGAGAATTGCATGAATTATTAGTTATGGATGGGTGTCATCAGCAGCGATGAAGCGGTAGCTCACCATTTGGCCAAGGGGCTCATAATCTGGGGGTGGTCACAGATGAACGTGGGACTGATACAGGTCACCTCCAGAAAATCACCCACAAGCTTTAAAAAATGGGGGTAGGAGACAAAGGTTGTCATATTTACACTGCTGCAGCTGCCGACTAGACACAACGTATGGATAGTGAAGGGTACCTTGTCCAGGAGGCGTGCTGTGGTTCTGGGTGGAGGACATTCCACTCCCTTTTCAGCACACAGCTCATCAAAGAACTTGCGGGTCTCTGGAAAAAGAACGTCACATGAGCAAGATCAGCGGAAGGCAGGTCACAGGGTAAAGTGACACACGTACTCATGGAAACTGCTTCAAAAATGGATTCTGCTCCTAGAGATTCGAATAAAGAATCATAGGAATGTATCCTTGGCATATATTGAGAACAAGTCCTCAACAATGATTGTGTTCCTTGAGATGCAAGCCCCTGCTTTTAGGACATCTTTTTAAAGTAATCTCTGAAAATGTATTTTGAGCCACAACTTGTTCAGACGTGACAGGAACGGGACAAAACGTCACAGAGCACCAGCGCTCTGGGTCCCAAGAGGTTTTGGTTACTCTCCTCTCGATCTTCTCCACTCACCATCGCTGTCGTAGGTGTCAGGGGAGGGAAACTTCACGCCTACCAGCTTCTCCAAGTCATGAACCATACTGACCCTCTTGAAGGGCGGGGTGAAGTCGATCTCATAGGCCTGACCCTCCGGCCCATCCGGGTGGTAGGTCACCTTGTAGCCACCCGCGATGTGCTTGACCATCCCTAAGGGCAGTGACATGGTGAAGACTTGTGAGAAAACCTACCAAAGCCATGAACAGACCAGGCCCCTTACCGCCACTGCCCACAACTGACCTGAGAGCAGCTTCTCTGTAATTTCCATCAGGTCATTGTAGTCAGCGTAGGCCATGTAGAACTCGCAGGTGGTGAACTCGGGATTGTGCGTGAGGTCGATGCCCTCGTTTCGGAACTGACGCCCGACTTCATAAACGCGGTCAATGCCACCCACCACCAGCATCTAGTTACACAGGGAGGGTCCAACATTTCAACCACGGGATGCAAAAAAACTGAAGAGTGCGATGGTGGTCATTTTGGCACTTTATACTTAAAAATTACACATTGAAAAATTCTAACAATAGATTCACGACTAACGAAAGGGGCAGTTTAGCCCCACGCAACCTTTTCTCCAACCATGGGCCACCAAAATCCCAGCAAGTGTCAAAATGAGTTGGATGTGGGGGCATGTCACCTTGTGGTACAGCTCAGGGGCAATCCTCATGTACAGGTTCATGTCAAGCTCGTTGTGGTAGGTGATGAATGGTCGTGCCACCGCACCCCCTGGGATGAGGTTCATCATTGGTGTCTCAACCTAATAGACAGAGAGATACCCTTCACCTATGCATCCCTTTTCGCAACACGAAATGCAGGGCTGGCAATACATAAAGCTGTGCCTCTTACCAACAAAATCAGTTTGGTTTGATATTTAAAAAACAACAAAAAGTTGTCCTACTACATTCTCCGAGTTCCTCTGCATTGCCCCTCCATGGAGCTTGTCGTAACAGGACAGAGCAAACTACCCTTTTTCCTCCCTTGGTATCTTCTCTGCCCCCTGTTTGGCACTGCTCTCACCTCCAGGAAGCCCAGCTGGTCAAGGAAGCCACGCAGGTATGTGATTATCTTGGCACGGGTCACAAACTTTTGCCGCACGTGGTCATTCAGAATGAGGTCCAGGTAGCGCTGACGGAACCTGGTCTCCTTTGGCGGGTAAACGGCACAGAGATTCCATGTGATCGCATGCGCTACTAAAATATCAACACTCATCTGCAAGAAAACTTGTACAAATTGCCGTGTTTTCAGTACCATCAGCTGAACCTCACCTTGTCCTTCAGGCCAAAATGAAGATGGGGCAGCATGTGGAGGCAAGGAGACAGAAGCGTCATCTCCAGTGGGATGATGCTCAGCTCGCCTTTCTTCGTCTTCCCAGGGTTGCCACGGACACCGATAAGGTCACCTCGGCGCAGCTTGGCATTGATCTTCACAAACTCTTCTTCTGATTTATAGTTTCTGCGTGGGATACAGGACACAGCAAGTACATTAAGACCCGAGATGAGTAAATTCCAATGTGAAAGATCACTGGTAGAGTCACTCAGAAAACCATACCTGGAGTTCGCCATAACTTGCAGCTTGACCCCCTCTCCACGCAGGTCGTAAAAGAGCAGCTTGGCACCCGAAACCCTTTTGGCATGAACGCGACCTATGGAATAGTTTCATAAACACTTTTAGCACAACTATGAGACGAAGAAAAGGACACTGACTGGTGCTGCTTGAATGATTCCAGGGCAATGTGACAACAGGACGGTCCTCAGAGTCCTTACCAGCCACGCTTAGCACGACGTCCGTGAGCTGGTCGCCAGGTTCCAGGTGATTGTACTTCTCGATGAAGTCGGTGAGCGACAGGTCCACGTGGAACTTATGAGGATATGGATCTTCTGCAGTGCCCTTCAGCACCTGAATGGCTTGAGTACGAATCTTGTAGTATTGCTGTATTGGCAAAGTTTTTATAATTGGTATCTTCTCTATACCAACCGTTTACATTTAGACGTTACGCTTAAGCTTCTTACAATTATTTACCCATTTGTACAGCTGGGCAATTTTACGGTAAGTACTATAGCTGGAGGTAGGATTCGAACCTGCAACCTTTGGACCCAAAGGCAACAGCTCTAACGACTATTCTAACAGCTGTCCCTACCCAGTCAAATCAACGTACCCCGATGAGCTTCTGAAACCTTATTTTGGATTAACAACAACAAAACATCAGTTAGGGTCACAATCATGTGAAATGTAAATGAGCTTTTTTTGAGTTTTTAATCTGGGACCAACCATTCGGCAGCGTGATCACAAAGCAAAAACTTTGTGAATAATGTTTAACAATTTATTGTACTGAGAATTCACAGAACACACACTGGCTCCTCATCTGACAAACATAATTGGGACCAAAAATTTGTCTGGAACTTTGTGAGTCCAAAGTCACTTCTAATCCTAACCCGCAATCAATTAAAGTTCAATAAGAGATTTACCTTGATTTATGTGCAGGTTAGGTAAAAAAAAAAGTTTGAGATTTAAGTTTAATACTTTTAATAATAACTTTGATCTACGTTAAAATTGAAGTACATTTAAAGTGAAATAACACAAAAACTTAACGCAAACTAATATTCACCACTGACTATTAATTGATTCGTGTTATGAACAAGTGCAGAATTTCTCTTGTTCCTGATCACAGACACAAGCTGTAAACACTGTGGATTTAAGATGAATTAATGTGGTCCCACACTCCTATTGCATTTGTACAATTACATTTATTCATTTAGCTGACTCTTTTCTCCAGAGCAACTTACAATGTTAAGGTACTTAGAATTATTTACCCATTTATACAGCTGGGTCACTTTTACTCCAGCAATTGAGAATAAGTACCTTGCTTGACGGTACTACAGCTGGAGGTAAGATTCGAAGCTGAAACCTTTGGGTCCAGAGCCAGTAGCTCTACCAGCTGCCCCACTATTCCTGGTACTACAGCCCTATATCAGCTAGATGCAAAAAAACAGTTTGCATTTCTCCACAACCAACTTAAATTCTCAAAAGTAGATAAGGGAAGGAAAACCAAATAAAAATAAACAGGGAAAAATGCATGCATCTTTGAAAATTCCCAACTTGACAGCTGGTAGAATTAGGATCCAGTGTATATGGAATTGATGCCTGCACCACTTCACGCACAACAAAGTGCAAATGACTTACGTTCGGGTCAAGGGTTTCCTCATCTGCGTTGCAGAGGTTCTCTTCCACCTTGTTATTGTGCTCCTTCTTCTGCTCCACCAGCTCCTTGGCCTTGGCCTCCTTCTCCACAGCCTTCTTCTCGGCCTTCATCCGCCTCTTCTGCTCACTAGGGAACACAAGAAGGCCGTGATGAAGACGAGCTTGGCTACAGCCTTTCCGTGCTTGGAGTTACAGAACATCCAGACTGAGTCGTTCACAGCGATGACAAGAGGTTGGTTGTTTTTCTCTGGAC
The DNA here is from genome assembly GCF_900964775.1 of Scleropages formosus. Taxonomy (NCBI): domain Eukaryota; kingdom Metazoa; phylum Chordata; class Actinopteri; order Osteoglossiformes; family Osteoglossidae; genus Scleropages; species Scleropages formosus. Next base: position 5,552,447 of record NC_041816.1, on the reverse strand, counting down.
CAAGGGAAAAGCCACCAACCTTCTGTCACCTTTCGATCGAGTCCCCTGGGGTAACGACGGGATGGCAGCCGTGCTGGGCAGGGCGAGCTTTGACCTCTCGACCCCAACCCCCATGGCTCGGACCACTTGCTGCCTAGCAGCTCTAACGAGAGTCAGCATGGTGGGGTGAGCTGAGCTACAGAGCTACTGCAGTCAGTGCCCAGACCTAGAGGGACAGACACAGGTTCACTCAGCCAGACGAGAGGCCTTCATCTTTCTGCCCATCGTCTACCACCTTCTACATCCCATGTATCACATCAAAACAATTTGTAAGAGGCCTCAGTTGCAAAAGTACCCCGTTGTTGGTAAATATGTGGGTTGGAGGGGGCAAAGAGTCTTCTGATTTGTGCCACGTACAAAGGTCCTAAACCTTTTCTTGAAAAAATACCTGGTCCAAGAAGACCAGAGGACTATGAAGGTGTAAAGCGGAAAAGGGAAGAAGAGAACGCGAGAGGTTATTTGGCCCATGTTCTCTGGCCAACACAAATTAAAATACAATAAGGACAAGGCCGCTACTTTCACTTTCATTTTCTAGCTATGCTTCAAATAAGTCACCTGATCAAGGGAAAGATGCCGCCAGTTTCCCCAGTTAAATCTATTCTTTTACATGAATTTCATTTATCTATGCTTCCTTTTCTGAAGTATCTGTTCCACATATATCACAAAACTTCTGCTGATATACATGCACAGTTATATCTTAAAATCTTATATGCCTAACATGCCAGTTCAGACGTGACATGTGAATGTATAAATGAAGGTCAACCATCCAACCCTGGAGCAAAGTGATCCAGCCAATGAACCAGCTGCAGGTCCTTCACTCTCCCACAAACACGTATCACCCATTCCACTTCACAACAGTCCTTTTTCAACTGGGGAATGGAATGGAATGCAATGCTCAAAAGGAGGAAAATCAGCACTGGACCAACATCAACAGCTTTTATTTCAACAGGCTAAATGTAGCCCCAAACAACCGGCAATATCCCCAGCGTAGATACAATCCTACAAAACTTAAAGCGTGGTTCTGCCAGTCAGGTGAAGAGACTCTGGGTAACAGAGTCCCGATGTGCTGCCATTTTTACGCAGCAAAACTACAAGTTAAAGTCGCCATATTGATTTTCCATCGCAATGAATCAAGGGAGACGTGGTACATTCTACCGTGTACGACGTTTAAAGACGTGCCAAGACTGGAAATAAAAAACTACAAATCCTATCGTCCCTCAAACGGCGTAGTTACGAGTACGGTGACGGAATATGTAGGCGATTAGGCGGACGGTTCAGACTCGATGAACTCCATATCCCGTCGTCCTAACCTGGACATGATGCAATTTTTGTGGAACGCCATGTTCATTGAGCAGCGGCTTACGAGTTACATGTGATCACGCATGTACGAATGTACACAATTTTGACTCAACACGCTAAGTGTACAATGTAACCTTGAGGTACGTCGGAATGTACAGGTGATCGTACTCACTTTTTGCTGAGTTTGGGCTCGTTATCGGCGAGCGCCGGATCCGCCATGGCCCCGTACGTGCAGAGGTTCCACACACCGCTCTCTGTCGGACGTGTTTCCAGCCCGCTGCGTGAAGACCGGGAAGGGGGGGGTGGAGGAGGAGGAGGAGGAGGAGGAGGAGGAGGAGGAAGAAGGGGGGGGGGGGGGCGGTCTCAGCTCAAAAAAAAAAAACAAAAGTGAGAACGAAAAAAGTGTCGCACTAAGTAAACGGCTCCATCGTCAGTTACTTGCAGAACTGACTCCTCTGTGTCTGTTCTGTAGACACTAAGAAGAATATTTCGTCCGTTGACGCAATTTGGTATTTATTTTTTTTTGCTGTACTCATACAGCTCTGGTGGGACTCGAACCAACACTCTTCCGGCTAGAAATCCACTCCTTTGACAGCTACGTTACGAGCTCTCCCGACACTGACTGTTTATGCAAAATTGGTTCAGTGTGAATATTAAACCTGCAAACTTTGCTTTTGACTGCAGTTATTTTAAATATAACTGATTGGGGGCAGGGGGGGGGGTGTGCAGTGGCACAGCAGGTTTGGCCTGATTCTGCTCTCTGGTGGTTCTCGGGTTCGAGTCCCGCTTGGGGCGCCTTGTAATGGACTGGCGTCCCGCTCTGGGTGTGTCCCCTCCCCCTCCAGCGTTGCGCCCTCTGTTGCCGGGTTAGGCTCCGGCTCTCCGTGGTATCAGTCTGTGTCTGTGTGTGTGTGTGTGTGAGTGAGATTAGCCAAGTTTTTGATGCAGAGCCAGCCATCTGTAGTCTTCTGGGATAGGAGAAAGGGGCTGAAAAAGGTGAAGAAATCCTTTCGTTACCTCCCTTGGACGTCCAGAGTCACTCTGCAAAAGGAATTATTTCTTTCGGAGTGTGGAAGCTGAAGAACCAGATTCAGTTCAGCAGGAAGTTTCTTCTCAAGTGAGCTCCCATCATCACACTTGATCGTCAGCGACGCTTCAGACGTTTCTTTACCTCATGTCTTCGCCAACGTGGTATTTCGGGTGAAGCGACTTTACGGTGGGGTCCCCATTTATGCCGACAGGCTGTTCTTTATCAATTTTGGGTAAGTTCCTTGATCGGGGGGAGCTGAGATTTGAACCAGCAACCTTCCGATTACAAGAAACAAGCTCATATTACTGCGAGAGAACAGTTTACACTTCCCGTTGCTGCGGACTACGGAGCTCACGTACACATGGCTGCCTTGGGCCCCCAGCCGCCAGACACCGGCTCCACCTTGTTTTTACCGTATATCCCTGTCCCTTGTGATATGTCCATATTTCCTCTTCCTTCTCTCCTCATACATACCTTACGATCCTCTATCACAGTGTGGTTTGGAAGTTGCACAGTACAGGATCGTAAGGCGCTACGGCGAGTGGTGAAAGCTGCTCGAACCATCTCTGGAACGTCCTTACCATCACTGGAGAGCCTATACCTGGCCAGAACCATCAGGAGAGCCATTAACATCATCAAGGAGAACAGTCATCCCCAGCACAGCCTTCTCACACCCTTACCATCAGGCAGACGCTACAGGAGTGTTAGAGCCAGAACCTCAAGGTTGAAAAACAGTTTTTACCCACAGGCCATCAAGCTTGTGAACGACACCCATCCACTGCCTTTCCACCCATCACAGCAGACACAGTTCACCCTCTGAGCCTGAGAGGTGTCAACTACCCCCCATCCCCCCCCTCACTAATAGTAATTTTTGTAAATTTGTGATTTACGCCTTGTGTTTTTCTTTCCTTATGTCCTTAGAATTTCGTTGCATGGTGTAACAAACTGTTTACTGCACACATGACAATAAACTCTTGAATCTTGAATCTCTTGAATATACCATGTCCTCATTCTAAGCACTATGTTTCTGAACTAAATCATGTTATGCAAACATACGATCTGACCAGTGGGAAGTTCTTAGTGTGTTACAGACACTCCGGGTGTATTTCAGGAGTGTATTGCTGTTGTTCGGAGACCCTGCCTCCCCAGCGTTGCTTCGAGTGCTGAACTGCCATCCAACGATCTACTAAATAAAACATTATGATTTTTATTTGCTGAGTGGTGTGAAGTGTTAGTAGAATTCCCCAACAGTTTCTTGGCATCATGAGCAGGATCTCAATATCCAGTCCGACGTTCCCCGGAGGTCGCAACCCAGCTGCAGATGGTGGCCGGCCAACAGGTCAACCGGGTCAACTTGGCCGGTAGGTGAAGATTAGGGACATATTTTTGAAAAAGTTCCCATAATGGTCTGCTGCTGTTTTGCTTTGTCCCGAGTACTGCTGGTGTCCAGATTTAGGTTGGATGGGGTCAATGTAAAGTGTTTTTTTAATAGCGTTGTCAGTCATTGAGCAGCTCAGAAACATGGTTTCCTGAGAAACTCAAGAGGGTGGGAAGGGGGTTCGAGTCCCTCAGTCGCTCTGTAAGAGAAGGTAGAAACTGAGGGGTCGCATCCCATTCAGCCTTCTTTTTACAAGGTGGGAAGAGGATCGCAGTCCCTGTGAGTGAAAGGCGGTTTCTTCACCGGGTTACGAGACCCCGGGCGGGTCTGCATGCGGAAGATGAATGACTGTGAGTGTGAATACATTTCAGAACGACTGGAAAATCCTGTCTTTGTCTGACCCTTGTTGTTCTGCAGAAACACATTTATATGTAGTATTACGTTTGACTGACACTTTTCTCCAAAGCGACTGACAACTATTTACCCATTTATACAGCTGGGTAATTTTACTCCAGCAATTCAGGGTAAGTACCTTGCTCAAGGGTCCTACAGCTGGAGGTGTGGATCCAACCTGCAACCTTTGAGTCTAAAGGTAGCAGTGCTAATCACTTCACCATCTGTCCCAAATGGTCAAATAAATGTGGTCAACAGTGTGTTTCCAGGAGGTTGAAATGGGAGAAGTGGACATGGGACACGGGACTGTCCTGCACTGTGGCCCACTGATGGCTCTTTTGACCATCCGCCTGTGGTCATGTTTGACACAGAAAGTGGTAGAAAAAGGAGTAAAGGAGGAATTTGTGTCATGCATTTGGAGAGTATTGGGTCTGGAGGATGGATGTTAGAGGCAGACACACTCGCACACACAGTCTGAAATCGCTTGTCCCAAGCGGGGTCGTGGGGAGCCGGAGCCTAACCCGGCAACACAGGGCGAAAGGCTGGAGGGGGAGGGGGCACACCCAGGACAGGACGCCAGTCCATCGCAAGGCACCCCAAGCAGGACTCGAACCCCAGACTTGCAAGAGAGTGGGACCTGGCCAAACCCGCTGTGCCACCACACCCCCCCACGTCAGAGACAGATTAGTGTAAAATCCTTGGTTGCTTAGCAGGTTATTTTAATTCGCCATGTAAAAGGGAATAAGACACAATGGGTTCTAATGCTAGTAAGCAGAATAAACGGGGTCCAGTTCACCGTGGTGCTCCAGCATGTTGTATACATGCTAAATATAGCTGGTAGTGTAGTGGTTAGAGGGGTTGCCTTTAGCCCTAAAGGTTGCAGGGTTAATCTCCATCTGTAGGACCCTTGAGTAAGGTACTTTACCCTGAAATTGCTCCAGTAAAATTACCCAGCTGTATAAATGGGTAAATAACTGTAGGTAGATTAACACTGTAAGTTACTTCGGTGAAAAGCATCAGCTAAATGAGTAAATATAAGTAAGGGCCTGAAGTGGTTGGATGCAGCTGAACGATGACCACGTAGTGGGAGCTTTGATTGAGTTACTTAGAGTGTTTCCAAAAGGATTTTGGACACAGAGGGAAAGAAAGGGGGAAGGAGTCTCAGTTGCGTGCAGTGAAGATGCGGTAGAGAAGGGGGGTGAGATCGAAGACTAGGTAGAGCAAACGTACCACCTGGTGCCTGTTTTTATTGTAGACGAATGGGTGACTGGGCCAAGGACTGCCCCTTTCCCAGAAGCCAGGGAGAACTTTTCCTCCACGGAGCGCAGCCCCAACAGGCCGCTCAAGCCGCACAAAAAATTTCAAACTTCAGTTATATTAAGATTAAAGTTTATTGATTACAAAAATACCTCTAGTTTTTCTAGTGTCACTTGTACTTTGGAACTTTACAGCCATTGGAAGATTCTAGAAGGCGGCAGAACATTCTAGAAAGCATCAGATCCTAAAAGGTACTGGAACATTCGGCGCTTGGAACCCGGTGCCAAAATTCGTAAATTTCAAGAATGTATAATATTTTTCTAAAAACAGACATACAGTGCAAACTAATGGCAAAAGTATGTTGAACAAAACTGAATGCAAAATGCAAAAAAAAAAAAAAAAAAGAAAAAAAAATCAACAGAAAGTTTTTTTACATTGTGCAATCCTTTTTGGGGAAGCATGTGGTTCTGAATAGGGTGAAGACCGGGAAACATTGATGGTGCAAGACACTCCTCTAACCGAGCCTTATCTCCAGCTTCAAGTAGGAGGTACCAAGCTGCCTTTACTGTACCACCAGTACCACCCTTTACTGTGCTGACTTCCTGGATGCTCCCTCGTCCGGTAAGGTTATGAAAACTACTGCTATTTTCACGACCTTCGTCCCGTGGTTTACACACCTCCTACCGACCAGCTGGTAAAAGTCAGGGCGGATGGCAGTGTGCCTGATCTTCTACAGGAAGACCTTTCTGCGGTTCCCTCGTGTCTGTGGAATGCCCATAATGATGATTTCAGGGCAATGTGTTCCGCCACTCCTGTAAGTATCAGCGTCGACCCCTCTAATCCTTTACCCTGGAAACCGCAATACCCCCCCGAGTCCCGAGGCCAGAAATGGCATAGCTCCGGTTATCTGAGCCCTTGTTGGCACAATAGATCTCTGCTCTGCATTCTTTTCCATTCCAATCCAGCCAGACTCCCAACTTCCCCACCCAGTTGAAACTCCTTTTCTCCGTCCACCGACTCAACATCTCCCTGCCTCTCGTACATCCGCATATGAATTTATTTCGCTCACGACCCCTAACCTCTCCATTAAACGTTGCTCTCCTTCCAACTCCGAAATAATGGTGAAACCAACGATCGGGTTACTTGCTACTGACACGGCGCTAAAACCACGTATTCATTCATCACACCAGCCCCCCCCCAAACTCTGACCTTGTTTCGTCTCTGGTTCTTCCTCTCGTTCCCTTCCTGGTGCTTCAGATGCTGGTAACGCTCTATGCACCCTTTAAAACGCACTCGAGGCTGCCCGTGCACCTGATACATGCTCCACCCAGCAAGCTGAACAACTTCCACTCAACCGTGCCTGTATTTTAGCTTGGGATCCGTCCGCCACGATTTACCCCGATTCCCGTTATGGCTATGGTGTTCAACACAATTTTGGGATGCTTTGGAAACAATGTGGTTTCCTTACTGGTGCCGCTACTCCTATGTTCCACCATGTACTTCATGACGATCAGAACCTTCTCACTGCTGTAGTTATGCCCTCTTGCATTGCAGTTGTTCAGTATGCGACCCGTACTAACCTCTCTGATGTCTCTTGAAGGACTGCGCGTGCAGATGCGGCGGCCAAGGCTGCAGCCCGCCTCCTTAACCTTATCTTAGTGTTTTGCCACACGTCCCTGGGCGCCGGAAGGCAATGTCCTTCCCATCTTTCCCCGTAACGCCCACCCACACCTTCGGACTGCTCCAGATGGCCGTTTTGTTGCCCCATCCTCCCTTGTCTTGCACGCATGGAGTGTACCACGCTTCCAAAAGGGGATCAGCAGAAGCGTTTTGTCCTAGTGGTATGCCCCGAAAAAAAACGTGCTGCAGCGAAAGCTTAATGTAATGCATGTCAGATTTGCCAAAAGCATAACGTGATCTAGTCTGAGAAGACTGTAGAGACAGTACAGCCCGCATCCAAGGGCGCTTTCTTTAATCTGCAGATGGACTTCGATGTGCCGACTGGACCCAGGCATATACCGATGAGACAAGAGTACCCAAGTGACTATTGACCAAGTCCCTAGAATTGGGATACCGACTTAACCGTCTAGTGATCAAAGGTCCCCACTTGACTGGACAGGTAGTGCAAGAAATGTGCAAGGCACTCCAAATTGGGGGGCAATGCAGTCCCTGGTCATCAGCCTTAATCTGCAGGAGCTGTTCAAAAACACAACAGCACACAAGATCTGTGCCAGCACAGGACTTGCAGTGAGTGGTCAGATGCCCCGTCATTAGTATTACTAGCCACGAGAAACACTCCAGATCGATGGCATGGACAAGCACCTTTTGAAATTTTTAACGGGCAGACATATGCAACTTCCTCATTCATCTGGACTAAGTGAAGGAAGTGGACAGCGGACAAAATGGATGATGACCGGATTTGCCTATTGCCTAGGGCTGACCTGAACCCTGGCATGGTTTCACGCTTAGGTCCGCTGTCCTTAAGTGGTGCATCAAATTTGATTATTTGCCGAGTGGCGGTGTTACTAGCATCCCTGACACTACTGTGCAAGAGTTAAGTCTAGCAGAGCTGAAAAATAAAACTGCTGTGGTGGCCATTAACAACACAAGATGAAAAGGAAAACTTAAAATCTATTTTATTGATATAGATAGCAGCAAGTATACAGAAATATAATTGCAAGAGTATACAAATGCCCTGACAAAAGCAAAATACATTTGTTTTTCAAATTTAATAATTAGTTGTTCACCTAAGTAGACAAAAATACATAGGTAAACTGTTCTCCCCAGACTCTTCCTACATCAGTGCCGAAGCCCAGAAACAAAAGGAGACACGCAGAGGTCACGAAGCTGAATTTCACGTGAAAACGACAAGCGAACACATTAAAGGGACACACAATGAAGACGCTGTGCAAAGCTGACTGGTATTACTTCAAAGAAAAAAAAAATATATACATTGAACAAAACTACATGAACCCACTAGGCAATGGGTGTGCTATGAATTAAATAACATCAGTCGAGTCGCCTCCATCAAAGACGAGCCCTTTTCACAGAAACACACCTACCTCTGTGGTGCAAAAAAAAAAAAAAAAAAAAAAAAGGAAAAAAAAAAAGCCCAAACAAACAACAAAGCTGACGCAGTTCTAGTTTCCCCTTCTTCTAGTAATGAAGAATCACAATTGTCAAAGAAGAAAGTAACAGGTAAAATACAGAATCAAGCTGCATAGCAGTTTGACACGAGACTTCAGTTGCTGTGAAATGTCAGGACATCAATGAGATTGTTTAGTAAAAATGAAGAATGCAATAAAAATTCACAGAAAAAAAAAGCCATTTTGGGTCACAGAGCTTCAGGGTTTGGTCAGCTAGTGTGCCACAGTTATCTGATGCTGTGCCACACCAGTCATTACTCATCAGCAAAAGGTAAAATCCACTGTGCACTACACTGTCATACAGAAAGAGGCAGTACAAGAAATATGTCTGATTAAAAATACAAGCTTTGTCAAGGCACACACGTCTCAAATGATGTTCTCACCGATACTCCTGCTTCCGCCTGCTTCACATTTCGAAATACAAAAGACTTACACAACCTCGCAGTGTAGATTGTTAAATCATTTAAACATCGTCAGGTGCACGTACACAAACGTGTCTCGCATGTTTAAATCATGGTTCCATATAAACATCCAATAAGGCCATCAAGGCGAAAGAAAAATTGTTGACAAAAAAAAAAAAAAAAATTGGCCCCCTAACACACAAAATTCAATGTCTTGTAACATTGTAAGATCTATAAACACAATTTACTGTGAGCTCGAGTCTGGAAAAAATAATTTAACTGGGTTTATTTTGTAACAAAATGTAGCAAATCCTGCTGCCAAAATATTCTATGAATAAGAATATATAAAGAATGTGTTTTAATTGGTCCTGTGTCAGGCATTGGAGCAACAACCTACACCTTTTATGAGGTAATGTACAAAATGTACATAATGCACACATCTCAAAATTATCCTCTGAAATCAGAGCTTTAATAGACCATGCTGAATGGCTTGTATGGCTTCGTTTGTCACTGCTGTTCCGCAACTTGTGAAAATCAGTGCTTTCTGCTCTCAGGAGGCTTGCACAAGTTCCACACGTTGCAGCGTATGGTAGAATGAGACAAACATTATTGATTCTTCTTTGGGAAACATGACAATTGATCTCCACCAAGTATAAACAATTTATATCGAGCAAAAAAGTATGTGTACCTGTACATTGTACGAGGTACGTTTGAGATTTTCATGGAAATAGTAATACAGTTATCTTGCCATTACATGAACATAGAGGAAAAACAAAATGTCGTTCTACGCAGGAACTGCAAAGCTAAATCTTGTTTTAATCAGGAAAAAATATGGACACAGTATAGAAGAGATATGAACGAAACCCTTGGAGATGAAGGCTTATGTACCAAAAGTATTGCTGTACAATGCTGTCAGTCTTTAAAAGAATGTATCTGGCTTTCTGAAAAGGTGACCATGGCCAAGAATTAAATCAGTTACAAAAGAGATTTTTTTTTTTTTAAAAAAAAAAAAAAAAAAAAAATAAAATAAAATGTTTTTTTAAAAACTCCATAACAGGAAAAAGTGCCAGTATTTCACGAGTTGGGAAAAGCGTAATACAAGTAATTTCCTTCAAGACACATTCGCAGCTCATCCTTCTGCAGTAGGTCCCTTTAAATATGTAAAACAGGTTACTGACTGAGAAATGGGGGAGCGCGGAGGACGTGCAATTCCTCACCGGTTACCGTCATACGAGAAGATAGGTTACGCACCCTACAAATAAAGCTTATTTTTAAAACTAGTGAAAGTGTGATGACACTAGTTGAAAAAGGGCAATGACAACAATTACACGGACACACAAGCAACGAGGAGGCCCGGAGGCTTCACCGAGCAGCTCTCGTAGTGAGGGAGACCAGTCCCCTGGGTTTAGCAGAGGCTCAACTGCGTGGTGTAACCACGGTCAAACTACAGCCCTAGTGCTGTCTGGTGGGCATGTGCCACAGGCGTCTGCGTGGAAAAGAAAAAGACGCTCGTTTTGGCAGCTTCGCAAAAAACGCCTCACGCGTTGAGATTTACGGCTTCATACACAACCGAGAGTCCGGAAGAAAACAAACAAACAAAAAAAAAAAAAAAAAAAAAAAAAAAAGAAAAAACAAACTGATCATTTATACTCTCCCCCTCTCAAAAAAGCCCAGACTAACAAATGCAGATGTACGCCCACTCAGGCCATAAAATTGGCAGCGTACTGAAGTGGGGTATAAAGTGGCGACTGACTGTAGCCTGACGTGAGATGTGGCCTGGACTCCTGAGATCCTGACATCCGCTGGCCATCCAGCTGCACACAGAGTCAGCACAAGGCGAAGGCGTTTTAATTTTTACAGTAAATATTAATACAAATGACAACATGATTAAAAATTCCTCATCCCTCCTGTGTGTAGCACCACGTGGCAAGATAAACTGACAAAGGGTGAAATGAGATTGAGCGGCGAGAGACGCTGCCTTCCAGTCACGTCACGAGGGAACTACAAGAGGCTGGACCCTCCCAGGACTTCAACATCTATTCATCTATCAATAATACACACATCAGACACTGATCATCACAACACCCACCTCAGACACGACACTAAAAATAAAGTATATACACATGTACACACAGTACAATGAACAATATACACCAAATCATTCCAAAGAGACGCACACACAATTTATGTATATACTGTTATATATGACCATGAATATGTATTCATGTAGACACACATTCACATCAAAATATCACACTATATATTATGAATGACCTAAATTCTGGCCTATGCGTTTTCCCCCTCAATCTCTGCAGCCCCCTTGTCTTCATCTGCTTTCTGATTCAGCTTGAGTGACCAGAGAAAAAAAGGTAATATTACTTTAAACTTTGGGTAAAATGGTGAAAAAACGTTTGGGGTAAGGTGGGTTAATGAAACAACCTCATAAGAAAATTCAGGTTACAAAAAACATGCATGAGTAAGAAAATACATGGGTAAAGGTATTCAAATATCAATGAAAAGACTTACATTTTCTAAAAATGGCAATAAATAGCTGACAGCTGAACCCATGAGGAGACAGGGAGAGCACTGTAGGTCAGTACACAGAGTATCTTGTCACAAAGGAAAGTGTTATAAAGTGCTGAAAGTCTAATGTCAAAAATATACAATTTCTCTTTTTTAGATGTCTTTTTTGCTATCTTTTACCTAAAAGTTATTTTAAAAAGAGAAAAAAGTGTTAAGGAGTCACAACCGCACACAGGTGATGCTGTAGAGCCTGTAGGATTTAAAACACCAGTGCGGGAACCATCTAATCTTTGAGGGCTGCGCAGAGTGCCGCACACATCACGTCCAACACATCCCCCCGTGATATGTGCTCACAGCTGTAACACAACACAACAGAGCTATTCAACAAAGAATTGTGACATGTCTGGGGAGCCTTTTGTTAAACTACAAGGGTAAAATAAGCTCACTGTACAACCCCCAAAGTCCAGTCTGAACGAAGAATGAATCTAGAGCCATGGACAGGCGAAGCCTTGATGAGACTTGTAGTTGATACAGGATCCCGCTGGTGTTCTTTCAACATCCTCTTCAACGGGGCGTCTACTGGGCTACTGTTCTCCAGGGTCCTGGGTGGAAAGGTACCAAGGACACAACAGAAATGACTAGCTTGGCAGGAGCACCACCTTGTATAGAAACAGAAGCATTTATATGGAAATAAAAATGTTGGAAAATGAAACAAGTAAAATGATGGGGCACCCTCTCCACAACATCAAGCTATATGGCAAATCTGGTTCTCAGGGGAAGCCATAACTCAAGAACCACATTTAGACACAACATGTGCTTTCTGGCCATTTTGAGCAGTGGTACATCACAAAACCTTGAGCAGCTTTCTTGATCCTCTACCTGTATCCAAAGGTGTTTCTAGTAGGAGCGCGACAGGTTGTTGCCCTGCTCCTGAAGGCTCACGAGAAGGTCGTCGATTTTCTCCATGTTCTGAGAGGTTGTCATGCTGTTCTGCATGTTCCCAGACTCAGACATGGTCTGGTTAAGCAGTGACTGGATCTGAGCGTCGTTCTCACGCTGGCCTTGGCCCGACTGGCTCAGGGCAATCAGTTGTTCGGACAGCATGGGCCCAGGGGAGTCCATGAGCTGACCGCATTCTGGGAGGAAAGACAGGACGGCAAGTCAGGCACCAGTATCAACGGCTCAACACCCTCATCGAGATTAAGGCCACTTACTCTTACGTCATGGGGAAATAAGACTATCCTTTTAAATTTGACAACAGGAATGAATAGGTTAAAGTGCTGATGTTACCTGTAGGGTCAGTATTCTGGAGTCTACAAGTTATATAACTTGATTTTTACTTGGGATCGTTAATAATTAAATGATACGGCACAGTATCAGTACAAAAAAAATGTAGCAGTATCATTAATGGTATTAATGTATACCTTATGCATAACATATTAAATACTTGATACTAATAATGAAACAAACTGAACAAGCAAATGTGTTTTGTTACATTTAAGCAGGACAAGTTAATGTGTTTTCAGTTTTAGTTACTGCAAATATTTAATCTGCATTTTTGAAGTGTGAATTAATGCCATGGTTAAATCAAATGAGTATCATTTTTAATATCAAAACCCACAGGCTTCCTCGGTTGGTGTCAACTGACTGGGAGTTTTGTACTTCTGGATTAAACCGCTTCGTGTGGGACATTGGTTCCAACGTTTCGCTTCTCCTGTTGGAAGCGTCGTCAGGGAGCTGCGACATCTTGTAAAGGTTGGCTCCCTGACGACGCTTGTAAAGGTTGGCTCCCTGACGACGCTTCCAACAGGAGAAGTGAAACGTTGGAACCAATGTCACATACGACGAGGTTTAATCCAGGAGAATCATTTTGGTCACGTGATTGTAGATTGCCATCTTAAATAAGCATGAATTTATAAAATTTAACAAATATCCTCTATTTTGTAAAATTTTCTTTTGTTGGGAGAACAATATAGAAAATAAAGATTTGTTGGGCTAAAATACCGAAATTTTTACTGGAAATGCATGAAATGGGCATTTACAAGTATAAATTAAAACTGTAAATGATATAATACTGGATACTGGTGTGCAGCCATACTGAAAAATAAATGTTCTGTAACCACAATGTCACTGTGCAAGGCTCCAAACAACAGCATCAACTTCGAGAACAAAATGCAACAAACAAATTTGCTCTGGGGGGGGAATCGGAGATAGAAGTAGACATCTCCATTCTAGCAGAAATATGTTTGTCCTTCTGTAAACAACTGGATTCAATCTTTGCTACATAATCATTACTGCATGTCAACTAAACTGTGCATATAAAACAGTAGGTAGCCATGACAACTTTAACTCCTTACAACCACAAACCTCATTTAAAACACATTCAAAAGCATGTGGAAAAAGCTGGTGGCAGCTGCAAGAGAGCGAGCTCATATGAATGCATTATAATTATTCTAAGTAACACTTATGACAGCTGTTATAACATGGCATGATCTGTTTAAGGCCTACATGCTATGTTTATAAAAAGTGTTATGAAGGCATTACACTTTGGGCTTAAATAATTCTAAAAAAAGGGATGGGATGGAATGAACGTATTAGTCTAAGTTTCTGATTATTTCTGATTTCTGTTTTGGTTATATGGTTATCATTAGCATTTTGACTTGCAAATATGTATGAATGAACCTGCTTCTATTCTCTGCTCACATCCCATTCAAACGGGTCTCACCGTTCTGGATGCTGAAGAGAAACATGCCCGGCTGTTGCTCTTGGCTAATGGCACTGCTCACGGCTGTCTGGAAGAGTGAGCCAGGCTGCTGCACAGGGGAGGAGCTGGTGGTCTGCAGGCTCCCATTTTGCGTAGCAAAGATGGAGGCCTGGGGCAGCTCTTGGGAGCCAACCCCTCCCTGCAGAGCTGTCATGGTTGCCTGCGGCATGAAAATGGTGATAGGCTGCTCGGCACCGCTGCCGGAGGCAGACACCAGCTGCATGGGCTGCGGGTCCTGGAAGAGTCCCTGCTTGGGCGGCTCCACTGGGGATTGGGTCTCTACCACAGAGCTCTGGTCTTGGAAAGACATGGGCTCTGATGGCTCCTGCTGGCTCAAAGACTGGGGAAACAAGAGCGAGGAATTCTGGGATTCCTGCGAGCCGAGGCTCCTGCTGCTCAGCTGGGCCTGGTTGCTGAAGAGTAGGGCTGGGGGCTGTTCTGGGGGGTTTAGCGAATTGCTGCAGTACAACAGGCCAGCCTGCTGCTGCTGCGCTGCCTGCTGTTGCTGCTGGCTTGGCGAGAGAGTGCCACCAGGGGCATGGGGGGACAGACTCTGGAACAAGGAGCTCTGTGGTTGCTGGGGCGACTGCTGCTGCTCCATAGGGGTGCTCTGCTGCAGACCAGCCAGCTGGGGCTGAGACTGGAACACAGAGACTGACTGTGGCTCCCCAGGTGATGCCTGCATGGATGTGAGGAAGGCAAGCTGCTGCTGCTGCTGCTGATTAGTGTCAGCAGTGAGCTGGCCAGGTAGAGCACTCTGGGAAAGGAAAAGGCTGGATGCAGCAGGCTGTTGCTCCTGGGACAGAGAGGAGCCTGTAAGCACAGTCAGGGTGTTCTGGAATAAGGCTGCTTGGACTTGCTCCTGGGTGGGCTGACCCTTTGGGGAGTGGAAGAGAGACCGCTGTGGATCTTGCCCATCGGGCAATGGGCTGGGGGTATGGAACAGCTGCTGGGTGGGGGAGGGGTGAGAGGGAGTTTGCTGAAGAAAACTAGATGTCTGGATGGACAGGAGCTCTCCTGCTTGCTGGAAAAGTGCCACCTGTTGCTGCTGCTGTCGCTGCTGCTGAGAGGCACTACTCATCAAGTCTTCGGGCGACTGGAAGAGAGAGTTGTGGCCCTGCACCATGGGCTGTGGGGAATTCTGCTGTTCAGAGGTCTCATTTTGGGAGGTTCCCTGGAAAATGCTGCACTGCATGGAGATCTGAGGCTGGAAGAGCTCCGACTGGAGCTGCTGCAGGTTCTCTAGGACTTGCTGCTGATGCTGCTCTTGTTGCTGCTGTGGCTTGGCAAGCTGCCCGCTGGATGGCTGTAGCTGTAGACCAGTCATAGTGTCCTGGACCTGCTGTTGCACACTTTCTGTGGAGGGGGCTGGGCTATACAGCACAGAGTTGAGCTGCTGTTGTGCAGCCACCTCCAGAACCTGCTGTACCAGGCTGTCGCTTGCTGAGCCCCCTGCTGAGAAGCCACCAGCCTGGAGGTGACGCACTGCCCTCTCGAGCTGGGCAACCCCGTCTTGTGGGAAAATTGAGAGTTGAGGTTGTTGGGCTTGCGCCTGTTGTACTTCCACTATTTGAGCCAGGCCCACTACACTGCCACCAGCCCCCTCCCGTGACAGCCCATCCCCGGCCTCTAAAAGGAATGGCTGGGACACCTGTTGGAGCAGGGATTCCCCTGAGACCGGAAAGGAGCCACCAGCAGTGATGTCCTGCTTCTGTATCGTGCCCATGGACTCAGTGCCAGTGTAGACAGTGGACTGCTGTTGATCCGGCTCCCCCTGCTGGTGAGTCATGGTGCCAGAGAAAGACCCACTGTTAATGGGGATGCTGGAGCGCACATCCATTGCCTGCTGCTCTGCTGTGATGGCATCTGACGTCTGACAGGTCCCCACCAACCCCCCCCCCCAAAAAAAAGAGAGGTAAATTATGTGGGTTTGTCCATCAGATTAAACTGTTTGGATGGACTGAATCCAACACAGTTGGAAGAACGTGTTTGTCATTGAGTTCCTTTACCTTGAAGGCAGCAGCTTCTGAGATATTGGTTGAGACCTCCATGGGGGTTGCCTCCTCCCTCTTCACCAGGGGCATCATCGGGGCCATCAGGGTGTTCTCCAGGGTGCAGTTTCCACTTTGTATTACTGTGGGTGTCCCAAAACACAGAGAAACAAAAACAACAAGTTAAAAACAATAACAAAAGCAAAATCTACACTTAAAAAACCAAAGACAAACCCACAGGAAAACCAAGCAATGGTGATATGCAATTTGGTTATTTTCCTTTCTTTCACTACGCCAGTGAGATGTTGGCTCTCAACGACTGAGTTTAAAGTAATCAGTGTCCTTACTATGAAATTAACATTACAAATATATTGCAGTACAGTAATATTTTACTTGTATTATTTAGCATTTTTAATTTTCAAAATAAAAACTAGTTAAAAATTACGTCACTATATCTTTCAAAGCTCATGTAGCAAAGGAGAAAAAAAAAAGATTAAAACCGAAAAATGCAGGTTTCCAGTGTTCAAAATACCTTTCATCTGTTCTTTAAAAGAGCAAGGTTTGGCTGGAGATGATGTCTCTTTCTTAACAGGCATGTCGGCCGCTTTCACTGCACAGACAAAGGGACACAGTCACAAGACCTGACATTAGGACCACATTTACACTTACTCATTTAGCTGATGCTATTCTCCAAAGCAACTTAAAACGTTAAGCTACTTACAATTATTTACCTATGTATACATCTGGGTAATTTTACTGAACCAATTCAGGGTAAATACCTTGCTCAAGGGAACTACAGCAATAATTGAGATTGGAACTGGCAACTTTCAGCTCCAAAGGCTGCAGCTCTAACCACTACACTCTGAGACCACATATCATCCACCTCTCATGTTGTCAAGTACTTTGCATCAGTTATTCTTATTGTCCAGGGCAGTGAAGAATAAGCAACTGTGGTTAAAAATCTTGCCTTAGGAAGTAACAGTGACTGTGTCATAGGATGTAACTAAATCCTTCACAATTTCAGCTCCACCAACTATAAACTACTTCCTGCCAATTCCTCATTTTGTTTCATCTGAATCATTAAACATTCAGCCTTGGTCTCATGTTGAACCTGTACTGGATAAACTGGTATTCAATATTTTGTGTCTGTTCAGAGAACTCAAAATTAACTGTTCTTGGTTAAGATCAAGGAGAAGGAAGAACTAACTAACTAACTAACTAACTAACATATACAACAGCATAAAAAGTCTTTCATCAGAGGCACCTTGGTTGTAGAATACATGTAGTGAATGGATAAAGCGGTGTAAGTATGGGTAAGAGAACCCCAATTCTGGACCAGGAGGATGATAACTAACAGAAGCAGGCGCTGCAGCACAGGTGCATACCTGGTTCTGGAGTATAGGTGAAAGGCTGGATGTCATGGGATCGCCCAGCATTGGTCACCACATAGATCCCCACAGACACTGGAGTGGAGATGGCCAGGTTCTGATATGGTGGGACTTTCACAATTAAATGATTCTGAATAAAACCCAAAGAGGAATAAAAGATTAAATTTAACTGAGGGATTTGTATGGTCTTGCCCTTCTGGTTAAGGTACTCTGATAAAGAGAGAGCAAACAGACCGCGATACAACATAGGAAAGACACTAATTTTTGTGTAAGACCAGGTTAGTGTTGAACCATTTTTAATTTGACCATTTCACAAAACAAGTGGATAAAGGGGGGGGGGATTTAACAGGGGTGTAATAAAATGTCAGGAAAGTACTCATGGTTCAAAACATACCTTTGCATTTAAAAACATCAATGTGGGTTTAGCAGAATATCAATTTCAAACAAAGCCCTGCAGATTCCCCGCCTGACAGAAGTTTGCAGAGTGGCTTGTGGGCTAGGGACCCAGTCCCATCAGCATGGGAGAGGTTCCAGCACAATGAGCATAATCAAATACAGAATGATCAACATATCAGGAAAAATATCGATCCAAGACGAGCAAAAGCTACTTGTTTTTAATACTTAAATTGAACAGTTCCATTCAAAATGAACTACATACCTGATGAAACAGTTCCATGTCAATCTCAGCCTCCGCTTTCCAAGAATTTTCATCTTAAAAAGAAATTCAAACCATTTGTCATCCCACAGGCTTGATATATATATATATAAAAAACTAATAACTGAATGGTAATGATATTAAAAAAGTGCACTGAAAATGTGAAGAGTGTAAGATGAGAATTTAATCCTCAATTTATGTCGGTCCCTGCCTCTACCTGACGCATTTTCCTGGAAAATCACTTTGGTTCCTTTTAGGAAGTTCTTCCCAATGAGGAAGACCTCCTGGCCTCCCACTGCAGGGCAGCTGTGTAGACTCTTCTTCAGAATCTCAGGCACACCTGCTGGCTGGGCTGTATTAAGACCACAGGAGACCAAAAAAAATGAATGAAAGCCTTCAGAAAAGGCCAGGAGTGTGGCACATGGGCATCCCAACAGAAAATAAGTAAAATTAATTGAGCATGTGAGGAGTATGCAGGCTGATGCCTTGCAAAACAACTCAAAGAAATTAACACATTCAGTACAAGTTCTGACATTAAGGAGCTTCATTTAAATGGTACTTATAAAAATGCTAAGACATTTTGCATGGTTATAGACACAGACTTCTTTTGGGTGCAGGTGACTTTACCAAGTTCCCACTTGAACCCATTCCTTCTCAAAATGCTGTGCAAATGTTGACAAACCATCATGATTCTTGTTTTATGATTCCACTCTTCATTTACCAACAGTATTCCAATGAAATGTACTACTCAGGGTTTACAGAAGTGTATTTCTCAGTAAAAGACTTTAGACACGCAATCACAGAATACTAGGATAATATCCTACAGAGTTGAAAATCAGACAGGAAATATGAAGATAATCATGAGACAGGGTATGATGCTCATTTATGAATCAGAAAGGTCCAAAAGAGATGTGTTCTAAGACCCTGCTTGAATGCAGAAGGGGGTTCAGCAGTTCTGAGGGAGAGAGGGAACTCATTCCTCATTGCTGACAGCACTGAACTTCGGTAGGCCAAAAAAAAAAAAAAAAAAAAAAAAAAAGCCTTCCCTCTGATTTTACCATCAAAACACTGCCAATAAAGCAAAACAGGCTATTTTTCAAAGACCAAGGTAAGTTTGAGACCTTTATAAAAATTTTTTTTGCAGCATTGTAAGGTACTGACTTTATTAGGGAAGAATTAACTGCAGATCATGCGACTGGTTTATCTAAATTTTACAGATCACAGTGAACAATTTCTAAACTTAAGATGAGTCATGACTAATTTAGAAGCAGTGCATGAATTACTGGGGATTTTAAAACTATTTAATTACACAGAAGGCAGTTTTGAGCCCAACACTATATCTACACCTTTAATTACATTGTCAAGATGGTCCTTGTTTTACATGAAATGCCAAAAAGTATTCTGTAGCATTGTGTCAGTAACACAAGCAATTCTGTGAAACAGATGTGAGTTTGAGTGTTGTATTCCAGCTGCACTATAAGTGCTAAATTCAGTTCCAGCTATTTATATATGGCAATATTTTTCTCCACAGGGCAGAGGAAGACAGAGGAAAGAGACAGAGAGAGAGAGACCTATTTCAGAGAACCAGCCAGAGGTAGTCTCCTGCATTAAATCCCTCAGTACTCTTTCACTACTCAGTGATGTGGCAGCCTGATATCCTCCCTTAATATCCCACTACAACTCTCCCAGGTGATGCAACTGCCCACTGTGATAGCCAGACCACAACAGAACACTCACTGCAGAGGATTGGAGATGAAGGAGCCTGCAGGGTGAACATGGAGCCATCACTGCGGGGGATGTTGACCCGGAACACCAGGCGGGCTCTCGTGCTCTTCTTCTTGGAGCCTGCCACTCCAATACGAGCCTCCACATCAGCATTGCGCAGTTTCAAGATGCCCACGCAGTCCACCCTGTGGAAAGATGTGCTGGTGAGCTGAACCCAGGAACGACATGCCTTTCAAGGCAAAGCCCCAGCCCTGCTGGGGAATCTTACCTGTTCAACTGAACCACCATGTTCTCCAACCTTAAAACAAAACATTGCACAAAGCCCTTAATCTCCAAATTTGTACTGATCTAGGAAGGCGCCAATTTCCATAAATACCATATCTGTAGGGACAAAGTGACAGCATTATGTCATCAGCATGTGCTTGCCACGGCCCATAATTCACACACTCCATGAAGGCAGTGAGTTATTGTGTTCATTGTATTGCACAGTGTGTGCTGCTCAGAGCAGGGAAGACCAGGTCCTTACGCCAGTGTCATGTTGCTGCTGGGGTCCAAGCACACCTCGATGACTGTGGTGCCCTCGATATCCACCTCCTTGCAAGCAGTCGTGTTGCGGCCTGTCACCCTGCAAGCCTGGTAAAAGCCATGTGGCTTCACGCGACCTGTGTCATTACCCACAAACACCTGCAGGACCACTGGCTCGTTCATACCCTCCAACTGGCGAGACCAAACAAAATAAATAAATGAATAAATAAATACTCAATGTTGTTCAGTAAGGAGTACAATGACATTTCAAGCACAAAGTCACCATTGAGCTACAGTTTGGTTTTATAAGACTTGGTTTTCCCTGCATCCCTCTGTCTTGGGTCACAAAAGGGTCTCCTACAGAGTTCTCATGACACAACACTTAAATTACACTGAAGCAGACTGCCACTCATGCCATGGTAGGATTCACATTCAGAAGATGTTTTAAACCTGCAGCACATAAGATTGTGAAAAACATTTCATCCATACATGTTATTTTTTCTGCTTCCAAATGTAACAGCACTAAAGTAAAGGTGGATCTGTAACAACCTACATATTGCTGATAAAATATTCAGGTATCTGAAAGACATGTTCTTTGCACAAGTCTCAGCTGCACATTTAGAAATGCTACTAACTTCACAAGTGATTGGCACAGCTGCATTTGTGAGATGTTGCCTAAAGTTCTTTAGTGGTAGCAGCAGCACAACCTGAGCACAAGCCCGAGACTCCAAACACATGCAAAGCAGCTATGCAGGGGAGCGGTAGAGATCTGTTACCTTGACAGTGGGGAAGCCCTGCTGTGTGCGATCCTTGACTGACCCCCGACTTCCTTCTGTCAGGTACCGTGCCCGGTGTTGGGTCTCAGGCTGGACGAGAATCTTCAACTCCTTGCCTTCGGCCTTGGAGGGGTACTGGCCTGACAAAGTCCCACCTTTTTGATTAGATGACTTTGGACCTTCAGTTGAGCTGCAAAACAGGGAAAGAAAAAACTATTACAAGACAGATCTGAACCAATCTGAACCAGACACTGGTTCAGCCACCATATGATATTATAAAATGACTCCGATATGACAACAATGCCATCATGCTGCCAAGACACGGCAGGAATGTTGAGGGAAAGTTGTGGTCAGTGTGTGGGCACTTCCAGCACATTCTTCTGATGATGTATTCCAGGCATACACATTCCAGCCTAACAGGGTCATATTGAACCCAACATCAGTAAGAACCACATAAAATGCTATATTGGTTTGTGGCGTATAATGCTGAAACCCCTTTAGAGATTAAAAACACACACATAAAAAAAAAAAAAAAAAAAAAAACTGATTGGTTCAGACTAGGTACATTGGTTTCTGTATTGTAGACCCCAGGCAGTGCTGAGACTGAGAGGAACCTAATCACCCCCCTTTTTTTTTTTTTTTTTACTAGAAGCACTGGTCTTGGCCCGTGAGCCACAGTGACCCTGAAGGAACGAGGAGCTCATTTACATTTATCTGCAGAGGAAGGATTGGCCTGGGGCCTGGCAGAAGAGCCGAGGGTGGGAGCTGGAGCACATCCACTTTACTTCCGAATTGACGTTCCATGGGAAGACACGACTCCAGCCCTGCGTACGGGGTGCCCACCCTCATTTATGGGGCCACCCGGGGACGAACCTCTGCAGAGGCCTGGCAAAGCACTGAAGCCTTAGGGCCAATTTTATCAGCTCTCTTTTCAATGCTTTTGTGGTTCACCAGTGAATCCATGTTAGTGCTGCTGTGATCTCTCCCATCCTCAACTATCCTATCTAAAAGGGGGCTGCTACATCAGTGATGGGCTCAATGCCTTTTCCTGCAGCAGAGTATGTGTCTCCTGCAAACTGTGCTGGACGAAAGCTTTGACATTATAGGAATGTTATGTGTAACAATCATTGTTTGTTCTGAATGAGTACAAAGTAAAGTGAAACAACAGAAGCAAAATGAAACCCACAATACATAAATAATAAATGGACTGTCTTGGACCGCAAAGGAAGACAAATCCCCTATCCATTCAATAAGAAGTGATAGGAAAAAGTCATGCTTAAGTCAGAATTTCAAGGGGTTCGTGTTGCAATCCGACCAAAATTTGTGTTCAAACTGTGCCCAAGCCAATATTAGGCCCCTAACAGAAAGGACAGAGGTACATGGGGACATTTAAATGTTACCTCACAGGAGGACAGACACACCCACCTTGCACAGGGCTTGCTGTCTGGGCCCAGTTGGGAAAGGACAAAGTGGGGGCCCTTGGCACTGTCTGCATCGAATACGTCCATGCTTGCCTCTTCGGCAGGTACAGGTTTGGGCCCTGGCCTCTGTCGTGTTGTACGTTTGCGTGATTTGCGTGGAACCTCAGTGTTGTCATTGTAGGAGCTGGAGCTCATGAGACTGAAGTTGGAGGCCGAGTCTTCCATCCAAATGCTGCTACTCTGCTCTGAGTCTGGAAGCAAGTCCTCCTGGCAGGACATGCGGCTGTCATCCAGCAGGTCCTCCGGCGGAGGAGAGATGTTCAGCACCGTCCGCCGCTTTGACGGTGTCGTCTGGTGCTGGGCACTGACTCCTGCTCCTGCATTTGACGCTCCTCCAGTCCCACTGGCCCTGCTACTGCCACCAACAGCACTACCAGTGCCACCGCTGCTTCCGCCTCCTCCAGCCGTTCCAGCTCCTGCCGACTGGCCCTCCATGCCAAGCATCTCCACTACCCCTCGGCTACTTACCACGTCACCCGGAGCGCAGCTGTTGTGAACGGAGGCCCGGTCAGTGACTGAGGTAGAGGAGTGTATGGTGGGGCTGGAAGAGGCAGGAAAAGCACTGCGAGGACCTCCCATGGGCATAGAAGAGGAGGTGGCATCTGCAGTGTGTACAATTGGACAATAAATAAAGGCATCTCCACTAGCATTGGCTAGCAGTCCCATTCAAGCAGCGAAATTTGAGCATGATTAGGTTTTTGTTTCTTTTTTTGTTCATCTGTCACCAAATTTTAAATTCAACTTTTTTTGCATCATAATTTGTGCATGTTTATATGTGCCGACAAGTATTTGTATGTGAATGTGTCTTAATGTATACGCACCTGTATAGTTAAAAAGGAGGGAAAAAAAAAAAAAAAGTCTTTAGGCAAGATTTTTTCTCCTGTGTATTTGTAATTAAGGTTCAGATTGTAGTCTTAAAAAAGGTAGCCTCAGTTACAAAAACTTCATTTAAAAAATAAAATCAATTTTGGTGGGAAAATTTAAAAAAAAAATGATCCAACGTAAAAGCTTAGGCATTGTTTAACACTTTTACAGATCCATCATTAGGTAAATCAGGTGGGGAAAAGAAAGGAGAAAAAAAAAAAAAAAAAGGGTCCTTAACTGGTTTTCAAAATGTCCAGATGAAATGACGATTATGTGTCAGATGATGCATGCCAATTGGAACCTCCCCCCATACAGGTTGAAACAATTTGGTTGGGACTGAGCGTAGCCACGGAATCAAAGTAAACAAGCTTCTGACCTATGAAGCAGAGAACTGCAGACCATTTTATATGCAGACACTCCCTGCTTCAGAGGGAACTTCCTGGAATAAAAACGAGACAACGAATGAGCAACAAATGCTGATCATTCATGATTTATTCTTGTATAGAACTTTAAAAGAGGTTTTAAATATTTTTTAAAAAAAAGCTAATTTTGTGAAAATGGAACTGACACCTGTTATCTGAAAAAAATCTTCCACCCTATGTACACTGGACGGTCTACTGGAAGCCCTGAAGGAAGCGTTGGAAAGTACTTCAATGCAGCAAAGGTTGACTACAATTCAAAAGCATTCTTAAGGAAGCCTGACTTTGAACATTGAGTCACTGGTGGTTCTCATCCATCACACTAGCAAAAAAAAAAAAAAAAAAAAAAAAAAAAAAAAGGTGGTTGATAAGAAATGGAAGGAAAGAGGATGGGAATGGGAAGACTTACCCCCACTTTACTACTATGTGCCTTAACTTTATTAGAGGAAAACTGCAGGAGCTTTACATGTGTCCTGGCATCCTGTGTTGTCTGCAAGTTAATCACCTTTGTCCATTTGTAAGGTATATAACAGAACAAAATGTGTTTCTATTCCATGGTTTACAGGTTGTAAGGGAGTCTTATCAGACCATGGAAAGAGGCTTACGGAAGGGATAATTAAAAACTGCTTGAACACTCTTGATTCATTCATGGCGGTTCATGAAAGAGATTAATTAGAACACTTGCTTTACATGTTCTGAGTAAGTGCTGGACTTTGCCCTGGCATGTTAACAATGTAAAGGGGCACCTAAGAGGTTCTCTTAAAGTGTCACTACCATGCAATGGCACAGGAAGGTGGAAACTGCAGGGAAGCCAGCAGGCTAATGCAGACAGAGACCGAGTCTTGGATGAAGTGTTTTAAAGGGAAGATAGATGGGCAAATAAAGGCCAATTTGACTAGGCTCAAATGAGGGGCAGTCCAACAGCATGAGACAGGACACAGACAATGTCTCCGATGAGAGCAAATCTCTGATGGAGTTCTCATAGAAAGCAAAATAGGGTGAGGCGCAACTCTCCTATTTCACAGGTGTAGAACCGCATCAAGGAATAAGTGGCTAAAAGGTTTGAGATAGGACTGCCTTTCAAGTTTCTTCATACAGAGACTTTCTAAGGGCTTTGCAGTGTGTCCACACTAAGGTTCAGTCATGAACCAATTCCTAAGGGACAAGGCAACAAGAGGCTCATTTTCTTTTGCTGAACAGTTGCTAAAGGACGGATACATGTGAATGACATGAGCAGGACCACAGAAATAAGGGACACTTTGTTCACACAGCATGGGAGGTGTCACTGCTGACAGAACACATTTTTTCAGGTGTTTGTGGGAAGCAAAACTAAATAAATGCCTTGAACATGAATGCATTTTGGTGTAGTGGGGTTTGTGAATAAAAGGTATATTGAATCATTTGATTTCGATGTGGTGACCTGTCTAATTTTAATAAAACAAGGCCCAAGTCTCCCTTTGTACATTCCAGTCAAGGTTTTTCCATTCCAAATGCTCAGATATGTGGGAATAATGACATGCTGCTACAGAACGTCAAAGCGATGCACCTCTCGCCTCATCTCGGTAAAGCTGAATGCTTTGCAAATCTCTAAACTGCACGTTGTTCACGAATGCTACCATGACATAGACTGTTGTTCACTCCATCAATGACAACAATCCCAGAATTCCAAAGTGTGACTCATGGTTGTGTTTGCAGGAAGAGGTGAAAATGAGAGGAAGAGTTAAAATGAATGGCACATGAAAATTTCAATAAAACCACGTACAACATAAATGGAAAATGCAATTACAGAACTTCCCAGATTTCACATCTGAAGTCTAAAATACTTATGCTGGGATAGATGAATATGCAGTATGTTTCATCAGAAATGCTCAGCATGCAGGCATTTGTACCTTCTATATGGCTGCACGGAATTGGGATGAAGCGCTGCTTTAAAGTTGATCTTTGATAAAGGCTGTAAAGATAAGGTGTGTGAATGACGATGTGTTCCACTGATGTATGGATGAGTGACCCATTGTCAGTAATGTATCTAGCAGTGTAAGTCACCACGGTGAATAAGGTATGTGGGCTGATAACACTACATGGAGTTCATTGGAAGCTGCTTTTGGAGAAAAGTGTCTGCTAAGTGAATAAATGTAAATAAGGCAATGCAGGAGAGTTTGCTTTGGAACCCTTCCATTGCATTAGAAGTAACACGTACGCAATTTTCTCAAAATTTAATACATTCTTCTTGACCAGGGTGTTTTTATATGGCATATGAAATTTTGACATTGAAAGGCTTGCTTTAACTTATTAAATCACAGATTTTTGAACAAGCAAGATATAGAAACCATTTGTTGTCAATATATGCCCAGAAAGGGATACAGATGTGTTAAGATGTGGAAGAAAGACTTCCCCTTTAAATGAAAACTAAAATAATGTTCAGGCTCCAGTAATGTTGTATAAAACACAAGTTAAATCTTTTGTCCTGGCTTAAGATGCTCTGAACATTACTTTTTCATGTTTTCAGGGAAATGTGCAATACTATACATTATATTCACAGATCGTGGGAAAGGCATTTAACAGAAGAGCCACAAAAGAATGCTTTCAAATTGCCAATCACCTTGGGTACCTTACTGCTGTTCTGACAGATGTTTTGGTTGAGAAAGGTGTTCTGTACCTATAAGGAGCATTCCACAAGACAGACACTGAAAGAGTAGATTTATGCTTTGCTGACTTATGTCTGCATACATCCTATTGAGGCTTGAGTAATGTATTTCAAGTTTACATCAATATACCTAGATGCCAACACAGATGCAGGCTAGCTCCTTATAGGCACAGGGCATCCATGAGAGCTGTTAAGATTTCCTCAAACCAAGTTCCTTTTGGTATGTTTGACTTGCTCCAAAGAACTGCCTGATCCAGAAAGCACAAATGGAGCTTCCCCTTCTCAACTTACATCAATACACAAAATTTTATTCTTAATGAAGAATCTCAGTTGCCGCTGCAGTTGAGATCTCTCAGAACCCATGGATGGCTCACCCTATGTAGACCCATTGCAACACACCCTGCAATGCCACCAAATAAGACACTGAACGTGGTGGAAGACCTAGTTCCATTTTCACACATTTCAAATCTGAACCTTATTGTAAAAAGAAATTAACTTTTGCGCTTTATGGAAACTTTAGAAAATAAATTCATTTCCCCCAAAAATATTTTAGAATATTTACCATGCAAAAAAATATTTTAAAACACACCTATCTATAAATATAAAAAATAAATATAAAAACACTGGAAACACAGTGATATGGTTTGCAACCACTCCAAGCCCTATCCTAAGCTACCACTGTGCTCACATGGTTTCAGAGTACATTTCTGTGCCAGCACTCAAATTGCTTCCATGTGGCTCGGACTTTCAAAAACACACGGGAAAGGCTGTTCTTTCCAAGATAGCAAGCATCACTGAGCGAAGCCCGCTTATTATAATCCCCCCTCTTTGTTTAGATTCCCCACTCTTGGCTTTGGCCCCTCTCGTCTTGTTGTTACAGCCTAAGTACTATTTGTAGGCCCATGGTGGGTCTATCGGAGTGTAGCTGTTATTCTCCCCACTGGAGCACCATGTGATGCTGAAAGAATTTCCCCTATGACAACGACTGTCTGTGCACCACAGCAATGTGAAGCACCTGGAATTTCAGGTCAAACAACAATAAAAACAACCATGGAAGAGAGGGGCAAACAGCGGAAGAAGGGTTCCGGCCACTGGAACTAATGGCTGGAATGTGGAACAGGATGCAAAGCTTTTTCGCCTGCTGATCTTAAAACTTGTTCACCGTCACAGGTTGTGACATGCTGGTCTGCTTCTTTCCAGTGAACTAAGAACAGGCACAAACCTACTAATGACCAGGAATTGTGCTGAATAATGACGGTATGGCTGTGTATTTATATATTTCTGAGACCAGTAGAATATGTTTAAGGGTTTCCCCCCCCAAGTTCCCACTACAAACCTTTGGCATCATTTAAGAACATACAATGCCCTCGATAAGGTGTGTTTTGATTCAGCATTGCACCAGCATTGCTTGGGAAATAGAGAAAAATCTATGTTCTCTACACTGGACAAATAGACAAAAAGAAAATGAAGTCTATCAAGTCTACCTATTCAACATTTTATCATTTTTTCCTGAATATTTTAGACAAGGCTACTATCCTTTTTATGCTAAAAAGGTCCAGGTAGTTAATGATTGTTACAAATACATGTGGCAACAATTTTGGCATTTGACCTTCAGAAGCACAGCATAGTTTGACCAGATTTCAGTGAGCTGGTTCCTTCTAATGTTGCACCAAACACTAAACTGAGTCAAAGCTAGCAGCTACAAGAATATATTCTAGGTACACTAATCGAGCTGTGTGCAAAGAATTAGACCTAGAGAGTGAAGAAACATGACCACACCGAAAAGAATAAAGAACTAAGGTTTTAATTTAATGGCCAAGTTTCTATCAACGGAAGCTACCAATGGACAAGGCACTGCAAGAAGGTGTTTGAGTTTACTTGCATCTTACATCATTACAATTTAACTGCTTCAAAATTCCAATAAAACTAAATAAAAGCTTCATGTTAACTGTAAAATAAACCCCGTGAGCTGAAATAAGCCAATGTTATTTGCAAAGAATTTAATCCTAATAAGCTCAAAGTAGCTGCAAACCACAGTTTTAAAATGGGCTGCTGGTACAAATTTTATTTAACCAAGAAGTATTGATAACATGTAGGTTATTGCAATTGTCCCAGAAGATGGAAGCAACAGGTTACAGTGTCAGGTCAGGTTGGTCTCCCATAGTTTGAAGCCAGATCTAAACCATCAATCCAAAACTTTGATCCAAGTCAAACTAGAGGACCAAATAAGAGAAACTAGTTCTGCTCAGCCTTGTGTTTCGGGTGTGGCAGACCACAAATATGCAGTATGTATCTGTCAGCACGAGCTGAGCTGAGCCCCTGGATTGACGTGTCCCAGAAAACCATGCCTCCATTTGTGGGACAGGGAGATGGGACCAGGGAGGGGAACAGAGCCAAATGCGGGGTATTCCCCTCAACCTGCCCTCAGCGGCAGAAATCACTGCCCACCTAACAGCCCTCAGATCACACACTGTGTTTCGTACTGCCTACATAAAATAGGAATAAAATAATAAAACAAGCGTTATTTAAATCACTCAAAAACAGCAGCAATAATATGCAATCAAATTAGAAAAAAGTAACAAGAATTCTAAAAGTTAGACCGACCTACACGGTACCCTGGGTGAGATTTGATGGGTTAAGTGTCTCTGGGACTAAATGTCTTCACTACTGATAGACAGACACTGTCACACAACCCACCACGAGGTCTGTGTCTGAAGGGTGGAGCTAGAATGCAAGTCAAGTGCATTAATAGCAAAAACAACTAGCATCCCAGCAGCAAGTAAACAATTCAATCTAAAGCATTTAAAGTTCTTTTAAAAACAAGGCAGTTATTAATGTAATGCAAAGGTAATAAATCTATCAGTATAGTTAACTACTGCTTTGATGTTTATCATTTTAGTGTTGCTGACGTTGATCTATGTCACAACCATCATGAAAATCATGGTGATCACTTGGAGCAGCAACTGAATTTGCATTTTGTTCAAATAAAATTTACTGAGCAGAACCAGAAGTCTGATCTTTCCAGAAACCCCTGCCTAACATCAATCAAGCCCTGTGGTGCCATAGTGGCAGGTAGGTACAGACATAAAGGAAAACCAAAGGAGAGCACAGGACATGATGGGCACCAGGCTAAAAGAGAAGCAAGAACTGCTGTAACCAAGGGTAACGGCAGTTAGCTCATTGCTCCAAAACCATGACAACGTGGTCAAGACACAGCCAATCCAGCACACAGAATTATCAATTCACTTGTGCTGGACTGCAATTTGGTTTTTTCTGTAAACACTTCAACTGAAAAGGATCGAGAATATGAATTAATACTAATTTTAGACTAGTAATGTAAAAAGTAACATTTATCAGTATTGTAAAAATAAGTTGGGTAACAGGAAAGCCTTCCATTATCGCGAATGCAAACGGTATAAATGTGACAGAGAATGAAGTGTGCTAAACACTGCAACACAACTGAAAAGCCACAGCAGGCACAGCTGAGCATTATTAGTCATTTCTCTGAGGGAAGAAGAGGAAAAGAGCATGACCTACAATCAAGTTAATGAGAAGCAGGGACAAGGATTGGAGAAGTGGCTGATGGGAAAGAAAGCAGAAACCATGGACAGCTACATAGCTATTGAGGGCAGCCATGGGTCTGAGGCAATCAGGTGAGGTCACCTAAAGCAGCTTTTGGTGAAGCACTGGAGGGAGAAAAACCAGTGGTAGACAGATCTGAAAGTAATGTGGATAGAACAAGGGTGTGACTGGATGTTCCAGACAGGGTCATGGGGGGAAGAAAAAAAAAAAAAAAGACAGGAGTGTGACCACCATGGCATGCTGGGTCCTGAAAGGCACATCACACCAATGTGCCAATGCAAGGATCCTGAAAGCTACAGTGAGTGTCCCATCCTGCACAAAACAGTAGCTGGGCACTAAGCGAGGTACTTTCAGTGGAAGCAGACTTCTGGTTTTGCACAAGGTCACTCCAAACCCATGAGTGAACGCTACAGTGAACTACATTTTGAGTAGCCAAAAAAGGGTTTTTTTTTCCCCTCTTTTTTAATTAATTCAAATTTATCTGAATTTTAACAATGTTAATGTTTAAAGGAAGCCGAGTGGAAAGTAACCACCATGTAGCCAAAATGTCAATACTTGGTTTTCTGGATGTTGGCTCAGCAATGTCACTTTTGTCAGTAATTTAAGTGAAGAGGGGGAAAGCAGGAAAAAAAAAAAAAAAAAAAAAAAAAAAAAACAAAACTACCTAAAGAACTCATTTAACAGATTTAACATTTGGTACAAAACAAATGTGAGCAAGCTTAGTGATATTGGGTCCCCCCCCCCAATTATACCTTGCAAAAGTTTACAGCAGTATTGATCACAATTTTCTGTGAGCAGTACTGAAATGGTTTTGATCTCAGTTCAGAATGGGTTATATTGGGCTGAGTCAGTGCAGACCAAACACCTCTCTGCAGTATCAGGGGCTTTTTCATGCGACATCCAATCGAAATTGTTATAGGTTATAAAGGTTGCAAAACTGTTATATATTGTTATAGCAAGTAAATTGTTGAAATTTGCATGCTGAAATATATTTTTGCTATTGTTTAAACCCCCCACTACATGACTGCTGGGAATACACTGATAGCCCTGGGCATTCTTGTAAGTGGGCCTCCAAACCCACAGATGTCCTGAGTGGGGGAGGTGGAGTGGGTTCCTTAGACTCCAACTGCAAGGCACAGTGTTCCCACATGAGCTCAAGCCCTAGAAACAACATACCACCATTCACTCTGCGTTACTTATTGTTGCAATGTAGGTTTACTAAAATATCCCCACAGACATGTATGCCCCAAATGGTCTCAATTTTGTTCAGTTCATGTGTTAAACTCTTATGAACAATATAACCATACCAGTACATAAACTACGAGTGTTAGACCTATGATTCACTACAGAAAAAAACAAAAAAAAGACTAGTTTAGGTAAACCGGTGATTGGAAAACTCTGCTTGTTTTTAATAGTCTCTTTCTGAAACGGGTAAATAAAGCCAAGTTCATTTGCATGTCCAGAGTCTGCTTGGCTGGCTGTGTAGAAGGTTGAAAAACAACTCCATCTAGAAACATGTACCTAATATGAAATGCATTCCAGCATATGGGCATAGAAGGAAAAGTGATGGGGGGGGCACATGCACAGTACAATCTGGGTGTGGTACCTGTCCTATACTCAGAGAGACTTGCAGGTAGCCTAAAGACGACCAGACTCCAGAAGAGGATGAAACCATTAACAGCACTGCTCACTGCTACTGAGGGGTACATAGAAACACTGGAGAGCGAGGGAGGAGTAGTAGTGGGGGGGTGGGTGAGGACTTACCTGAAGCGAGAGCTGCTGGAGGTGGGGGGCCTGCCTCTCCACCACTCTTCTGACTCATGGTTATGGGGTCACGCTCGCTGGACGATGGCAACTGAAGCTCTTTGGGGAGAAGGTCATAGACCGACTCTGAGATAGTACCCAGGAAGGAAAACAAGAAGACAGAGAGGGATCCGAATTAGCGTCTTTGAACCAAAAAGTGCCCACATCCTCACAAGACAGGCTACTTAACCCAAGTGATGAGGGTCCAATTGCCTATCTTTCACCAAGTAATGTGTGAAATAGGATATTTGGGGACTTTTTCCACATTAAAAGAAAAAATTATACCGCTGAAGAAGCAGATGTACTTGGACGTAATGTACAGCGTGATATCTGCAAGTTCTTTTTCAGAAATATCCACAAATGCCCCTGACCTCCTGGCCAATTTCATTTCATTATGCAGCATATGGAGCAAATTAAACTGAAGCTCTGGGAACTTTTCATAAACCTGGCTAGTTAATCTTTTAACCTAGAGGCCAGTAACCACCACCATGACTTTTGACTGCTTATTGAATGGTCTAGGCAATACTCTCAAAATTTAAACTGACCAATGGGAATAAGCGAAGATATGCTCTGCCACACTCCAGATTCCTGTCATATCACTTCACCCCAAAGACTGCTCCACCAACTCCCCTCAAACAGCTCAGTGCTATTTTGAGCAAGTAGAAGCACAATGCCCTCTAGCCACATTTGGTGTGCCAATGAGCAGCGCGCCCAACACGTGGAAGGGTGAGAAGGGGGAGTTACCAGCCCTGTTTGCAATGCTTAAGTGTGGAAACTGTTCACGGCACCTCACAACCCACTTCACCCATGCTTATAACGCCTCATGATGATTTCAGCTATGCTCACAACACCTCAGCGCTATCTGCCAACCATGATGAGCACCTCACAAGCAAAGCTGCTTGCAAAAAATGCTGATATGTTGGTGTTCATAAGACTCAACCATGTCAGCCATGCTTGTAACTCATCTTTTGTCAGTCATGACCGCTATATCCTTACAACTGTGCTCAACCAACCAATTTCTCACAACTGATACCTCATCACCTCAGTCAAAAAAAAAAAAAAAAAAAAAAAAAAACACAGAAAGGCATTATGTTTGCTGCAATGCTGCACCATTCTATAGCCAGCGGAGGGGAGCTCTGAATGTAAAGGCAGTGATACCACTGTGCCAGGTACCCTGCAGATTCAGGTCATTTCACAGCATTTGGTAATCTTGTGCAATGATTGGACTGGCACCCCCATCAAGGTACCGCACAAAGCCAAACCCAAATCCTCTAGCATCCTCTGAGTTAGGCTACTTCTATTTCTGTGGGCCGTGTGTCTCGTGCCTTGCTGACACAGGCATGTGTGAGTAAGCACTGTAGGGCTCCGGTGAGTGGGTCTTTTTTGGAACTTATGGCAGCTGTCTGGATTTGCAACCAGAGAGGCCCATACAGAGTTTAATGATGTGTCTTTAACAATCTGTTGGGGACAAGATAAAACATCCCTTCTATGAACTACCCTTATAACAAAGTACAGAAGCTGGTCCCTTCGAAAATTTGAGATCTTAACGTGTTGCAGTTTTGATTAACTGGATAAAGATTTCTAAATTGCATCCACTAACAATGTATATGATATTGGACTTCACGAATATTCACTGATTCCACTATCTTGTGCATGTCAGCACACTAACATATGGGTGGTGTTCCTTAAATTATTTTCAAATTACACAACATTATAAATCACTAAAATAAATGTAAAGCTTCTTAATCTTCAATTTGACCTAGTGTTCTTGTCAAGTATTGCTGCAATGGTACCTGAGCAGTGTAATACAGAACAACTAATCTTACCAGTAAGAAAAAAGCCTAACATGCAAAGCAAGTAGGTTAGGATGGGAGGGGTGCAGCTTACAACTACAGCTCATGCTCTTAAATACCTACTCTCAAGAACAAGAACAACAAGAACATAGAGAAGTTATCAGCTCTCTCCATGCCCATCAAGAATAGGTAACTGATGAAGATAAACTACTGCTTCTTGGTACTGCAAATGACAAACAATTCAGGGCGAGGGAAAACTACTTTTCAAACATTGTATCAGAAGAGAAAATAATGGCTAAAAAATTCTGTGGTTGAAATGTTAATGACAGAATTAAGTTTCTTTTTTTTTTTTTTTAAACACAAAGCCTTCCCAAACTTTGCATTCAGACAGATGTGAGAAAAAAAAAAAAAAAAAAAAAAAAGATACGATGGCCCCTTTTTTTGATGTGCAGTTGTGACATTGACTTGAGGAACTTTTAATACAGTGTTTATAATCCTTTTCTCTTTCCTCTCCCTGATTCAATGTGCCCATAAGTCCTCCAATATGACCAAAAAAAGCACTCCCCACAACACTCAAAGCTTACCGTGACACAAAAAGTGCAACATATGAAAAATTCAAATACTATGTACAACTACATGATGGTACTTCTGCTGCCATCAAGATTCATCATATAATTATGGTTGGCGCCAACTTGCAGCCATCACAGCCTCTTGTTGCTCTGCCAGCCAGCAGCTTTAATTACTCACATTTGGCCCCAGTGTTCAGTGATACTCTTGCAGCCTGTTACACAGGGGCCCTCAACTGTATGGACACACTGATCTCTTCACTGCCATGCTGATCTTCCACACTTCCTGGCACAGATCTTTGTCAAGAAAATTAATACATCTTGATGAAAGTGGATAGAGTAGACCGAACCTCAATCATTGTTACCACGGGGGGGGGGGGTGCTTGCTATACTAGAACTACATTTATTTTCATTCTATCTTCCACCCTGTCCCCCTTTTAAGGCTGCTCCTAAGGACGGAAACACGTGCACACTTTGCAGGCCCCTCCAGTAAACAGATCACCAACCGCACAGACAGAAAGTATGCGCTCGGCTTTGGCTTACAGCGGCCCTGAATCAGAGGCAGTTTTGTTCAAAGTGTTTCCATGGTTCTGGCGTTCAGAAAAAGGGGAAAAAAAAATTCTTGTGCCTGTACATTATTCCAGTCTCCCCAAAAGAGCAGTGTTTTCTGATTGTAAAAATGCAACACAGGGCTGCCTCTTAGAAAGACTGAAGGTCCTGCCTCCTTTGATATACACAAACATGTTGTGTATCAGATGTTAAACAAGTGCAACTAACTGAGCTTCTGTTTGGCTGGTTTTATTACACTTATGCAAACAGACCTTGTAAAAGTGAGACATGTCTTTTTCAAAGTAGTGAGATATGTTCACTAAGAGCTACCATTGGTCATAGTTGTTTACATTGTATTTTTTACTCAGTCCAAGCTGATATTATACCAAAGTTCAGAAAATGTGAAAAAGACAAGCTCATAATGGGAAGACCAGTGACTCCGGACAGCTCAGCAATGTAAAATGTCATAATCAACCGATTATATCAAGTTTCCTGAGAAGTCCATAAGCTTTGGGTTAGTTGATACAACTTTGTGGTAGCAAAATAGGCCAGCTGTGAAGAATTCTCTTGTTCAATTTGGAAGATGATCTTTAACCCACAGGAGGTCAGCAGGAGTGAGACAGTGCTTAGTCTCATGTCTTTCTCACATGCCTTCATTTTGGAGCATTTTAACCTCAATATGCCACTTGACCCACCAGTGTAGAATAGCATATTCAAGACAATTGGATTCTCTGCAAAGGCCATTAGAGCAGCAATAACTTCCTGTTTTTACACTTGAATTTGCACCACTACCAACAAGATATTCACAACACAACCAAAAAGTTCATAGCCAAATACACAGCAGCTCATATAACTAAACCATGGTTGAGAATTTTTCATTAGCGTATTCTAACAAGTCCAGTCTATGTGGGATACTGCTTGTCCAAGTTGGCTTTCTAAAACCTGTATTATGTTCCAGCACAGGCTGAACATAAACCTATACATGAAAAATTATGTCAGTACTTTCCATGAGACAGCAGTGATATGCATGGGACCATACAACATTTTAATGGAGTCTATTATTTTACGATGCAACCATAAGATCAACAGCCCACACAAAAAGGTAGAAATCACGAGATGTAAATCCAAAAATCACCATTTTGCATTAGGTACTGCAGCATAGAAATAGTCATTTCATACTTTATAATTCAATATGGATGCAGAAAACAGCTGGATCTTATTTCTAAAGACAATAATTACATACACACCAAAAAAGTACCAATTAAGTATCCACAGACCATAAACAACTGATTTTCATTCACAAAATATCGCTAGCGTCTGTGTTCATAACCTGCAATTATTTTAAAACTAATTTTCCCCTAACAAAGACAGCCAGTTTCAAGTTGAAAATATATCATCTTGGCAGGATTGGGTTAAGGTTACCTTTCTGTTCTTGGGGAAAACACACAAAAGCTCAGCAAAAGCTTTCTGCACAAGTACACACATTTTGGACTAGAATGACACTTATCAGATGGAAAATCACATAGTGACGCAAGGACTTTCCGAACTATTCAGAATGTTGTTGTTTTTTTTTTTTTTTCTTTTTCAGAAATGTCCCACTATCATAAGTGCACAGTATGACTGGTGGAAATATGTGCACCAGTAGCCAAAGAGCTGAACTGCAAAGCCAAGCTGAGATTGCTAGTCTATACCAATATGATCACATCACGCAGCTCACTGTTCACTGCTGTGCTGACTGGCCTAAACAAAGCAGTCTTATCAAATTTATTAGTGATAGTAGAACCACACTAGACACCTTTTTAGGCTAGCGCCATGCCAAGACAGTAAAGTGTTCCAAATCAACCTTGTACTGCCTCAATGTCAATCTCACACAGGCAGTGGTAACACTGATATAGGGAGCAATCTGCCATGAAACAAAGACCTGGAAGCAGTCAGGTTTTTCCGAATTGCAGATGGCAGTTCTGTTGCACCATGCTTGCACAGTCCTACAACTGCCTACACGTACGTTAACCAACTTCACGTTTCAGCTCCTGTAATGCGATGCGAAACATACATGAGGTTCTGAACTACATGTACTTAGCAAGTCTGTACTGTAGAGTGAAGGAACATCTATATTTCTGATAGAACTTTGAAATACAAATGAAGAAAAACAAGCTCATTAAAAGTATGGCTTTAATCAGACAGCAAAACTATTTCTATTGAAAGTTGAGGTTTAAGTAAGGTGTAAACAACACACAAATCATTCTTAGCCAACCTTTCAGCACCTTTCCCATTCCTGCCTTTTAAAAATTCACTTTTTAGCAGATTTCATTTCTTACATGGTAATTTCCCAGGGGTAAACAGAACAGGGAAAAATTAAAAACTCATCCTTCCGCACTTGCTGCAGAATTCTCCTCAGGTTAAGCCTATCTGGATGAACATTAAATTGGGCAGCTAGCACAGTGGGCTCAGACAAAATTGAAGCAATTTCAATATACGGTAAGTACAGCAATACCTGGCAGCTGACAACTTAACAGATGATAAAATAACCACCTGGCTACCCTTAACCAGAATGATGTTAACAAGTGAGCAAAAACAAAATGGTTAACAAAGAAAAATGCTTATACACAAAACTCCAGTAATTTGTCCTACAATGCAGTTGAGACAATAAAAAGAGTCAATAGTAAAGCACGCAAGGTTAAAAATCCATAGATGTCCCTTTTAAACTCATTCCTATTCAAAGTACACATTTTTTCTAAAACCTGTACAAGAAAATACATTAGATACTCAATACCTAAAATCACAATGTTTAAGATCTTCAATGCTGGTGGTTAAAACTATTATGCAAAAAAGGCTGCTTCTACTGAGTATAAGGATAGCAAAGCTTAAATGTGATTAAGCTATTAATTCATTCATACTCTCAGCTGAAACTAAAGATAACAAGAATGACGCCAATTTGTTAGCTTAAATAGCATCTTCTTGTTTTTTAAGACGCAATCTATATGGAGCGTGGATTAATCATAGCATCACAGTGAGCGCTAGTGCTGTTCCATGTGCAAAGGATCTATAAAGGAAAACTTGACTGAGGAACATTTTTCATATCAAGAAGAACGAATATCTTCAACTACAATGAAGATGTCATTGAAATCACAATGTTATCAACTGTGAGGCTGCTATTTGAAAGGAGATAAATTTCATAAAGAACCCCAGAGTGGATGGGATTAAGGCTGATGACAAATTACCCAGAATTCCCTGCAGGAAGAAACAGCCAAATTTACAGAAAGGCTGAAGAAAGGCCCACTTTGAAAACCAGTGCTGGGATGGAGAGCACCAAGGGATGGGATGTTTACTTCGTTCCTCAGTAACCAGCATGTGCTTCTCATTATGTGTAATCCACCCCATATAGTATGGAAGAAGGCATTACAAAAACTAAAAAAATAACTCTGCCTGTGCCCTTCTGAGGTCCATTAAATGCAATACTATTCAGGGGGTTTTCAGTGGATATATGAAATAATGGCAGGATATCAAAAACACACAAAAAAAAAAAAAAAAAAAAAAAACAAAAAAAAACACTTCAGCTTGTTAATGCTTGCATTTGAGCTGGCTGACATCTTCTGGAAATGGATGTTCCACAAACAAAGGGCAGCCCACTACACAACTAGAATTATAGCAGCATTCTTTTACTGTCACAGAGTTAAATGTTCAGGGCCAAAATATGTCCTCCTCGCTAACCCAAGGATATCCCAAAACCACACTGTGGGATAAGATAACATTTAAGTGACTGAAAACAAGCCATAATTATTGGTTATTAAGTCAAGACAGAAGAAGGATAACAAAAACAAATGAAGTGCTGTTCCTTACTTTTCTACTACAGTCAAATAAGGATATACACCGATCAGGCAAAACATTAAAACCACCTTCCTAATATTGCGTAGGTCCCCCACATGCTGCCAAAACAGCTCTGACCCATCCGAGGCATGGACTCCACAAGACCTCTGAAGGTGTCCCGTGGTATCTGGCACCAAGACATTAGCAGCAGATCCTTTAAGTTCAGCAAGTTTCAAGATGGGGCCTCTATGGATCGGACTTGTTTTTCAAACACATCCCACAGATGCTCGATCGGACTGAGTTCTGGGGAATTCGGAGGCCAAGTCGACACCTTGAACTCTTTGTCATGTTCATCAAGCTATTCCTGAACAATTTTTGCAGCGTGTCAAGGCTACTGCCATCAGGGAATACTGTTGCCATGAAGGGGTGTCCTTGGTCTGCGACAACCTTTAGGTAGGTGGTACGTGTCAAAGTAACATCCACAGGAAAGCCAGGACCCACGGTTTCCCAGCAGAACATTACCCAGAGCATTACACTGCCTCCACCGGCTTGCCTTCTTCCCATAGTGCACCCTGCTGCCATCTCTTCCCCAAGTAAATGATGCACATGCAACCGGCCGTCCACACGATCTAAAAGAAAACGTGATTCGTCAGACCAGGCCACCTTCTTCCATTGCTCCACGGTCCGGTTCTGGCGCTCACGTACCCATTGTAGGCGCTTTCGGCAGTGAACGCGGGTCAGCGTGGGCATTCTGAGTGGTCTGCGACTACGCGGCAAGCTGCGATGCGCTGTGTGTTTCCGCACCTTCCTGTCATGGCCAGCATTAAGGTTTTCAGCAATTTGTGCTACAGTAGTTCTTGTGTGGGATCGGACCAGACGGGCTAAGCCTTCGCTCCCCACATGCATCAATGAGCCTTGGCCACCCATGACCCTGTTGCCGGTTCACAAGCTGTCCTTCCTTGGACCACTTTTGGTAGATACTAACCACTGCATACCGGAAACACCCCACAAGACCTGCCGTTTTGGATGCTCTGACCCAGTTGTCTAGCCATCACAATCTGGCCCTTGTCAAAGTCGCTCAGATCCTTATGCTTGCCCATTTTTCCTGCTTCCAACACATGAAATTCAAGACCTGACTGTTCACTTACTGCCCACCCCTTGACAGGTGGCATTGTAAAGAGATAATCAGTGTTATTTACTTGGTTTTAATGTGGTGGCTGATCAGTGTATGCATTTTCTCTTGAGAATATAACCTGCACAGTGCGAAGAATTGGTAATAATGCAACAGAAGCAAAAAGACATTGACCCACCCGTTAAAATACCATAGAAGCAGAAATAAATTCTTAAAGAATTCACAGATAAGCCAAATTCCTGCCTACTGGCAACTATTAGTCATTGGTACTAGTTTTCATACATGGTTTGTCCATAAGAAACACCATGCTCAAACACAGAGATGCTCATAAGTGTACTTGGTACCAGAGCTCCTTAGGCCAAAGGTCAATGACTGACTTTGCAGTAGTTTCATCTAACTTGAGGCCACATGTTCTGGACACTTGGGTGAAGAGAGAGATGCTGAGCTGTCAACTGATCACCATCTGGCGGTGAGTTGGATCAGATGGCGGGAAAAACTGACGGACAGACCCAGTAGACCCAAGCGCATACTGAGGTTGTGCTGGAAATGACTGTCGGAGGACCCTGTCCGAAATAATTTTAACTCCCACCTCCGTGAGAACTTCTCCCATGTTCCAGAGGCGGTAGGGGATATGGAGTCTGAATGGACCCTGTTCAAAACCTCCACTGTTTAAGCAGCCAGGCACAGCTGTGGCCAAAAGCTTGTTGGTGCCAGTCATGGCGGCAACCCAAGAACCTGCTGGTGGACACCACTGGTGAGGGAAGCTGTCAAGCTGAAAAAGGAGGCCTTTAGGGCCTGGTTGGCCTTGGGAACTCCTGACTCCTCAGATAAGTACCAGCAGGCAAAAAAGGCAGCAGAAACTGTGGTTGCACAAGCAAAAAATCAAAAGAATGGGAGGAGTTTGGAGAAGCCATGAAAAATTATTTTTGGTTGGCCTCAAAGAGGTTCTGGAGAACCATCCAGCAGCTCAGGAGGGGTCGGAGGAGCTTCGCTCAAGCTGTGCTCAGTAAAGGTGGAGAAACTGACCTCAAATGAGGACATTGTTGGGAGGTGGAAGGAGCACTTTGAGGAACTCCTAAACCGGAGAGTTATGTGTCCCTTACAGGAGTCAGGGACAGAGGCTTCCAGGGTATCAGAGTCCATTTTCCTCGTGGAAGTCACTGAGGTAGCTGGGAAGCTCCACAGTGGCAAAGCACCAGGGATGGATGAAATTTGCCCAGAACTGCTTAAGGCCATGGACGTTGTGGGACTGTCATTACTAATACGCCTCTGCAATGTTGTATGGACCTCGGGAACAGTGCCTTTGGATTGGCAAACTGGGGTGGTGGTCCCTATCTTAAACAAAGGGGACCGGAGAGAGTGTGTACCAACTATCGGGGAATCACACTTCTCAGCCTCTCTGAGAAAGTCTATGCCAGGGTGCAGGAAAGGAGGCTCCGGCTGACAGCTGAAGCTCAGACTGAAGAGGAACAATGCGGATTCCGTCCTGGCCGTGGAACAGTAGACCACTTTGTCTCCACTCCTGTTTGTGGTTTTCATGAACGGGCTATCAAGGCGCAGCCAAGGTCAGGAAGGCATTCTATCGGGGGCCGGAAGGTCATGTCTCTGCTTTTTGCGGATGATGATGATGCCCTTTTGGCACCATCACATGGATGCCTTCAGCACGCACTGGAACGTTTTGCAGCTGAGTGTGAAGCGATTGGTATGAGGATCAGCACCTCCAAGTCTGAGTCCATGGTTCTTTCACAAAAAAGGATGACATGACCCCTTCAGGTAAGGGGAGAAAAACTCCTTCACCTACGGCAAATTAAGTATCTTGAGGTCTTATTCACAAGTGAGGGGAGAAGAGAGCGCGAGGTCAGCTGCAGCAGTAATGTGGTCACTGTACCAAACTGTGGTGTTGAAGGGGGAGCTGAGCCATAAGACAAAGCTCTCTATTTACCGGTCAGTCTACGTTCCTACCCTCACCTATGATCATGAACTCTGGGTAATAACCGAAAGAATAAGATTACAAATACAAGTAGCTAAAATGAGTTTTTCCGCAGGGTGGTGGGACTCACTGTCGGTGACAGGGTGAGGATTTCGGACATCCGGGAGGAGCTCTGAGTAGAGCAACTACTCTACCGCATTGAGAGGAGCCAGTTGAGGTGGTTCGGGCATCTGGTAAGGATGCCTCCTGGGCGCCTCCCTTTGGAGGTATACCAGGCATGGACAACTGGGAGGAGACCCTGAGGTCAGCCCAGGACCAGCTAAAGAGATTATAGCTCTGAGTTGGCCTGGGGGTGGCTGGGGATCCCCTGGGCTGAGCTGGAGGAACAGGAACATCTGGGCTTCTCTGTTCTCCCTACTGCCATCGCGACCCTAGAAGGACAAGCGGTCAAGAAAATGGAGGAATGGATACTAGTTTTCGTATTATCAAATACATTTTGGCACACAGACGAAATACAGATAGGAAAATTTGTGCATAAAAATGAGACCATAGAATGCTGAAGTATCCATTTTAACTTTTGTACCGTTTAGATGATTTCAACTGTCCCGCTCCACCCCTTTGCTGGTCAAACACAGACGCATACTGGCACACTGTATAGTCAGCAGGACAAAGGACCTGCAGCCACATAAAGTCATGCAGATGGACAGAAAAACTTATCTGCCAAGAAATGCATCTCTGTGGTGTTTGTGTCTGCATCCACATTCTGCCAGGAGGAACAGATGCCTCAGCTGAGATGAAAGCAGAACCTCAGAGCAATGAAGAATTCAAGGTATTGACTCAAGCGGAGTGGACACGGACACGCGCACACACGGACACACGCCAGGGGCCAGAGAAACACGGCAAAGTAAAGAAACTGTTCCAGGTGGGAAAACAGTACAGCCAATGGTGACAGTAAAGCAATACCATCACACAGGTGGCAGGAGACCCTCCATTCCCTTGCCAAACCCACTGCTATTTACATGGTTGCCCCAGTAGCACAGGGATGCAATTTCATAAGGTGCTGGGTGTACCCCTCAGGTATTTATGCAGCAAGTGGGAAAATGAGTTGGGGGGGCTTGGGTCCTTTAGTCCCTCATGTTCCAACTGAGTCTCTTGCACAGCTCAGCACCAGCAGTGGAGATCCATCTTAGGGTTTGCACAAAGCACCTTTTGTTTCTCAACTAGCATAGCAAATGGAGAGCAACAGCTCCACATAGCCAGCTCATCATTAAAAAACTGCTACCAAGTCAAATCACAGCAAAAAGGTTAATTTCTACTGACTTAACTTAAAATGGACTGAAGCCAGAAATGTAGTATTACTCACAGCTGTCTTGGCCAAATGAAAGTCCAACAGAGCCATTTACTTGGCTTTAAATTATCCAACATAAATTGCAGATATCAGACAAAGATGTTACCATCCCATGTAAACATTATGGAAGTCATCAATGTTGAGGGGCTTAAAATGCGTTATATAATTAACATGGTCACATCTGAAACTTCCATTAGGTTTTCCTTGATTTACTAGTACAGCTTATTCAATTTAGTCATAATTTTAGAATAAGCTGATTAAAAGAATGCACCTAATAATTAGGAGTACAAGGAGCTATTTCTGCCCTGCAGTGTTTTCTGGGAAAGAAAAGAACAGTAGAAACAAGAAAAAAAAGGGTTTTGGTTTATGATGCTCTTTCAGCCTTTTCATTTTCGGTGTGTAAGCAAGCATGCATGATGGAGAGTGTCAGTACCCAGGGATGTTGCATGTTAAACTTCCAGTGTATTAATCATGTAAGAGGACTTCATAAAGACTAATTAAAGCTTTAGCCTTTTGCCAGCTTAACAATTAGAAATGTGAAGTGTGAAACATCCATCCAAGAACGATGACAGGAAAACAAGAAGTCACTATCATCACAGAACTAAATAGGTCACCTTCTTCTCCCTCTCCCTGACGGGTTAAGAACAAGGAACCGTACACCAAACACTCAACCGGGAAATCCCTTCCTGAAACGGAAAATCGTACACCAAGAATCATGTCAGAAATTTAAAACGTGGCAAAAGTGGCAGGAAGCAGCCTAGACTCCACCCCGACCTCCCAGAGTGACAGATGAACTTCATGGGGACAGTTTATGAGGGATCAAACACCAGGGAACAACTCAGTTAAACATCCCTATAAAAGAAAGAAAATTAAACATACACAAACAAAATTGCTACAACCGCCTGTCCCGAGCACGGTCTTGGCGAGCCAGAGCCTAACCCGGCAACACAGGGAGTAA
The DNA here is from genome assembly GCF_900964775.1 of Scleropages formosus. NCBI lineage: Eukaryota > Metazoa > Chordata > Actinopteri > Osteoglossiformes > Osteoglossidae > Scleropages > Scleropages formosus. The sequence goes on along the minus strand of NC_041816.1, from coordinate 5,508,281 downwards.
GGCTAGAGAGGAAGGGGGACACATCCCGGACATCGCAAGGCACCCCAAGCAGGACTCGAACCCCAGACCCACCAAAGAGAAGGTCCCGCCAAACCTGCCGCACCCCCTGAAAATTAAACACTGTGGCAATAAATGTTAGTCTTAGTTTTGAGGGTGTGTATGATTAATGTGCAACTGACCAGTGGATGGTCTCATGTCCCTTCCAAACGGTAGTCTGCCTCATGCCCTATGCTTCCGGGACAGATTTTGCATACTCCATCCCTGCACTAGACAGGCAGTAATTGAAAACAGAACTATGGATGGTTGGCCTCGCCAATGATTTCCTGACAATCCGAGTTCTGTTGTTAAACGCCATGTTTATTTTCTCAGTTATTTGGTAATTTTATTCTCTTGTCAGAAGAGAATGTGGCACGGCGGCACGGCGGCACAGCGGCACAGCGAGTAGTGCTGCTGTCTCACAGCACTTGGGTGGTGCAAGAGGACATGGGTTAAATTCCCATTCTGTCTGTCTGGGTTTCCTCTGGGTGCTCTGGTTTCCTCCCAGTCTAAAGACATGCTGTTCAGGTTCGCCAATAGTGTGTGTGTGTGTGTGACAGAGAGAGTGTGTTCCACTGATGTGTGGATGGGTGACCCATTCTAAGTAGTCTATCTAGCAGTATAAGTCACCTTGGTGAATAAGGTGTGCGGGCTGACGCTACATAGAGTTCATTGGAAGTCGCTTTGGAGAAAAGTGTCTGTTAAATAAATGTAATGTAAATAGCCATTTCTGTCATTATTCATCTTGAGTTTCATTTTTCTTTTGATTATGGCCCATTGCTGTCACAAACTTGTCTCCTTGCAGACCTGAGACACCCTTGCACATCACATTTGGTACCAAAACCCAGAAATGACCGACCACTGACAGAGCATGGGGTTAGGGATGCTTTCAAAATGAGATGCCAACTAATGGTACAATTACCTGCTATCTTAGCAGGATTGGTTACAGGAGCAGATATGCATGACTTCCTATGAGATCAGCCATGGATCAGATAACTGTCCCAACATTCAGCAGTTCTGGCACAGTATTGTCTGGGTTACATCTACCTCTAGATCTAATGTAACCATACATAAAGTATTTCATCAGTATGATAAATTTTACACAGTCAAATATTTGCTTTGCTGGATTGCTAAACCTACTACCAAGCCAAATGTTAAATTTGGCTAAAACAGAGTTACAGAAAAGACATGAGCAAGCACTTTAGTGCTCTGAGTGTTTGCCATGCAGCTGGTAAACAGCAGTACCACCATCACACTAGGAAATTCATAGCAATTGCGCATAAATAAGTTCATCTAACCATTAAGGTAAAAGGGAGAAGCAGGGAATTAAGAGAATCATAATATTTCACTTTGAAAATTAGTACAGTATCTTACTGCTACGAGCGCAACTCATCAAACTGGTTTTTTTAAGTCCTTGTATAGTCACAACTCATAAAAGAATGAATGAATGAAGAAACAAAAGATTACAGTTAAACAAAATAAGACTTTGGTTTATGGGCAGTATACAGTTTTAATGGTGGAAGTTCATGCAAATTTACTGTCCATCTCTAGTATCATTAGTATTCTGAAATGTAACAATACAAGCCATTTGTGTGATGGAAATTAGGCATCTGCTGTTAGTTATGACATTAACTAATGCAAGCTACTGTAATTTAGCAAAATGGAGAACCTACAAAGCTGCATGATGAATAAGCACAGATACTCTAAACAGAAAGTCTGAAACAAAAATGTACGCAAGTGAAAACATCATTATAGCAAGGACCTGCTAGGATTTCTCACTAATGCCTTGTTTAGACAAGCCCATTGAATCTCAGGAAAGAGATAAAATTAAGCAGTACATACACCAATGTGTACTGAAAGCTTAAGAGGCAGGCATGATTTAGACCCTCACACATGCAAAGATTACTTCAAACAGCAAAGATAACTGCTTCCATCTGCTTCAATGTAGAATCAACAAGATGCACTCCGTATTTTGCATATACCCTAATACAGAAGTAACATTTCTTCCATGCTGTACAAACAGACTAGCCTTATGCAATTTTGAAAAGTGCATTTCTTAGGTATTAAAATAATGGAGCCCTCATGCATAAAAGCCTTACTGCACATGTTATCAAGGGGACTTTTTCAACATTCTCATTTTCAAAATTAGTAATAATGCTGATGAGGTCCACATCTGTTAAGTAGCAGTGCCGTGCTTTGTGTGCCAACAGCATGAGCTCTCTCACACCGAAATATTGGCCCCATTAGCAACAAGTTACCTGACAGCATTCAATTCAAGGATATTTCCCTCATTTCGACATAAGACTTCGCAAAGTTGCAAAGGAAATCACCACAACTGGTTAGAATATAATATTTTTGTAACTGCCATATAGTATTTTCACTCATTTTCTTGATGTGATCTTATTAAAAATCATGAGGTCTGACTGAACTTGAGAAAACCAATATGAGAATAAGCACATGTATTCTAACAGCTTAAGCACATTTGACCAATCCACTCTATTGTGTCATGTTGTAGTTGAAGAGGGCATATATTGATAGCTGTAGAAGCCACCAAAATACCTTTCCAGTAATTTGGAAGTCTGTGCAACCTGTGCTGTAGGGGTGAGACTGAGATGGGGACCAAGATAGCTCCAAGAAAAGCCCTTTTACAACATAGAAGCAAGGAAATCTCAGTGAGGCCCGTGCTTCTGCAGCATATCACCCAGGAGCAACATGACCGTCCAGATGGCAGCATACGTAGGCAGCGACATATTAGAAACAATCAGTAAAAATAAGTCAGAGGTAAAAATAATTCCCAACCCACATCTCTCCGTAATGACAGGTCCTCTTTCTAAACGGTGTTTGGTAGCAATGCTGAAAATGGAACACCTGACATGTGGGGGTAAAGAGGGGCAGGATGGCAGTGAGTAAAATCACGAGTAGAAACAGGGAATCACCACGGGTCACCATGGTGTTGTAAGCCGAGCTGCGTAACCAGGTCAAGCCTTCACATCTCCCACAGGTGTATGGGTTCATGAAAGCTCTGACTCACCTTCTAAATATTTCATCATTTCAATGGCTTTGGAGGGAGAGAGAGCAAGAAAGCAACCCATATTGGACACAACGGCTTTATATTGTGTTTTTCAGCACTGAGCAAGTATGTTCATCTTAATAGATTAACACTATTTATCTTAAAGCAGTTCATACCACATTTCATACCGATTTGATCCAATAATGGTAAAAACAATATGCTGTAACGCTATCGGATCTCCTGCAGTACCAGAATAATACCAACTATACCAAGTCACAAAATGATTAATAACTGATTAAGAGCTATGTACAATTCTTAACCCATCATTACTCCTGGGTAATTTTTACTGTAGAACTTCAGGCCAACTGCCCTTGATTAAAGTTACCATAACAGAAACTGAAGATGAGCTCAGGCCCTCCCACTGCAAGGTGGCAGCATAACCATTACGTAAACTGTTGGAAATTAGTGATCATGCTAAAGTCATACTCTGATACATTCACAAAGTTCATGGTTATGTCAGTAATAAGGTGTGGCAGATGAACATACTACAGTATGTCAATACAGTACTATATACTGAACATGATACTTTCCAAAGCTGCAAATCTGATATTTGTTGTGCATTCTAGGAAGCAAAATTCATTGCCTTCATTGCAGTGCATAAGCACATTTGCTCCACCTCCAGGCAAGGGTGCTCATGAGCAGACTTTTTGTCATAAATAAGTTCTCACATCTTCAGGCCACAGCTTTAAAAGCAAGATGCCAGTCAGGCAGACAGTTGACTAGTAAAAGCTTGCCATTGTGGAAATTGATTTTACACCATGGCCAGAAAAGCAAGCCAAGCGTTTATCAATATCCAATACAACAAACAGTTAAATACATGTTTCACAATATGTAATATTGTTGATGAAAAGGGTGGGGAGGTCAAATTAAATAGTTAAAGATCTAATTGGAAAAAAAGCACACATACCAGTGCTTACTGAAAGCTCAGACAGTTGTGTGTGAATACTTTGGAGAAAAGAAAAAAAAATTTAAGTAATAGAAGGTGTACTTAAAGCTGGTAGAAAATATCATCGAATACAGGGTTGTCCAGTTAACATTTGGCTGCTTGCCGCCTGAGTTCTTAGCAGCCAGCCACTTCCAAAAGCTTAAAGGTACTAAGCATATGTAAAGAATTTAAAACACAGCAACAGTACATACACGCTTCACCAGGCATTCAAATCACAGTGTACAGTTGATGTTTACTGGGGACAAAATCATTTGATTTTAGTTAATCTGACAGTAAAACAAGTAACTATGTTGACTGGTGATGCTGACACTGCCAGTAGTTACAGGTTGAAAACCTGTGGGTGACAATTCTCTGACCTGAAGCACACACAAGCAGCAAACAGGAACCCTCCCTACCTGAAGCCCACCAGTCAAATGCAGTCTAGTAAAAGTTAATCATTAACCAGCTGTAAAAACTTAAGAGTAAACTGAAACCAGGACAATTTCAGGGACTGCTTGGTTAAAAACAATGGAAACCACGGCACAGTTATATACACTGAAGTTACACATAACGTTACATGAAAAACGGATCCAAAGATTAATCGGCCACCACTATGTTTGTTTTTGAAATTCAACTTAAATACACTTCACCTGCTACAACACAGTCAACAAATCTGTCACAAATAAGTCTTGGCTCTGTAAGCCATGTAGTGGCAATATAGTCTCAGCGTGCTATGTACAGTGATCAGATTAAACAGGCTGCAGCATGGCCACACTATACAAAGCAGCCGTCACACTCCTACTCAGGGAACTAATTTCTCCATGTTGACCAAGCCACTCTCATGCACTGCTTTACTTAACACTGCACCCCTCTCACGGAGACTGTGCCTCTTGTTTCCACAGCAACAGCACGTCCAGGAGACACAAGAGCAGCTCTTGCTGAGGCCTGTGACCAGCAAAACGAAGGTGACCGAGATCATGGTCACATTGAACGTATGTTTATGCTGAACATGTAGACTGGTGTACAGATGGACCTTCGTGTAAATGCTCTCAGAGTCACCGGCTGCGTGTTTGCAAGGACATCTCAATCTAAACAAGACTAGTCTACAATCTGCAATACCACGACAAAACAAAACTAAACAGCTCCATACCTTATGTTCAAATGATAGTGACAACTTTTTGCAACTTGGTTAGTTAATTTGGCAAAAATGCAAGAAACTCATACTCAGCTTGTGCAACAGGTAGACACTGGCAATAATCAATACGGTTAAGTCTGTGGAAAACACAAAATGACCCTTGGTACCGTAAACCAGTACAAACAAAAGCGTAATCAGCTTTAACTTCTACCGAAAACACTCAGCTTTGATTTGCTTTATGGAGAGAACAATTCAAAATGCTACAGATTTAAGAGCAAATTCACTTATGATCACATCCATTAATGCTTCCAACTTAAGACATGGTATTTGTTAATGCATGGTATTTAAAACTTCATGGCAATTCTCTGTTATGTGCTCTATACTTTTCTATAAATTTTTTGTGATTACAATCATGAGTGACTTTTTCCACATGGCCACAGAAGATTCATTTGTGGTGTAGGGAGTGTCATACATCATTTAGTACATAAGTTAGGTTCAGTACCATTTCAGGACAGTCTGCTTAATTTCTAATTGCTTGAAAGCAGTCTGCACTCCATACATTATGCATGAGGGCCTTTGCAATGCTAACACTAAAAAGCAGTAACCAAGCAAATACAGCAATTAAGTATCTACAGAGAAAAGTGATTTAGCAAAACTTGCTTACCATTTAAACAGAAAACCATGTGCCTGTCAAACAAAGCTATATTAAGCAACTTAATTTTATTTAACTTTCTGAGGAAAAATAATTTAAAAAAATTAATCTCTCTTGCAATTACAAAAACAAGGAAGATGACAAACAACCAACCGACAATGGCCAAACACTTAAGCAACCATAAATGGCAAAAGTGCACTGAAATATGTTTACTCTATTTACATGTATAAAAGCCAAGGAAGAAAAAAATTAAGAATAATAAGTTGAACTGCGCTATGTATAAATGAGCAGATCACATGGCAGGTCTTAACAGAAACCAAAGCTGATGCTGAAGTGAGTGGGGCATAACTTGGCCGTGAGGCAAGTATTTGCTTGAGGGAGGTTATTTTCATCATACACTCTGTGCATGGTGTCTGTGCCTCTGTGCTCATACTTATACCCAGACCTGTTGCATCCTTTACCACACTATACCTAAAGCTTACAACATCACTACACAGTGAGCAAATATGTTCCCATGCGTGGAGCAGCCAGGGAGGCCGTTGACAGCACTCAGTTAAAAAGACACTAGTAAAGCTGTATCCATGCTCAGTATACAGACCGCCCCCCCCCCCCCCCCCAAAGTGTTTGAGGTACACTTTTCCCTGATGACACTGAAGTTGTAAATCAATAAGTGCAGACTTCTCAACAATATGCGATAACCTCCTCGTTATTTTGCTTTGTCTTTTGAGTTTTGTTCAAGTACCTCTTTACATTTAAGAGGGGTCTCAAAACTCATGTCTTTCAGACTCATTTTGCCCCAGATCTCATAAGTGCTTGATAAATGTGCACGTTTCATGTTTACTAATGTTTAATAATGGGAAAGCATATATGCAGGTACCTGTGTAATGTATACTGATTTATATGGCAGAATGTGAAATTTACTGTACTCAGAAATCATGTATGCATCCAAATCTCTCCTTCTGTTGATGGTCAGCATTTATTGTATTGTTCTGAGATGTAAATCATTTTGGAGAAAAGCATCTGCTAAATGAATAAATGTAAAGCTATTCTGTGTTTTTCATATGTTTACGTGTATACTTACTGTCCAGTAGTTTAATAATAAAACCCTTATTTTAGTTTTTAATTTCATTCTTGATTGTTATCTTAATGTTTTACCATTTCTTCAGACTGTTTTTAATTGTTTGTAGAAATATTACTTAAATTAATGGTGAAGGAGTTCCCTGTTTACAGACTCTTGGTATATGAACCAGTTTCAGGAATGAATTAAGTCCACGTAATGATGATACCTGTATTTATTAAAGAAGAAAGAAGTGAGAAGAACCAAAAGACGAATTTTAGAATGCAATAAGGAGAAAACTGAATGACATCTTAACTTGGGGCACTGCTGAAGTGCTCACTTTGTTTGTTTACAGCTTAAGGCTATTTTGTGGAACTCTGAGTGGGTCTTAGAGCATGACACAGACTCCGACTTGTACTCCGATTAAAACGCTAAGCAGCGTGCTCAGAACAAGTCATTTTTACAAAAATAAAAATGTGTTAAGGCTACTTGTTCACTTTAAATCAGTATTAAGGACTACATTTGAATGCGTGAAGATGCCCGAGTTCAGCATTTTTCAACATTTAAAACCAAAACTTTTTATAAGCTTTTACATTTTAAATTACTGAAACTTGAACTCGAGCATGAGTGAGTCAGAGTCAGGCAATGATCCAGCCATTAATTCATGACCTAGGCTCAAACCTTGTGCCCAGTCATATGGACTCAGTAACATGAGACTCAAACTCCACTCCATCTGAAAAGTAGAAGACTTGGCTACAAACTTAGCTGAAGAAATAAAACACTGGAATAAAAGAAAAACTTCAGTGCTGCACTTGTCTTATTAGAGCTGTAAAAATGGTATATCTTCATTGCTTTTGACAGATCGATCTCTGGCTAGCAAGGAAATTGAGCAATTTCAGTAAAGGGTAAAGGTGCACAACGTTTGTTGAACAAAGCAAAGTTAATATTGATAGAGTGCATGTACCGATTTACATACCACCACAGTCCAGTTGCCATGCAAAGGCTAATGAAAAATTATCTGGGTGCTTCAGGAGACTAACTATAGCACCAAAGGAGCATTCGGGGATGGAAACAAATCACAATGAGACATAAGCCAGCGACCACAATCCAAGGCCTTAAACAGCTGGCAACATGAATCCTTCTGCCTCAACCATCTGAAAGCAAGCGCAAGATAGCAAAGGTACCAGCAAAGGTCATGGGTTTTAATGCCAAAAACCAGTCAGGCACTCTTTTGATTCAAAGCTCCCCAGAGGAATGAGCTCGTCAACTCCATTAAACTGCAAAATACAAATTCTTTTGTGGTTATTTGGGACCTCCTCCTCTTGGTTATGAATGAGACTGGAGAATGTTTACTAAAAGCAGCATTACAGCTCAAGCCCTCAAGTGAATTAGTGATAAAAATAAATCCATTAGCATTTTCTCAGGGGCCTTTCCCTACCATTTACAACAGTAGTGAACATATGGCTCTGCTATCTCCCATAGTCCTATTGGCATCATAGTCACATGAGCCTATGGTTCATTAGTGCACAGCATCCCCAGGGTCTATGCAGAGCTACTGCTGGGTGAAAACATAAGAATGAAAAGTTAAAAAAAAAAAAAAAAAAAAAAAAAAAAAGAAGAAGAAACTCAGCAGACCAGCTAAGTATAAAGAAACATCCAATTTATTTGACTCCTGGATAATATCTGCTGAACACTTAAGATCATATACGCCTAAAACAGGAACTTAAATCAAAATGTATGATTTGATACATTGATAAGGAACAATGACTTCTGAGTGAGTCTAAAGCGTAGCATTTGCACAAGCACTCAGAGGTTACCTTCTCCAACACGTGGGAGATCTGGTGACGCCGTGTCTGCTGTGACTCAGCGGACAGCAGTAGAAAAGTGGGATTGTCTGACATTAGCAAAAACAAACAGTTATATTCATAGAGTGGTTCTGAGTGTTTTGAAAACACCATTTTTAATTTCTAGAGCACAAATACCTCACTGTATTCAGTGTACAAGTTGGCACCATTTGCAGTGGAGACGACAAAGAGGTTTACTCCCAGATGTACATTAGACCATCATCTATTACCAAACAAAGACACAAAATGAATGATTTAGACTTTTTAAAACCAAAGCTCACCTTAAATGTTTAACTAACAACTGCAAGTGGACACCAGAAAGAAGGGTCTTAAAAAAGGCCAATATATAGTGTGTACGTGCGCATGTGGGTGTGTATGCACGTGCGCCTGGGTGAAAACAGATACTGGACAACACAAACATTTGAAATTTGTCTTAAAAATCCTGAAGATTTAATCCATGAATATTAATCGATCAGGATTTTAAAATAAGTTACATTTGTAAAATCATTTCTTCATTTAAATTGGATTTATGTAATGCCAAATGTAATTAAACAGAACTGGAGAAATCCATCCAACATGTAAGGCTGACTTAAGAATGAAACTTGGAACAGCACTTAAATTCCAGGCTCTGAAAGAGGGCAAACTTCCAAAAATACCATAAATAACTTAATTAGAAAATACTGTGAAGTTTAAAGTTGGCAGGATTAATCTGTAGGATCAAGTGTTCCAGAACAACTAGTATTTGCATGATGATCTGGGGCTCCTTTGAAGCTCTCAACTAGACAGATCACCGTGCAAAGTGAGACTACTGTGTGAGAGTATTGGATCATGCTCATACCAAAACAAAAGTACGTCAAATATTTCATAGTGACTGAGTAAAACAGGAGAAACAAACATTCAAAGAATCAACTAACACTTCCATGAAACTTCAAACACCACCACTTCAGAAAACAACATTTTCAGGACAAAATTACAGCTTTCGCCCTGGAGGGTACGAAAATAAATTCTTTTCATCCCACAAAGGGCCTAGCCACATACTGTACCATCGGTCAGTCCACAATGTCTCTGCCCTCACTTTGCTAAAACTGATGTCCACTAAAATGTGGTGGAAGAGCACGTTGCTGCTCCTGATCCACAGATGCTTCTCACCTTCATGATAAATATTTTGTGAGAGCAAACACTGCACATCAGATTCTGAACTGAATACAGGCTCTCATAGCACTACGGTTAAGTGAACATCAAGCTTTCTTCATTTGGATAGCTTTTCTGTAAAGGCTGTAGATTCAAGAGCAGCATTCTGTGCAACTGCAACCCCACATACCAAGTAGCCTTTGGCAGAGAAAACCAACAAAAGCCACACCGGCTAAGCTGTGCATGTACTACAGAAGCTGAAATATTACTGAAACAATACTTTTTCCTTAATTAATTTCCAGAAATAAAAGCACAGAATACTGGCAAGAAACTATTAAGAGTCATGGACTAAGGTATGAAAACACACACCACTTTGCCAAATTAACATCTGGTTTAACAATGTGGACAAATGGACCAATGTTTAAAGCTGTTAACCTTTGTTAAAACTATCCTCTTGGCCTCATTCACATGCACCACTTGATTGCCTGGGTCAAAGATACCTCCAGCTGAGTGTGTGCAACCAACATGTCAGATGGCTCATTGCCATGGTGGTTCCACCTTGCTGCTTCTCACCACGAGCTCTCAGCCATCAGGTTTGTTGCTGGGTGCTCAATTCATGACGCAAAACCTGTCAAACTTATCCAAGGACACACTATGCCAAGCTGTAAACAGACTGCTGCTTCCAGTGGAAACAGCATTATTTTCATTGACACCATCCACTGCATGCACAACAGGATCTTTAAAAAACAAGACTTTTGATCAATATATCCTTATCTCTAAGCATATAAATATTGCACCTTTACTGGGTGTTGCCTAAAACAAGGGACCCATTAAGTACCAAGAGCAGATGCTTTAAAACCATATTTCAACATGGCAAAAATTAATCAGACTAAACCACTGACTAAATAAAAACACAAACTACAAATCCTCAGAGGGGCATGTTGCTTCTCTATCCCACAGTAAGATTTAAAAACCAATTACACTAATGAGAAACCTTGACTTTAATGTACAGTATTAGATTGTCTTCTACAATTCGGAAGATATTATACAAAATTTGGTACAAATGCAGATAGGCATCAAGTAAATACTGAAAGCAAGCAAGTTTATAACTACATGTATTCTTAGCCAAGACAGTCTACTTCAAAGTCACAAGCACTTCTAACTGAAAAACAAAACAGAATTTAATTCTTTCCATTATAAAAATGGTTGCTTCTTTATTGTTGGCAAATATTTTCGCTACCTATTTAAACAGATGAAGCAAATAAGAAAAAATTAAGGGACACGAGACTTGAAGCATAGTTAAGTTGTTTGCACACCTGCCCTTGTAAAATATAACTGAAGAGGCTTTACCTATAGAGGTTAAACATCAGCAAGAGTGACCTGGTTGCAATTTATTACTCTGCTGTCCATAATATAAAATACATTTTTAGAAGAGTAAATTTTACTCGTCAAGCCTTGACTACCCAGACTAACAAGTGCCTGCTAACAGCTTGAAATCTGTAGAGCTACGCATTTGCTGCAAATCCCATACATGTCTAGTACAACATGAAAAAAAGTCTACACAAAATTCCTTTTGTTGGTTCACGGATTGAGGGGAATAAAACCTCCAACTTGTGGAACAAAGAGTGGACCACTAGCAGCTGAGTACAACAAGGACCATTCACTGCAAGATATGCCACCATATTATCAGTAGCAATTAAAAAAAGCCTCAACAACAGCAGCCACTAAGGAGCAGGTGTCCAACTAGCGCGGATTATCCACAAGATTACTTCTTATGTAAACTACAGTGTGGCATGATAAAGACATGGCAAACTGAGTAATTAGGCCAACACATTTTCATTTAGAAATGACGATTTTTGCTGGCTTTAATTCCATATGATAACCTCTTTAAAAAACATACTTCAGGGTATAGAGAAACTTAAAACATGTTTAGTTTATTAATCATAGTTACACTGAAGATGGAATAGTTGTAGTGATGCAAAGGGGTTTCTGGAATAAACTTTTCTAATTCAGAATACTACAAGAACAAGAAGTGAAAATAATCCAGGGGGGTTAGAAAATGTGCAAATAGTTGTGTTAGAACAATTCACAAGTATAGGTCATGACCAGAAGTGGGCTTTAAACATGAATCACCATAATCTCCAGATTTCATTTTGGCATCCAGCAGACACAGTCCACGGATACCTAGTGAGATTATCTCACTGGCTTCGACCACTGAGACCAACTGGTCTGAAAATACAGGAGTCCTTTTCAATTAGACGTTAAACTCCTTCAAATACACAGGAAATTGAAAACATATCCCCTACAACAAATTAACAGCAGAGTACAAACTAATAAAAAAGGCTTTGCTATAAACAAGATGTGGAAGACCTTGAAAATTTGACGACATAATTCCAAATGTTTAAACACTATAGTATTAAAACAACTCGAGTTTTCACTGACAATGGAAACTGGTGTTTTTTTCCTTAAGGAAACTGACATGTAGGTCATTAGCAACCTACACAGGAAAACAAAACTGTCTCAAATGTCAGCACTGTCTAAGGGCCTTAGTTCATATCCAGAACTGAAAATACAGCTTTAGAAAAAGCTTAAATGTAAATGTACAGCATAATATTTCTTACCACTTTTAGAAAATAGTGTACACTATGTACACTTTATGTACCCTTAAATGTAGAGCGGAACATTTCTTACTACTTCTAGAAAATAGTGCAATATTTTTCCAAGTAACTTCACTCATGACTACAGCATGAGGGAGAAAGTTCTACAGGCTAAGCTGGTAAATCTTTTTGGCTGTACTGCTGATATTTGTTCAGCATGTTATTTCAGTGTCTGTAACAGGAGTCCTTTTACTATTTGTGTGCACCTATACAAGGAATTGGACAGCAAGTTCTAAACAGTTTTAATGATGAATTCAGCTGAGGATTCAGATGTGTTGCCCCTCTTTTGTACAAAGAAATGAAATATACATGAGAAGCTTAACATAGGAATTTCATTGTTTGCCAACTATCTTTCAGATCTCAACTGCTTTAAGAAATTAAATTAATTTTTGAAGTGCTTCCGTTCATGGCATCCCTCATCCACTTTCTCTGACCATCGTTTCTGCACTTGGGATGTATGGTCCACATGTCAACTTGGGGAGACTTTAATGACATTGCGTTGGCTCCTTTGTGAAACTTTACATGAGGCGAATACAAAATCGTACAGCAAAAATAAAATGTTGTAAACCAAAAAAGAAAACTGTAAAAGAACAACCAGTCAGCTTTCTGGTGTTTAAAGAACTGGACTACTAAAAGAAGATTACAGTATCTAGCTAAAATGCATATTACTGTTACAGAAGAAAATGCTTCAGTCACAGAATTCAGCCCCGACTTTACATCAGTTCCATTCTCCAAACATATCTCAGGATGCCGTTGTTCCATCACAAATATGTCCTCTTCAATCACAACTCTCCTTTTACATTAAGACAGAGAAAAGTGAGAAAACTGACATTGCAAAGATTTTTTTTTTTTTTTTTTTTTTAAAAAAAAAAAAAGGGGGGGGGGGGAGGGGAATTACCCATATAAAATGAACAGGGGCAGAACCTTGGACAACATTCAGACAGTGACCCGTCTCTTGTATTGCTTACTAACGTCAGTTCAATTTAAATTTGATAACAGATGTACGGATTAATAAAATCAATAATGTCTTGCCCTAATGCAGAGACTATCCTGGAAGTGACAGGCATGAGATAGGGTACAGCAGTCCATCGCAGAGGAATCACAAATCCTCATTCTCTTCCTCTCATTCGCATACCAGTAATTTAGAGTGACCAGTTTACCTGAAACACATATTTGGTCTGTGGGAGGAAACTCAGGCAAAAACGGAGAGAACATGCAAACTCAGCAGACGGAGCCACATAGAAACCCATATCCAAGACCACAGCCCAAGAGGTATGAGGCACCAGCACTACCATCTGTGTGACCATGTTGTCCTGACTGCTTTGAAGGAACTTAATTTACAAGTTCATGCACAAAGTTCTCAATCCTTGACTAGTGCCAAGCAGTAGTTTAAAACAAAGTTCCAAGTTCAGACTTCACAGTGTCACCATTTAGTGGCCAGGTTTGGCTCCAGGACCCTTTACCAGTCACACTGCATTGGAAAAGTTGTGACTATAATCACTATAATCACCTGTATAAATAGCCCCACTACCTGTAACTGTTATCCAAGATAAGATGGTCACACACTGCATGTTTGAGTGTGTGTGTTATAATTTGCCCTTTCTGTTTGATTTTGGAGAGACAAGCATGCCAAGATAAAAGTAAAAACATCCAGGTTTAAATTAAATAATCCACCTATGCTGCATTAGGGGGACAGCTGGTAGAGTAGTGGTTAGAGTTGCTTTGGATCCAAAGGTTGCAGGTTCAAATCCCACCTCCAGCTGTAGTACACTACAGCAGGTACATACCCTAAATTGCTCCAGTAAAATTACTCAACTGTATGAACTGATAAATAACTAAGTAGCTTAACAACAGAAGTCACTTTGGAGGAAAGAATCAGTTTAATAAATGTAAATATAAATGCATTTTACATAAAGGTAACTGAAAATTATGTCTTACTGTATTATAAAGGAAATGACCACTGTATATGACCTTTTGCACCACTCATTCCAACAGAATTTTTTCAAACTGTGGCTACTGGGTCATGGCTAAAAATGAGTCAAGACTTTCAAACAAACATCCCACAAATCTATATATATATAAGTTCACTGGCTCAACAACTTATGAACAACTGAGACAAGTCGTTTGTTCATAACTCTGCAAAGCCACAGTAAAAAGAGGCTAAAAATACATAGTTCTTGTGGGTCAGGTTTTGTAAAAATCTGACAGCTTCGATAAATAAGACAGGTATGTAAGACCAGGTAGGCAGACAAATTACATTCATAATAAATTTTCAGAAGTATTTCAGAAGGAAATACTGCACAATTAAGAGCTCGAAAGACATTTTTAAATCTTGGAAAATTCACTGCAGGACTCAGTGGGTCATAAGTTCGCAGTGCCAACCCAGTGCTAGCTAATAACAAATACAAGTTTTCTACCACTGTAAGTAAATTGGACAGTAACAGTGTTGTATAACACAATAGAGATTTTATTAAATAAATTACCAGTACAGTCATCTAATAACTTACTGACTGTCCTGACTTTGTCCTCTGGACACGAGGCAAAATAAATCAATGCCCCTCAGGTGACCTTTCTTTCTTTAACTTGCAAAAAAAGGTTTAATTAACATACATAAACATTGTTTTTTTTTTTTTTTTAAAGTACCACAAGCTCTTGCCCGTCACACGAGACGAGAGAGAAGTTCACTTTACCGTTGAGATGAACGGTGGGAACCGTGGTGCCCGAATTAAAGTTCCCCTGCGTCGGGGTCACCCGCAGGCTCCTGTCCCCCCCGGCACCACGGCGGTTTTTACCTTTCGAGTAGAGCGATTTGGGGGAATTGAGGTCGAGATCAGCGCCGAGCAGTGAGATGAAGTCAGAGGGCATCGCAGTGCCTCCGAGCGGGGCAATCGTCGGAGCGCCTTCTTCGCCCACGAGCCTAGCTACCTAGCCGTCCACGAGTCGCGCTAGCACAGGGGCAACACAGAGCAACAAACAAAAGTTGACGAGAGGAAAAACAAAAAAAAACAATGGGCAAAAAAAAAATGTCTTCGCAAACCTTTTTCACTTATTTCAAGAATGTGACGTGCTTACTACCCTCTCCTTTTACTGAGGACGTTACCTAGCAGCTCCTCGCGAGCGTCCACTTTTTCTATTTCTTCGGCGGCTCCTCCCACTGGACAAACGAGCGCATGCGCGTTAGGCAACGCCGAGCTTGTCACATGACCCACGGAGACCCCCCCCGACCGGGAGTGTCGTAGCTCCTGTTTTTCGCTTTAATTCATCTTGTAATTCTTCACTTGTGACATTGAAAATGTCGCTACCTCCTAGTACCGAAAAACTTTTACGGCTCTAAATCTAAATAAGAAACCTGAGGTATAGATATTTCGGTAGAGATGCCTCTCTTGAGTAGCAATACTACTACTAGTGTGAACCAAAGTTTTACCAAATCATTAACGGAAGCACTTCTTGACAAACTTGTTCTGTTACATTAATTTTAGTGCGCGGAAAATGTCTTGTTAGATATAATTAGTTTAATTATGAAAGTAGTTTATGATATTTTACTTGGAGCCAATCATAAACACGTCCTCCCACTCATACAACATCTGATTATACTTATCAGCAACTTATCGCTTCCATTTCCAGTGGGTAACAGTTTTTGACCATAAATGAAAGGATAGAAAACTGCAGCCCACACCTATGCAATCATATTTACTACACAAGAGCAGTGTAAGACAGTGTGTAACACAAGTGTACCGTATCATATTTCACTTTGGAATTATCGTATAAAAGCCTGCCACAATCATCATGGCATCTGCTATTTCTTTTATTGTCAATTACTCGGAACTGTAGTGTTGGAGGCTTACCTTTGGCACATGAAGTACATTTGGCATTATCTATTTATTTTCTTAAACACCTTTATCAGCAATATTGTTGCAAAGAGTTTTGTTTGGTATACAGAGAGTTTAGCAATTCACCTGAAGTGTGAATATTACAGTAAAAATATTTTGTAAGAACTTCAGGTTTACTCTGGATTTACTTAGGCAGAAAATGCATTGTTTGTCAGTAACGTCAGCTGAAAGAATTCATGATTCTTGCCAGAAAAATATTGTTTTAATTGTCTGTCATAGGAGTTCTATCCCTTTTTTACCAAGACCCAGTTTCCGTCGCCCCCTCCAGGTAAGGGGAGAGTTTTTGCCCCAGGTGGAGGAGTTCAAGTATCTTGGGGTCCTGTTCACGAGTGAGGGAAGAAGGGAGCATGAGATCGGCCGCAGACTGGGAACAGCGGCAACAGTAATGCGGTCACTGTACCGGACTATAGTGGGTCGATCTACGTCCCTACCCTCATCTATGGTCATCATTTTTGGGTGATGACCGAAAGAATAAGATCGCGGATACAAACGGCTGAAATGAGTTTTCTCCGCAGGGTGTTGAGACTCACCCTCCGTGACGGTGAGGAGTTCGGACAGCCGGGAAGAGCTCAGAGTAGAGCCGCTACTCCTCTACATTGAGAGAAGCCAGTTGAGGTGGTTCGGACATCTGATAATGATGCCCCCTGGGTGCCTCCCTTTGGAGGTATACCGGGCACGGCCAACTGGGACGAGGCCCCGCTGGTGGGATTATATCTCACAGTTGGCCTGGGAACGGCTAAGGATCCCCCAGGCTGAGCTGGAGGAAGTTGCGGGGGACAGGGGTGGCTGGGCCTCTCTGCTCTCCCTGCTGCCACCACGACCCTTTTAGGACAAGCGGGACAGAAGATGAGATGAGATGAGGAGTTCTATCCCTGCATACAAGCTTTTGGATAAACACATGTTTGTTCTTGCTTCAGACTGGAAGCTTTCTTTACGGAATTTACTTTTTACATCTCGAATATGCATCTATTTAAAATATACACACATGAGTAGGAGCAGGGTGCACTAGATAGGGTGGTGTATCACGAAGATTCTTGGTGTTGACATCTGTTTTCAAATTCTAAAGTTCATGAACAAAAAGGTAGATTTGCCCACCCACCAATCCACACCAGAAGATCCCTTCACAAATATGTTGTTGACTGAAGTGTCTAAATTTCTTCCACTAGATGGGTTAATAACCTGTTGGATAAATCGAATGAACTCTAGAAGATTAGGTCAAATTTCAAAATCTTCTTAGTGAAGCATGACGACCCCTGCTGAACACTGTATCCTTTAAGCCTTTGAGTTGTTTGACATACCTGTATTTATTTCCGTTTTCTTGGTGTGCTGGTTCTGTCTCTGTGCTGTTCTGACCCAGTTCTGCTGTGCTGTGAAGAAAATTAAAAAGTGGCCGTTTTGGGGGGGTCCGGTCATGCAGCGGGCTTGGCCGGGTCCTCCTCTCTGGTGGATCATGGTTTCCTGTCCCGCTTGGGGTGCCCTGTGATGGACTGGCGTCGCCTCCGGGGTGTGTCCCCTCCCCCTCAGGCCATGCGCCCTGTGTTGCCAGGTTAGGCTCCCGTTCGCCGTGACCCCACTTGAGTCACAGCCAGTGTGTGTGTGTATTTTAGTGGGAAAGTACATTGCATTCATTCATTCTGCTGGCACTTTTCTCCAAAGTGAAAATAACTCAGAGCATTAAAAATACTTGTGATTTTCTTTTATTGTTCCATTCCAAGCATGAATTAATAAACTGATCAGCGATTAAATTAATTTACAGAACTGCGTGCTGAAGTCATTTCATTTTAACACTAATAAATAACTTAAGCATATCTCTTTGGTTATAATACTGTTGGGGGGTGTGATGGTGCAGTGAGTTTGGGTGGGTCCTGCTCCCTGGTGGGTCTGGGGTTCAAGTCTTGCTTGGGGTGCCCTGTGATGGACTGGCGTCGCCTCCGGGGTGTGTCCCCTCCCCCTCAAGCCTTGCGCCCTGTGTTGCTGGGTTAGGCTCCGGCTCTTTGCGACCCCGCTTGGGATAAGCTATTTCAGAGTGTGTGTGCGTGTGTGTGTGTATATAAAACAGCGTCACAGTTTTTAAACGCTGTCATAAAAATAAATGCAATGGTTCCATAAACTAATTTAAAAATCTGAATTAATGGAGAGAAAAACCTCAAAATTCTATATTTTTTTAAAGATGTGACCTTCATTGAAACTTGCTGCAGTCATTAGTTCCATTTACAATTAAAGTAACAGACTTGTGTTACTCAGTTGCAACGTTTGTGCTAATAAGACTGTGGTCTGATAAGAAAAACCAATAGCCGTACAGCCAAAACCATAATTTCTGTGGCAAGCCTATTAGTGCTATATATTTCTGTCCACACAAAGTGAAAAAAGAAAACATGTTTTTGCAAAGCACTAAATTATTATAATTATCTACGTTATAATTACCATTTTAAATATATCAGCATTCAGCAAAATATTCTTGTAAGAACTTTCTCGTTGAACCCAGATTTTTTTCGGCTCTCCTGCTGTTACTACATACAGATTTTGCGAACTCAAATACCTCCTGAAGTGAGTAATTTGTCTTAAAACCATTACTATCATTACTTGGCACTGAATTATATCTACATTGAGCGAGATTCTGAAACTCAATTTCTGTGCTTTTCATAGAGGTTTTCACTGTTTACATATCAAGGTAATTTTCCCCAAATTGTACAAATGCTCTGTTTTAATTTTTATTGCCTAGGAAATGTATACCATAAGGACAAGCTGTGTTTATGTATCAATTTTTGAGAACTTCTTTTGTGTAACTATTTTTAACCTTATTATTACATTGTGGATGTCAAAATTACAAGTATTGCTATATTGCACTGACAAGCTTTTACCGCCCTTTATAAATAAACAAAAGCCAAGCATTAAAGGCAGAGTTTGCATCACAGCAGTAACTTGAATATTTATGAAAATGCAGACTTTCCTTAAGTGGAGACTAAACGCAGTGGACCAATACATATACTGTAAATCAAAACACTGAAATTCCATCTTGTCACACACACACACACACTGGCTGAAACCACTTGTCCCAAGCAGGGTCGCGGCAAACTGGAGCCTAACCCGGCAGGCCAGGGCATGGGGCTAGAGGGTGGAGGGGACGCCAGTCCATTGCAAGGCACCCCAAGCAGGACTCGAACCCCAGACCCAACAAACAGCGGGACCCGGCCAAACCCATACATTCATTCTCAAATTAAGCATTGGTTGTTGAATGAGAAAACGTTTGGCAATAATGGCTTTCAGGAAAAAAACAGCTGGATAAAACAAGTGTTTGGCCAGTACGACTGGGTGCATGTGGCATTTGCATGTATTTGGTTATTTATTTGTTTCTACAAGAACAGTGTGTGTTTCTGTGTGTGTGTGTGTGTGTGTGTGTGTGTGTGTGAATGTGAGAGAAACAGAGAGAGCAAGTACTTTAAAGGTTTGGTTGCAATTCTTGAAACAAGGCCTGTACAATGTTATTAAATACTGTAGAACAATGTCATTTCCCAGCATAGGCCATATAAGACTTTCCCTTCTACCTCTGGATCCAGTACTGCAGCCTCAAAATATGAGAAGACATTAACATAGCTGTAATTTTTGGAGATATGAGTCAACTATCACAGTCGCAGTATCAGTAATCAGTTTCTCGGAATGATCCTACGCCGGCCACTGCCGCATAACTCATTTAGTGACTTTCTACCTCTACTGTGTGACTATGTCAGCATCCAGCGTCCAGCATCCAGCCCCCCCGCCCCGTGCACCTGGTTTGTGTCGTACGCTTCCAGAGATTGTCAGAAACATCACCGTCTGAACCTCTTAATCTGTTTCTGAAAACACATTCTTTCTTCGTGCCGTTAACATTCGGTTTTTATTATGGCAGCGTCATCATCCGTTCAAAAAGATTCACGCTTCGGCTTGAGTTTCGGAATCAGCGCGCTCGTCTTCTTTTCACGGTGCGATCGGCACGACCTTTACAGTATTTAACGTTTTAAGACTCATTGAGAATTAAGATGTCTGGGAAGGCCAGGGTGACTCACCAGATTATTTTGGAATTTGGAGTACCACAAACTGCATTTGGAATCCGCTGGCAGAATGGTCTATGTGAGCTTTTTTAAACCATGGCTTTTTTTTTTTTTTCCCTCCCCACCACTTGTTTTGAACAGACTTTTTGCCTTGTTTACTCAGCTTAGTGTTGCCATTTGTATATTTTTTCCCTCAATCTTTTCGCCATCAACCCGAAGTACAAACAGCTGGACTCCGAGTTGACTTGCACACACAGTAGGAAGAAAATCACTGCGAGGTTTTGAATACGTCCCCAGACTGCCAGGTCTTATCTGATGTCCGAGTGCATGTGACCTGACAGGTGCTACCCAGACTTAGAGAGGTCAAACCGCGGTGTGTCCCCTCCCATTACCCCGCTGAATGCCCTCCACTGTGTTCTCTCGTCCCTGTGACCCTTCCTGGCTCCTTTCAGACCAGCATAACTGCGCTTACATGAATTCTGACCTCAGCTATGTCAGAGATTTTTGGCTCTGCACATCCGCACTACCCATAAGAACAAAAACAAACATGTCAAGGTACATTTATGGAGTCCCTGAATATTAAATAAGCCTGTAAATACACAGTAATGAGCCTGGTAAATATATAAATACACAAGCTTCAAAATCATTAAATTTTTTCTTGAAAGGACATGGCCTATTTAAAAAATATATTAAACAGGCAGGGTGGAATGAGGGTGCGGTGGTGGGGTGGCACAGTGGGTTTGACCGGGTTTGACCGGGTCCTGCTCTCCAGTGGGTCTGGGGTTTGAGTCTCGCTTGGGGTGCCTTATGACAGACTGGCATCCTGTCCTGGGTGTGGCCCCTCCAGCCTTATGCCCTGTGCTGCCAGGTTAGGCTCTGAGGACCCCACATGGGACAAGCAGTTTCAGATGGTGTGTGTGTGTATTAAAGAGGCAACAAAATCACCTTTTTTGAAACTTTTAATAGAGTGTCTTCCTTTGTTACTGTTGGTTACTGTCAGACAGAGAAATATGTTCCATTATTCAGTATTTATTATCAGGGCATTCAAACCTGTTACACTGATCTGATGCTTTTCTCCAAAATGACTTACAATGTTCATCTACCTACAACTATTTACCCATTTATACATCTGGGTAATTTTACTGGAGCAATTTAGAGTAAGTACCTTGCTCAATGGTACTACAGCTGGAGGTGGGATTCAAACCTGCGGCCCTGGGGTACAAAAGCAGCAGCTCTAACCACTCCGCTCGCAGCTGTCCCAAATTTTTTTGGTATTTTATGTTACGTCTCCATTTTTGATGCACATTTAACACATAAGTTAAATGTTACAGACACCAAAAATGTGGTAAAAAACAATACTTGCATAATTTAATTTAGATGCTCATTTTGGCTCTTTTGCTGAGAAGAATTCATTTTGGAATCAGAATATATTCCAATGCATTCCAACGCTAGTTTCAGTATGTAGGCTAGGTTGAAAGACAATTTTAAGGCATTATTTTTGCCTATTGGGTGGATACATCTCAGAATCCTTTCTTTTTCATGAGTGGTTCTGTAATCCATGAAAGAGACTTTGTGTATGGAATAAAGGAGTTCTGAAATAAATAAGCAAATGAAGTCCACCAAAAATGCAGTGAACACACCTCACGTTGACACTGTAAAAAAATGATCATCTTCAGCAC
The DNA here is from genome assembly GCF_900964775.1 of Scleropages formosus. Classification (NCBI taxonomy): domain Eukaryota; kingdom Metazoa; phylum Chordata; class Actinopteri; order Osteoglossiformes; family Osteoglossidae; genus Scleropages; species Scleropages formosus. Next base: position 5,486,177 of record NC_041816.1, on the reverse strand, counting down.
TCTGTTAACCTGCAGCCTAAAGTGACCTGATTGTGTGCTTGTCCTCTTTGTTCATAGCAGATACTATATTTACAGTGCATGTAGGTTGTGATCTGTGCTATAATTTACAGTATAGGAAGCAGGAAGAGTGCATGACTTGCCTGAAGATTTCTGCTCTTTTCGGGCAGGATGTATTTTTCCCACTTTAACTTACTGTCATCGGGTCATCTTTCTTGTACTACTTAGCAGGCTCGTGCAGTTTAACTACCATGTGTTTTGTGTTTTTGTGTTTTTTGGCGCAGTGCTCTTATTGGCATCGCTGCAGATAGTGTTCCCCTGCCATAACCATACACAGTATTTATTTTGCCGCCTTCCACGCTGTTGATCTTAGGGATGTCACTGCTAAATTGATTTCCCCCAAACACTATCAACAGGTGTAGCACATGCTTGTCAGTGGGCCTGCTAATGTATGTCAGACACAGGTTCCATTTCTTTCTTCATTTTGGTGGAATCCTCAAAGAATTGTAGTAGGCTGGATTACTGTAATGCTTTATTGTTGGGTTGTCCGTACCAGACTGTATCCAGGCTACAGTTGGTACAAAATGCTGCTACGAGAATTGTTACTAGAACTAGGAAGTACGACCATATAATACCGGTACGTAAATCCTTGCATTGGCTCCCGGTCTCTTATAGAGTTGATTATAAAATCCTACTTTTGACCTATAAGGCAATACATGGCATTGCTCCGGCTTACCTTTGTGAGATCATTAATTTTTATATCCCAGGACGATATCTCCATTCATTAGATGCAGGTTACCTTAAAGTACCTGTGATCAATAAGACCTCAGTAGGAGGTCACGCCTTTAGTTATACAGCTCCTAAACTGTGGAATAGTCTACCAGTTACTGTCAGAAATGCCCCGTCTGTTTCTGTTTTCAAATCCCGACTTAAGACTTATATGTTCACTCAGGCATTCCACCTTGTAATGTAATTCGACCTGCCTTGGTTGTTTATTTTATCACCTTTACAAAAATGCATTTTAAATTTTCTTAAGTAAGAAATTACTAACTCTGTCTTATCTTCTCGTTGAGCACTACCTCTCTACATAAGACCTGAGGAGGCTGGCCAGTGGTGAAAGATGAATCCCGTGCTGACAGAGGATGATGTCCATCTGCCGTGACGATCGAGACGTTCCATGCTGAGCTGGGGATCCAAGATGCCATTTACCAACATTATAATTACTTGTTAAACACTGGCTTATAAACTGTTACTTTCTAGAATGCCCAGGAGGGGTGGGCTACCACTGGCCCTTGGACCCCCAGAGGTTTTTTTCTTCCTCAGCTTTCAGTTGGGAGTTTTTGTTCCTTTCCCCGGTGGCCAGTAGGTATACTTATAGCTCTATAATAAGTTCTTCATTATGGTAGCCATTAGTTGACTGTCTTCTTTGTTTGTATCAATTTTTCTTGCTGTATGCCTGTGTTAAAGCACTCTGTGTCACTACATGAGAAGAGCACTCTATAAAAAATAAAAATAATAATTGGACAATCCACATAAAGTACCTGGGGAAAACACACACACAGGACAGGACACCAGTCCATCACAAGGCACCCCAAGCAGGACTCAAACCCCAGACCCACCAGAGAGCACGGACAAGCCAAACCCACTGAACCACTGGGCTTCCCCGAGGAACACACCCTTTTTTTATTTATTTACAGGATGCTTTCATAGCCTTTGGACCTTCACAAAAGCAGAAAAAAGCAAAAGAGATCAGAGTTCCTTCAGACTGTTGTGCTGTTACAGACATAAAGTTAATGATCAACAAATCGAGCCAATTCATGTTTATGAGTTAATTGCTCTTTCTCTAAAAAGAGTTGTAGGAATTTTAAACTCATTTTTTATTGGCCTGTCCTTGAATTTTTGTCTTTGAAAAACCACTTTGATGAGGTGTTAATAATGCAGACACACAGTGTCTTAAGTGTGTCTTTTGTAACTGGCAGACTATACCTGAATTTAAGGAGAAAGAGAGCAAAGTCAGCCTTCAGCGGGCCTCGGGCAGAGCAAACGTAACGGTGAACTCAACCCGCCTTTGTCTACTCTCCCCTTCTCCAACTGCTCTTAAATGACTTATCGGCCCTTCATTCACGGCAGTGTACATTTACGACTGTATTTATTCATGAAGCAGGCGCTTCCAAAAGCGACACACCCCTCGAAGAACAATAAAAAAAAGTGCATTACACCACAAGGAGGAGAGATCTTGGGTGCAGACAAGTGATTCTTGAGTCCAGTCCATTCGTCACACACTGCTGTATAAATCAGTGCACATTATACAAGAAGCTGCTTATAACACACACGGTCTGAAACCACTTGTCCCAAGTGGGGTCGCAGCGAACCGGAGCCTAACCCGGCAACACAGGGCACAAGGCTGGAGGGGAAGGGGACACAACCAGGATGGGACGCCAGTCCATCGCAAGGCACCCCAAGCAGGACTTGAACCCCAGGCTCACCCAAGAGCAGGACCCGGCCAAACCCACTGCACCACCACACCCCCCCCAGCTGATTATAAGTGTTTTTTAATTAATTATTAAACAGATTAGACACATTAGTCCAGCACAGAGGGGAATTTAACTGTGGATATTTTACAGCGAAAATGATCATCGGTGAACTGTTGTGATTTAGAGTCGACGAAGATTATGAGCCCTCAGCACTGTGATCCACAGCACTACACATGAATTTTGACACAGGGGTTTTGTCCTCAGGCTCATTTCTTGTTGGATTGCTGTGACTTCTGGGACCCTGCACAGTAATTTAGGACTTCAGGTATGTGGTTTATGAATTCATAGTATTCCAGTCGGAATTTTCTACCTTGGGGTTACATTGCATGCGATATGCAAACAGAGAATAAGACGTATTTGCTGTGCTAAGATTAAGAACATGGGGATTACATAAAGCACCGTGACAAGAAAAGTGTTGAGAAACAAATTGATTCTCGGAATCGGTGGGAATGGATTCAACACCATCTAGAAAGTAACACATTACACGTTACCCTGGTATAACCGCAGTTCAAGCTAGTTTTGCTATTGCAATTTAGCTAAACGCAGCACTACTGCCTTGTTAGATATTGGTTTAGCTGAGGGTGTGCTGCTTGTTTAGGTGCCTTGTATCTAGTAACTGCTATAGTCTGTAAATACACAGCATTTGATGCCAGTGTTACAGTAAAATTTCTTTCTCGGTGGGACTGACATGCTGGCAAAATATTGACTGCATGCATATCTGTCTTATTCCTATGCTCTCATTACTTTGTCTTTTTGTTGCAGCCTGACTTTTTGAGAAAGTGCTATCCTTGTGTATTTTTTTGGAAATTTGGGGCTAGATCTTGGAAATTCAGACTTAAAAGTCTGGCTGTTGAAGAGTGAAGAAACCTTCAAATGCAATTTTTTAAGACGTTTTTTGTCTGTTTTGAACGTAAAGCAGGCCGAAGCTCTTGTCATTCCCAGTTTTCTTCATTTTTTTAGAATCTCCATCTTTTTATCTATTTTTTAAACTTTAGCTTTGTTTTATTCATTTTTCTTTCAAAATCTTTTCATAATAAATGCTGCTATGCAGTGAGACTAAGCTTTTTTGTCAAACACTAAAAATTTAACCAAAACTGTTGCTCATTTTGTATAGCTCAGTCTTACAGCATTTCTAAAAACATGGCTAAAATGAATTTACAAGACTAAATGTAACTGTGATTTTACTGAATTTTCATTGAAATAACTAATTAATAACAATGAATTACAGGTTTCTGATTAACCTGTGGGTTGGACCACAGTCCTGCTCTCCGGTGGGTCTGGGGTTCGAGTCCCGCTTGGGGTGCCTTGCGACGGACTGGCATCCTGTCCTGGGTGTGTCCCCTCCCCCTCTGGCCTTATGCCCTGTGTTACTGGGTTGGCTCTGGTTCCCCGCGACCCTGTATGGGACAAGCGGTTCTGAAAATGTGTGTGTGTGTGTGTGCGTGTGTGATTAACCTGTAATTGTGGTTATGTTGGTCAACTTCATTAAGATTATGATTAAGTCAAAAAAGCAGGACCAGAACTAAGTGTGATTTATAGAGGGGGGGACCAAAACTATCAGGAACAGTATTCAGAGGACTTTTATGCAGGTATGCTCAGATTTTCAGAGGACACCTGGATGGCACACAGTGGCACAGTGACAGTGCTGTTGCTTTATAGTGCCTGGGTGGTGTGGGAGAATGTGGGTTTGATCCCTGCTCAGTCTGTGTGGTGTTTGCATGTTCTCCCTATATTTGTGTGGGTTTCATGGGGGTGCTCTGGTTTCCTCCCACAGTCCAAAGACATGCTGTTCAGGTTCCCCCATAGTGTGTGAGTGTCCTAGAGAGAGTGTGTTTCACTGATGTATGGTTGAGTGGCCCATTGTAAGTAGTGTCTCTAGCAGTGTAAGTCACCTTGGTGAATAAGGTGTGTGGGCTGATAACACCACATAGAGTTTGTTGGAAGCTGCTTTGGAGAGAAGTGTCTGCTAAGTGAATAAATGCACATGTCATAACTCTCCCTTGAATTAAATTAATGCTAATGAAAAGCCAGGAAGGAACACTGGTGACTACAATGGAGAATCAATTTCAAATTTCCAATCAGTGAAGGATTACAAGAAATTCCCAGGCACTGAATATCCCCAGGAGTACAGTTAAGTCAAAGTTAAAAATGGAAAGAATATTTACTTTTACATTTATTCATTTAGCAGATGCTTTTCTCCAAGCAAAGTGCATCTCAGAGAAAAATACAATGACTACATTACATCAAGGAGAGACTTCTATGCAGACACGTGATTATAAAATACAGTTAATTTGTCACATTCCACCACACTAACCAGTATACATCAGATGAGTAGCTACGTAAAAGCTTTCCATTATTCTACAATTTCTGAACACAAAATTATAAACATTTACATCACACAATTTGCTGCATAAAGGTCTATCCATGATTCACCAGTTTCTAAGCACAAACTATTCAACAAGCATTTACACATTTATCGTGCTCTTAAAAGATCAGGGGAGAAGTGAGTTTGAAAGAGATGAGTTTTGAGACCCTTCTTAAATAAAGAGAGAGATTCAGCAGTTCTGAGTGAGAGGGGGAGGACATTCCACCACATCTGAGCCAGAATCGAAAACTTTTGTGATTTTGATTTTGGTCCTTTTGTGCATGGGGCCACCAAGTGGGTGGAGGTGGATGAATATAATACAGCTGAGAATGTGCCTAGAGCAGGCCGTCCACAAATCGCTCTAGTCAAGGACAAGAGACTACTGATAATGAGTGAATGTATGAAAAAAGAACAAGTAACAATCTAGAAATAATTTTCTTATAAGTCCAATACAGTGTGCTGGTGTTACCATTGTCATGCATAAAATGCCTTTTATTTTAATTAATTTTATGTGACGTATTTTTTCCTCCTGGGGGTGCAGTGGCGCAGTGGGTTGGACCACAGTCCTCTTCTTCAGTGGGTCTGGGGTTCGAGTCCTACTTGGGGTGCCTTGCAACGGACTGGCGTCCTGTCCTGGGTGTGTCCCCTCCCCTTCTGGCCTTATGTCCTGTGTTGCCGGGTAGGCTCCGGTTCCCCGCGACCCCGTATGGGACAAGCGGTTCTGAAAGTGTGTGTGTGTGTGTGTGTATGTATATGTATTTTTCCTCCCTTGAACCAATTTTTTTCTCAAAGTAAATAATGATTTTCCCTCACCATGACAATTTGCCTATGAAAGTGAATTCACGGAACAAATTCAAGCAGTTATGTTAAGAAAAGGTGTACTATCTTTCAGAGTTTGCAAGAAGGCCCCAGGAATGAAATGGCAACACACACACACACATTTTCAGAACCGCTTGTCCCATACGGGGTCACGGGGAACCGGAGCCAAACCCGGCAACTCAGGGCGTAAGGGGACACACCCAGGATGGGACGCCAGTCCGCCGCAAGGCACCCCAAGCAAGACTCAAACCGCAGACCCACTGGAGAGCAGGACTACAGTCCAACCCACTACGCCACCGCACCCCCTTGAAATGGCAACAATGCTTTAAAATTATTTCACGTTCCGACAATTAAAATCAGTGTAACATTCTACATCTTTAGCAACATCATAATGAAGGATGGTGAAAATGTGGCAAGGTAAAAATAAGCATTGTTAACGAAAATAAAACATGCTTAAGGCTGGAGTGCTTAACCAAAACTCTTGCCAAAGTTTTATTCTTTTAGAGGTTCTTTTAGAGATTCTTTTACAAGTGCAGCTGATAGCATAGTGGTTAGTGCTGCTGCCTTTGCATCTGAGGGTTGCTGAGTTAAATCCCACCTATTGCTGTAGTACCCTTGAGCAAGGTACTTACCTTCAATTGCTCCAGTAAAATTTATCCCAGGGACAGCTGGTAGGGTAGTGCTTAGAGCAACTGCCTTTAGACCAAAAGGTCACAGGTTCAAGCCTCACCTCCTGCTGTAGTACCTACTTCAGTAAAATTACCTGGCTGTATAAATGAATAAGTATTTGTAACCTTAACAGTGGAAGTTGCTTTAGAGAAAAGCATTGAGTAAATGTAGAAAGGGATTGGTTACAAAACATTATGGTTCCACTTAAGATAATGCTCAGCAGTGCCCCTAATGGTAAAGCCCAAGGGTAGCAGGACCTAAAATAGTGATCAGATGAATTGTGATTGGTCGAGGACTGTGCTCAGCAGTGCCCCTAGTGGTAAAGTCCAGGGGTAGCAGGACCAAAAATAGTGATCGAGTGACTTGTGGTTAGATGAGGACTGTGCTCAGCAGTGCCCCTAGTGGTAAAGACCCGCGATCAGCGGGATCTGAAATTATGACCTATATAGTCTCGGTGGGTGCGCAGTATTGCCCCCTCGTGGTAAATACCATTAACTAGTCTGTGTCGTGTTAAAGCACAAAACATCAAAGATCAGAGCTCATGCTGATTTTTATTTGCGAAAAACCCCCAAAGTCAACTTATTTATTAATGACTACATTTCGCTACTTCCAACACTATATATTTGGAAATTTTTCTTTCACGCTACTAGCCCTGTTAATGTTGTTCTCCATCCCCCTCTTAGTCATGGCGCCTCAGCACACGTGACCGCTTTGCCGGAAGTGTGTTGCATTGTGGGATAACGCAGCTGGGTGGCCCGGTGTAAACTGTGCATGTCAGTTTCATTGGGATACGAATAGCTTGGTTGAACGGAAGAAAAATGCCGGAGCTAGCAGTCGAGAAGGTCGTCGTCCATCCCTTGGTGCTGTTAAGCGTGGTGGATCATTTTAACAGGTTATTTTTGTGTGCTTTTTCATGTTCGATGTGCGAATCTAATGAAAAATTTGTACTGGTTTGCTGTGCTCAGGGCAGGCCTGGTTTTAGCCGTTAGCTACTAGCTTTGAGCTAACCGCTAGCTACTTAGAACTCAACCAGAAAACTTTTTTTCAATAGCAAAAAAGACAAGAATTTATTTTAATTTGTGTTTTATAATGCGCGATTCCTTTGTCTTTACGAGACCATGCTGCTTTCCCCTACCTTACAGGGTGGGAGTCGTTGAAGCTTAGTGACGAGCTAATCATTGTTAGCCGCTCCTGCGCTGCGGTGATGCTGCAAAAATGAGCTGAAGCTTCAGTTGCCTGGCTTGTAGAAAACAGAAATCCAAACTCTATTGCTGCTTGAATGAGTTCCACACACTGTTACAAAATTAGTGTCTTCCCTTTGGAGAGATACATACGTTTTTAGCTTAACGGACATGAAGACGGTGTGAGGCAGTGAATAATTATATAAACTAAGCCAGGCTGTTGACTGTGTCGAAGTAGTATTTTGACTTTTCTTCTTCTTCTTGCCTCCATTTTTCTCATCATCCTCTAATACTCATACTGGCAGTTGAGTTGTTTTCAGTCCATTCCTGGGGTGATCTGGTGTTGCTACAAATCTATAATTTCATCCTTGAACATTAATTTTGTACAAATAACATAGCAAGTCACTTGGGTAAAGCAAGACTTCTGCTAAATAAATAAATGATTAATAATAGTGTGAAATAATACCCTTCAGTAAGGGTAGCTTTCCTGGCTTTCTGGAAATTTCAGGCTTGTCTTGTTGTTCCTTCATGAGATGAGATTCACTTAACTGGTTTTCTTTGCATCTCTTACTAAACACATCTTGATTTTTACCCACAAAACCACAATAGATCGATTCATTCTGCTGATATAAGAAGTAATTTTTTTTTTTTCAATTGCTTGTGGATTTGGGGGAATAAAGCTTCTGAGAAATTAGTAGATATATGGAGTATATAAGATGCCAATCAAGAAGAAATTAATCAGTTCTGCTCTTAGGGTTGACTATCTCTCTGTCAATCTATATAAAAAGTGATCAGATGTGTTTATTTTTGAATGTCACTGACTGTAAAATATTGCTTTGCTGTGGAAAGATGAGCTCATCATTTTGATGCCCTGTGTTTGACGACGTTCCTCCCTGTTTGTGCAGAATAGGGAAAGTTGGCAGTCAGAAGCGCGTGGTGGGTGTGTTGCTTGGCTCATGGCAAAAGAAAGTCCTTGATGTGTCAAACAGTTTTGCAGGTGAGTATTTTATTTTTAAATTTCATCATTGTTCAAAAGATGTTTGCCATCCTGATGTTTGCAAGCTTTGCCAATTAGATGTGGCAGAAGTTTATTTACTGAAACTTGTTTTTTTTTTTTTTTTTTTTTTTTTTCTTTTCTTTCAGTGCCATTCGATGAGGATGATAAAGATGATTCTGTGTGGTTTTTGGACCATGATTACTTGGAGAATATGTATGGAATGTTCAAGAAAGTGAACGGTAAGTCCCCTGACTCCATTTAATACAATTTCTTTGCCTGTTTTATTTGACAATGTTTTTTTTAAATGTATTTATGAGAATATTTTTTTTTTTTTCAGCCAGAGAGAGAATAGTGGGCTGGTACCATACAGGTCCAAAGTTACGCAAAAATGATATCGCCATCAATGAACTCATGAAACAGTACTGTTCCAATTCAGTAAGTGCTTTCCTGTCTCTTCAACTTTACAAAACATTAAATCCTTTCATTAAGTTCGTTAGTGGAAATATTTGCTCAGGTTACTCAGTGTGAGTCAGATATGCAGTTAATATGTTGGATATCAGACACTCAACAAATTCTTTGTTAGGTGCTGGTCATCATTGATGTAAAGCCAAAGGACCTGGGTTTGCCCACTGAAGCCTATATATCTGTGGAAGAAGTGCATGATGTAAGTAATTCAATCTCTAGTCTGATATTTTTAAAGGACTTTCAATTTGTTGTTCATCTGAGTATTTAAATTTAAAATTAATTTTTGTAAAATGTCATCAATCGAGCAATGTAATGACACTGAGATTAAATAGATACGTCATACCAGGTCAATGTTTAAAATTTGTGTATGTAGATAGACACACACAAAAAAAACCATGTTTTTCCAGGATGGAACTCCCACATCGAAGACTTTTGAACATGTGACCAGTGAGATTGGAGCGGAGGAGGCAGAGGAAGTCGGTGTAGAGCATTTACTCAGGTAAGGGTTGTACTTTTGTTTGCTTTGCACTGGGTTAGACTAGTTTAAGAGCAAGTCTTACAATGGATGGGAATGAGAAGTGTGGTTTTAATGTGCATGCTTGGTTGCTCCTCTGCAGAGACATCAAAGACACAACCGTGGGAACTTTGTCACAGCGCATTACCAACCAAGTCCATGGGTTAAAAGGGCTCAACTCAAAGCTCCTGGACATCAAGAGCTATCTGGATAAAGTGGCTACTGGCAAACTGCCTATCAACCACCAGATTATCTACCAGCTGCAGGATGTTTTCAACCTGCTACCTGATGTTAACCTGCAGGAGTTTGTCAAGGCATTCTACCTCAAGACCAATGATCAAATGTTAGTGGTGTATCTGGCCTCCCTCATTCGCTCTGTAGTGGCCCTCCACAATCTTATTAATAATAAGATCTCCAATCGTGATGCTGAGAAGAAAGAGGGTCAGGAGAAGGAAGACAGCAAAAAAGAGAAGAAAGAAGATAAAGATAAAGAGAAGGGTGATGTTTCAGCCAAGAAAGATGACAAGAAGGAGAAGAAATGATCTGGTACTTCTGGCAAAGGACTGATATAACACTTGCTACAGCAGAGACTAATGGATTTTGTTCTTTACAGTCAATTTGTTATCTGGGAAACATTTATAATGCCAGATATTACTGTATACAAAGTTGCTTGGGCAGTGTTATGTTTTTTTTTAATAACAAGGACTATTTTCAGCCCTTCTTGACAAGTAAGGTGAATGAAAATAAAGTTCCTTTTCTGAAATGTCTCAGTAATTTAAGTAATACTTTAAGGAAAGGAGTAATTCACACTTAAAACTGACAAATTCTTGTTGCCAATCACGTTTAATGTTTACACAGTGCAACTTCAAAGACTATGTTGCTGATAGTTACTGCTCAGTACACAAATGAAAAATGCATGCAGTGTGAGAATACATGCTATAGTCATTACAGCTCTGTGATCAGTTTAAGCGTCCTCTGCCCTAAAAGTGTAAAGTACATCTAGTTAAAAGAATAGTTGAAAAAGTAGACAGTGGTGGGAAACACAAACTTTGCTTTATGAGTTCTACTTCTTTAGGCCAGTAGAGAATTGAAAAGCATCACAGCTCTTTGAATACACATTGTATTGCAGTTAACATAAACAGGAAGTCCCTGGTTCTAGTCAGCGGGTGCAGTATTGCCAGCAGAGGAGCTGGAGCTGTGGTCCTTTGTGCCTTCTGCTCCATCTTGCTCATTTTTCTTGCTCTTCATCCCAAAGAGGCTGCAGAGCTTGAAAAGCATAAGGTCCACTATCTCTTCTTCTTCTGAAGGCTACAAGCAAAAGAATACATTTCATCACCTGTGGAGTTTGTATTAAAAAAGTGCTCTGAAACAACTTATGCCTGATATTTGGAATGGACTTGTGGAACATGAACAACATTCCCAGAACTTCTGAAGGTGACCAACAGTGAGTTGCTAATTTTACCTTGTAGTGCAGTCTCTCTTTGCTGAATGCCACTAAGATGACTGAGATAAAGAGGTTCAGCACCACAAAGGTCATGAAGATGATGCAGGAGCCAATGAGGAACGCACCAAGGGCTAGGTTGTAATTCAGAATCTGTGAGAAGATCCCAGTGATCAGGAAAGTAACTTGCTAAGGTTCATCAATATACCTCTCGGTCTGGTATAATCCAGCTCGCTCACCTCCTCGTAGTTAAAAGTCCCGAGCTGCAGACTAACTATAGTTGCAGCAGCATCCGTAATGGTCCTGTACGAGTATAACTTCCAACCATACAGCAGGTTACACTGCAACGGGAAACACCAAATACATCATGTTCATAATTCTAGGTTTTATCAGTCTGTTATCCAATGTCTATATCAAGATTACCACAATTAATTAAATCCTGTTTTATTAGTACAATGGTGAAGGTCAGTTGACGTGTTCTTTCATGGAAAAAAAAGTGAAGAAGAATTAGCATGACCAGTTCTCACAGCTATGGCGTAAGCCAAGAACATGATGACCATGACGATGATGAAGCCGGAGATGTCATTCCAGGCCCTCCTCAGTGTGGCTGTGATCATGTTTAGCTTGGGGTTGAGCCTTAGCAGGTGCCACAGCTTTACAGTGGCCAGCAGCACCAGAAAGGCAATCAGGTATCCCAAGACTGAGTCTGTTGCTGCTGTGTTGTAGAAGCTGACAAACCTGGACAGGAGGATAAGCAGCAGGAGGACTCAGTGTTTGAGTGACAGTCAGGGAGGCACATCAGCAGAATTCAGGTAAATAGTACAGATGTTCTGAAAATCCTGCATTTAAGATGTTTACTCTGCTTGTCGCAAAGCCGCAACGATGCCTTCTCAAAACTCTATATCCTTGTTGGTTTTCAACGGAGGAGGCTTTACAAGACAGCATAGACACAAAAATAGCAGAGAAAAGCCTTTTTTTTCCCATCAGTTGCCCACTTACTGGTCCTGGTGATTCTGGTAGTACTCCATGTCTTGGTTCCCCTGCAGGGTTCTTTTGATGAAGACAGAGAGGGTGCTCCAGCTCAGGATGATGATGGCCAAGTCCAGCATGTTCCACTTGGAGCTGAAATATGCCCACTTGTGCTGTTTCATTAGCTTCCCCTGTCAGAACCAAGAGAGCCGAGTTTTAGGAGACTGAATAGAAGGAGACTGCAGTTGATCCCGATAATCAGCTACCTGCCGAGCTGCTGGTTATGTATGATGATCAGAATTGACTAATGCACTACATTTTCTACCAAAGCTCATGAAACCCCTCACCTGAACAAACATATAATAAAGAATGAAGAGAAAATAGATTGCTTCAGATGCCATGATGAAGTACAGGCCGCTGGTGGAGGGATACAGGCGGACAATCTGCAGCTCGGAGCGGTACTGAAAACCTCCTGTAGATAAGGTTGATGGTGTTCATGGTTTCAGTTGCATGCCAAGTAAATAATTTTGCTATTTAATTTTTTCAGTGATAAAACTTGAAGTGCAAGATGAACAATGCCTCACCGGTAGCCTGGGTCTCGAGCATCAGGGTGACAATGCAGAAAAGATTGACGTTGGCATTGTAGACAGTGAACTCCACAAACACAGCTCGTGTGTATTCGTCCAGCCAGGTTTCGTCAAACAGGTACTGCAGGATGCTGATTGCAGAATGAACGTGGACATGGTGAAGAGGAAGAACATTGTTCACAAGGAGAGTAAGCTATCGTAATATAATGCATCGTCTCCCAATATCGAGCCCTAACCCTGAAGTGATTTGCTTTCATCATAGACATAAATGAAAGCAAAAATATTCTTGTTAATGATAAAAATGAAGATTGGTAGGTTGGGCTTTTGTTTTGATCTTCATTTCATCCTGCAATGTTAACCGCTGAAAATCGTGAAGTTTTACTGAAGTAAGTTAAACTGGGAGACTGTCTTCTCCTGCCTCACCTGCTGGCGTTGCCCTGATCTGGACCAAGGTCCGCCACAAAGCCGCCTCCTCTGTAGAGTGCTGTGCTGCCCCATATGGGGTATGCCCTCAGTTGGTCCTGGCTCTGGTACTGCCAGGCAAAGGGGGCCGGTGTGTTGTAAGCTTTAGTGCCATTCATTAGCGTGCTGTTGGAGTTGACAGGTTTGCTCCAGCCTGGTCCATAGGTGCCCATGTCTTCTACCTCCCAAGAGTAGGGTGCGTCGCAGTCCAAAATATAATGTTGCAGGTAGCTTGACATCGTGCAGGAGTCCTTCCTCACCCTTACCTGCCGAATACGAGCGTTTCCAACCAGCTTAGAGTTCCCGTCTGTAATGAACCCTGGAGAGAGATCATCTCGGTGCATTAGTAAATCCAAAGATCAATCTATCTGTCATCAATAACCACTTTAATACAGGGCTGTGATGTTCCAGAGCCTGTCCTGGAAGGATATGGCGTGTGGCTGCGTATACCCTGGACAGGGCACCAGTGTATCACAGAACTCATTGACTCAGACATACACTAAGGTTAGTTTAGAGTCACCAGTTCACATGGAACACATTTCTGCATAGACTGACCAGGGTTTGAATCCACAGGACTACCCACTGCAGCATCATGCTGCCCATGCAGATGTAAATGTGAACCTTACATTCAATTACATACCATTTACATTATGAAATCTCCTTTTATTTGACTTGTAAGGATCTCCAGGCTCCTTTAACAGAAAGATGTTGCCACCTTGGTTCAGAATTTGGTTGCATCTTACTTGTTATCAGACTGCTGGCACTGATTCTGTAAGTAGCGGTAAACTTGCTACCTGGATACTGTCCAAAAAGGCTGCTGAGGAGGGTGCTGTTGGCCCAGCTGAATATATCATTGAGGCTCATGGTGTCCGAGATCCCAGCGCCGAAGCTCTGTTCTATGTGCTGATTGAGAAAGAAGGCGTTCGGGTCCCTCTGGCCGTAAGCCACCATGAGCAGCATCCACATAAAGCCCAAATAGACTGCAACAGACAGCGAAAGGAAGGACAGAGAAAGAAGACTGAATGGCTGAAGACATAATTGCAACTGAAGCAATGCTTATTTGGATGAGCCTTGTGGAAGATAAATTCCACAGTAGGCCTGACCTCTTCTACCTTCCTGGTCTGACGCTAGTGATGCAAGACTACACTGATTGTGGGCAACTGATTATTCGACTAATAGGACGTTACATTATATTGCCTAGAACGTGTGTTGTGGTCCTCTTGGGATGAAGTAAAAAAACGGCAAAGCATGTTCTGTATTTTCTACTCGGGCTAATTGCATACAGAAGCAATTATAAATTCAATTTATTCTACACTATGCTATATAAATTTGCTTGAACACATATTGAGTATGGGTACTTCAGAACTGTGACCCTCACATGTTGTTGCTTGAATAAGACCTCCGCTAAAGCATACACCTCACTGTCTTTGCGAATTCAACGGCAACCTGCTTCAGCTGGCAGCAGGAGGAAGTCCTACATTATCTGTGTCCTTTTGGTAGCTTTCAGAAATGATGGTAGTGTAAAATTTTACCACCACGTATAGACTGCACATATGATCATAACCATATCCTTCATTGCTGAGCACTACCATCCTAAACTACCATGCTGAAGGAGCGCTCGAGTTCTTGTAGACATATCTACTTGTTCTACCAAGAACTATATTAAGGGTGCCAGGGTCTCAGAATATTAAAAATGACCACAATAATAATTTTTTGTTACATATCCAAGGAATAGTTTGTGCACAAGGCATTAAGGTGTTGTGATGATCTTGAAAAAACATCTTACTGAGAATTTCTCTGATAAGCGCAAAGACCTTCTGCTCCTTTATCATGTTGTTCCTCATCCTCTCAACGTCTGTGGGTGCAGGGGGTTGGTAGAAGCTACAGGTGCTGTCTCTTCGAGCACTCAGCACTCCATCTGGGTCTGCTCACCGAAGGAGATGGCTCACTGTCACCAACATTTACAGTCTAGAGGAATACCGTTTACTTCTGAAAAAGGTTTACCTGAGGTTACCGTTGCTTTCTCAATGGGTAGATCCCCATAATCCTCCTGGTCCACCTTCTTTATAACCAGAGCAAAGAAAGCAGCAAAACCCAGGACCTGGAGAATAAAATGCACATAAACACTTCTGTCTGGATTGAGAGGTGTCCTTTGAGTTGGGTATGAAGCAAGCAACAGCTCTCCTCTGCTTGGAGCCATCTCACCTTCAAGGGCTGGGTGATGAAGAGGCTTTCAAAGAATGACACCACCATGGAGATGAGCCAGCTGATGGACTTGTCCTTGCCGTAGGTGAGGCCGTACATCATGGTGAAATACCCTGCTATGCCGCTAGTGGTTACCACTAGGAACCACCCCACAAACACAAACCACCAGGGCAGTCCGCCCTTGCAGCAGCCGCACTTTGAAGGGCTGGGGTGGGGGCCAGGGCTCTCTGTGAGAACCTCTGTTGTGGGCCTGGGGGAGGACAGGTAGACCTCCAGCTGAGCCTTCATACCCTGGACCTGACGCACTGCCAGGCTGTAGCTGCTGGGGTTCAGGAAGCAGGCTTCACCCAACATCTCCAGCTCTTTCTCCACATGTTGAAGCTGGCGGTACAAGTACTGGCTGTAGTTCATCTGTCTTTGAGTGTCAAGTAGCACCCTCTCGGGGCTGACACTGGGACTGCTCTCTGCCAAACGTGACCAGGTAAACATTAGTGGAACAACAGTAACACAGACAACACACTCACAAGTTACATCTATGGGTTATCATGGAACTACTTTACTGAGCTCAACAGTAAGATACTTCAGTTGAGACTGAAATGGTCATTTAGACTTTTGTTGTTTGCTAGGATCTGTTGCCTGGTTGTTATTTGTAAAGAAAGCAGCAGGTGGTGTAGTGGTTAGGGTTGGCACCTTAGGACTCAGAGGTCGGAGGCTTGATTCCAACCTCCTACTCTAATACCCTTGAGCAAAGTACTTGCCCTGAATTTCTCTCGTAAAAATTTCCCAGCTGTACATATGGATAAATCAGTGT
This sequence comes from Scleropages formosus, assembly GCF_900964775.1. Taxonomy (NCBI): domain Eukaryota; kingdom Metazoa; phylum Chordata; class Actinopteri; order Osteoglossiformes; family Osteoglossidae; genus Scleropages; species Scleropages formosus. The sequence goes on along the minus strand of NC_041816.1, from coordinate 5,470,161 downwards.
TGGTAGCTCAACAGTGTAAGTGACTGGAGAAAAGCATCAGTTAAATATAAACTATTGTCTTTTAGAAAATTTGTCAAAAAAATTATAATTTTCCCCATAACAGCAACACAAACCCGTGGGAAACAATACTCCAGATTGTTTGTTCACTCTGACTCTCATCTTGTTATTGTTCTTAAAGGTAACATCTAATAAAATGTCCACTGTTATGAAATGTGGCGCTTTTTCAATAGCTCCTCGTGAAACACCATTAATGGCATTTAGCTAAGAACAAACTGTTTGTTCTTCTTCTCCAACATAAATAAATAACTGCTTGCGAAGCGCAGTGCTTTATTAAATACATGGAAATAACCCACAATTACGCAGTCATCATTTGTTTGACTGGCTATCACTGGCTGAGCTTTGCAGCCCTCTCTCATGCCTGGAAACTGTAGCCAAAACACCATTGTCTGTGATCGAAAATTGAGTGTTGAGGATGCAGCAACAAATAGGCAGAAAATTATATATTTTTGTGCAGTTATTTCATTCTTGACTTGACTTGGATTCTGAGCTCAAGTTGTTCTGACAGTTTGTTTCCTTTACACCTCATGTTTCTGTTCAGCACGTTGTGCCAGTAAAAATATGTTTGTTTTATTGCCCCATTACTATGTTTCTAGGCTAATAGAACACCATCTCAGCATTCCTCTATAACTACACATGAAATGCAACGGACACTCAGAGAATCTGAGAGTTGTACCCTGTAAATTAACCGTCCCCAGTGTAAGGACTAAGGGGCTCTCTGTCTTGCTATTCTCAGTATAGAAGTCGCCTCCTGCCCGGTTCTGCTGTCTGATGATCTCCTCCACCAGCGCCAACATGTGGTTGATGTCAGATGACCTTCCTGTCTTCATTTCCATTTGTGGAACTGGGCTCCTCAAAGCCTTGGAGAGGGACTGGGTAATCTTCTTAATGTCCTGAGGGAGGTAGACAACACCTTTCATGGACTATGGAGGTGTGGGAAGCAAATAGCGGAGTCTCGGTGTGGGTAGTGTGGTGAAATCTATATTAGCAATTATACATGGTCATGTAAGAGGTGGGGACTGAGCATGATAAGCTACCTTGACGACAGCTTCAGGAGTGATTTCTCTGTGGATGCTCTCTGGAGATGGTGGCTGGGTGGGAGGCATAGGATCAGTGTTTCCCCGCTGTGCAGGTTCTACCTTGGCTAGATTATTTTCCTGCTGCGACTTCCTTTCTCGTGGACGGGTATTCCTGAAGATGCTCACAATTAGCAGGTTGATGGGGAACATTATGATGGAGCTCTGGATGCCAATCATCACCTGCTGCCAAGTGAACTCAATTGGGCCTGGAGAGGGACAACATAGACCTTGAGCACATGAGGTTCTTAAATCCAGCAATTTAGTGTTAAAAATCAAAGAGTGAAAGACCTGGGCTACACCTAAAGTGGAGAGCAACATATTGAAAGTCAAGACCAAAGCAGATTGACATTGCAGTTCAAATTAGTAACGTCACAGACAAGCTCACGTACCCAGGTCCATCTTCTGCTCAGATGGGTTCTTGGGGATGCCATAAAACATGATGTTGGTCAGCATAGTGCAGAGAAGCAGTGAAAAGCAGCAGGAGACACGCTGTACCCGTGTAAAATTGCTGCTGGGGGGCCGACTGACCACGGAGAACCAGATGTGCCCATCGTCAAAGTCCTTTGCAGTCTTCGTGAAGAACAAGTTACTGCCAAGCCACAGACAAACTTGACACTGACAAAAGTGGACAACAGTCTCAACAAGGTATTCAAGTGCCATCAGATGAGAGAGCCAAGAACTTGGCTACTGCAGGCCACTTACCTGAACCTCTTCAGATCCTCCTCTGTGGCAACAGGGAAGACTTTGTCGAGGACACATTCACCCATGTCTACTGCCAACCATGAATTACACAGGAAATGCCACTTCTGCCCTGTCTCCACATCCTGTACCATCACTTTACTTAGGTACCTGTCAGTTGTGGGATGAACAGAAAAGCAGACTTCTGCAGTAAAGCTTTCATGTTGCACAAAGCTGTGTGGATTTGAAGTCTTGGATCTTCAGGAGATAATAGGGTGGGATCACCCGTTTGGATCTCACCATGAAGGGTATGCCCCAGTGTTGTCGTGCCACATCCTGATGTTCTGCAGCTCCCCCAGGGAAAATGGAGCGGTCAGCAGGAACATGTCTACTGCCCCACGCTCAAACAGAGGCTTGTCGGGGTCCTTCAGATGATGGGGATCACTGTCACCCTCCGAGCCCATAAGGGTTACCGTGACCTACACAGGTAAAATGCATAAAATAAGAGGGAAATTTTGAAAAGCAAGGTTGATTATTTTCTAGAACTCATTTATAAGGCAATAACTTGTGTATTGTGTGCTGTGGCTGTTATTTTGACTTTTGTTCCATGAGAAAAATTTGACAGACCTAAAAACTTTTCCCCGTTTGGCTGCTACAATGACATTGATGCTGTATCTGTGGGAACTGGAATCAATGAAAGTCACCTGACTGTTTACTAATTTTACAATGTACAGCAGTAGAGTAAAAACACTGGTGACGTCTGTCCCTGACCTGGGAGGAAGTGGAAGCTCCGCGTCGGTGTCCAGTGCTCACATGTAGAAGGTAGCAATACTGAGCCAGTGGGTCGTTGTCCTCCAGCACGGTAATCTTCACCTGGGTGACGCAAGAAGCAGTCACGTGAATGTTACATCACCATCATGGCATAAAATGCCCTTCAGTCTATCAGTTTTGGCAACAGTAAAACAAACCCTGCATCTTACCATGTTCCAGGAGTTTAGAAAAAACACGACACCTGTAAAATAAACCTACTGCCATGAAAAAAATCGATTAGAGTGTGATGCAGTTGTGTTCTTATTTTTTAATTTGCCTGATTATAGGAACTGACCAAAAGATACCCCTGCTGACCTTAGTCAGGTCATGGATGTCCTTCCTGCGTGCCCACACCAGCACAAGGAGGTAGACCAGAACAATGGCTCCCACAAAACACACCACCACGGGGTTGTTGGCAAAGGTGGCAAACAGCTCGGCAGTGCGTGAGACGTCCACAACATTGGGCATGACAAAGAAGGAGCTCCCAAAGAAGGTCAGGTGGGTACACAAGCACTGGGTGGCCAGTGGAGTGGTGAGAGGCCCAACCTGCAAGGCAAGTGTGAAAACTGCAGCCATGTCGGTAATTTCAAGGGCTAAAATAGGTTGTTAGGAAATGTGCAACGTACCCTACAGCCAGTGTTGCTCCAATTGGACCTGATCTCATCCCAGTACACACACTGGGATGATATGGAAGTGACAAACACTGTGGCATTGGTGGAGTTGACCCCTGGGCCCACTACAGGTTTCACAAGCAGGTAGTACACCCCAGTTCTGGTCAGGTTTTCAGGTCCTAAAACCCAAGTGTATTGATCCTCTGGAGCAAGAACAATAGATTGCATGTTTTCAGGTTCATACTCATCCTGATAAGGCTGAAGCGAATCTCACAGAACCTGGGGTGAGTGGAGCTGGGGTGGGAGTCACCTTGGGTTTTGCCCTGCTGGGGAAGTCTGGTCTGGGCCATGTTGGAGCTCTGGTTGGGGTACTGCTGGAATCCTAGCAGCAGCTGCAAGGTCAGATTCTCTGAGGGGTCCAGCTTCAGCACCAGGGAGATGTTTGGTTTGCTCACGTTGATGGCCACTGTGCTGAAGTTCCTCAGGTTCAGAAGTGTCACGTTCACCTCCGAAACATTTGGTCTTGGCAGGAAGATCTGGGGACCAGGCGGTGGACACCAGGAGAGAGGAGAAAGTCTGAGAGATAAATCTAGGTCTTCCCACTCCCCCCCATCCTAGGAATAGATATAAAAATGTAAAACAAAATAATAACACCTCAATCTCCGTGGTCAAGTTCCCCACAGGGATTACAGAACCATCTTCCCTGGTCAGGGAAAGGCCCCCCACAACCCCACTGACGGGCACCCCTCCGCTCCAAGAGAAAGGGTTCGCTCCAAAGCTCGTCATCTGCAGATGGACAGACAGGAGAGTAGCGTTTGGCTGAAGGATCCAGACAGAGCCCTTAATGAGGTGTGTTCTCTAAGAAGTGTCCAGTGACATGCAAGAACACGCATAAACAGGTCAAGAGGACAGTGTTTACTACCCACCCGTACAGACACAGGTTGGGATACTGGTAGGATGCTGGAGCCCAGGTAGGGGAGATTGAAGGCTGGAGATGTGCTATTCCGGATGAAAAGCGTCCCCTTAACTTTGTGGGACAACATCCTGACAAATGGTACCAAAAAAACAGGAGGTTCAGCTACTCACACACAATGTGCGCAGGCAGAATCTTTAAGGGAGTAAATTTCACTTTACTCACTTGTTGACAGAAATGTTTATCTCAGGGGTTTTGAGGACGACGGGCTCTTGGTCGATCCCCAGCCCGGCCAATAAGGCGGACTGCACATTGTCCACAGCACTGAGCAAACTGCTAGAAATTTTCCTCTGAAAGAACAAGATACAAATGAAAAGAAGGAAAGAATTTTACTGCAGGAAAAGCCCTATCAAGCTGGACTGAACTCATGACGACCCCTCACATGGTTAAATGGTAAGGAAATGTTTACGTTACATGTATTCATTCAGCTCATGTTTCTCATCGAAGCAACTTACAGTGTTAAGCTACTTACAATTATTTACCCATTTGTATAGCTCGGTAATTTTACTGGACCAATTTAGGGTTAGTACCTTGCTCAAGGGTACTACAGCAGTAAGTGAGATTTCAACCATTCAACACTGTCAGTCACTGGATTCTACTCTCTTCTCTTTGTCAGCTTGGGATCAAGGGAGCAGCACTAAGATGGTTTGAGTCCTATCTGACAGATCCTATGAAATGGTCTGGCGGAGCTCCCGTTCTTCTCTTCTGCCTCTCTCAACCGGTGTCCCGCAGGGCTTGGTATTGGGTCTTCTGCTCTTCTCGATCTACACCTCCTCTCTCGGCCCCCTTATAACCTCTTATGGATTCAAATACCACTGCTATGCTGATGATACCCAGCTCTTCCTTTCCCTTCTGCTTGGAGCATCAGACATTTCTGCACGCATTGCTGCCTACCTGTCAGTCATCTCTGCATGGATCATCACTTCCAACTCAACCTCTCCAAAACAGATTCTTCACCTCCCAGCTGGCCTGTCCTCCTGTCATGATCTATCAATCAAACTGGACAACTCACTCATTTTGCCTACCTCCTCGGCTAAGAGTCTGGGAGTGACGATTGACTCAAGTATATCTTTCTCTCAGCACATTGAAACCACAACCCGGACCTGCAGATACATCCTGCATAATATCCGCAGAATCCGTCCCTACCGCACAATTGACTCTGCCCAACTACTTGTCCAGGCCATGGTGACATCTCGTCTGGATACTGCAACTCTCTCTTGTCTTGCACTCCTGCTACCGCCATCAAACCTGTACAGCTGATACAGAACACTGCTGCTGCCCGAGTTGTGATTGACTTGCCAAAGCGTTCCCATGTATCTCCCCTACTCGTTTCTCTGCACTGGCTTCCCATAACTGCCCGGATCAAATTCAAGACCCTGGTTATTGCCTACAAATGTAACAATAGAACTGCTCCCAGTTATTTACAAGACTTGATCATCTGCTACACCCCAACCAGACTGCTACGCTCTTCCACATCCGCCCGGTGGTGGTCCCACGTATGAAAGGTAAAGCATGGAGGTTCTCAGTTCTGGCTCCATTGTGGTGGAACGACCTCCCCCGTCACGCAGAATTGCTGATTCTTTGTATACATTAAAAAGGGTCTTAAAACTCATCTCTTGCCAGACTCACTTCACCTGTGATCTCTTAAGTTCATGTAAGGTATAAATGCTCATGATCATCCTCGGATCAATCCTTTACACAGCTACTCCTGCAATTTAACGTAAATCTTTATATGTTTCTCAAAAAAACTACTAGGAAGGTGATTAGGAATTGTTGATGTTCTGGTAAAGTTTTATGCAGCTACTTGTGTGATGAACATCGTTGCATATGGTCAAAGAAACAAAATAACTGTACTTAAGAATCACACATCTGCTGCTATGTCTCTATCTCCTAATGTAATGCACAAATTGTATTTTCTGTGAGATGTACGTCGCTTTGGAGAAAAGCATCTGCTAAATGAATAAATGTAATGTAACCTGTGGATCCAAAGGCAACAGCTCTAACCACTATGCTAACAGTTGTCCCGCTCTGTTCCATACTGCTTTACCATTGTGTTCTACTGTGCATGTCTTTATATTGTGAACAATGGGAGAGCATACAAACTCTAAGGCGACGTACATCTCAGAGAGTATGCGAGGTTATGCAGTTACGTTCTGCACCTGTAGGACCCCCAGCTGAGGAAAGACTTGATCTGCAGCACTCAGGAGTTCCTCTAAAGGACAGCGCTGTAGTGACCTACCCCTTCCTGAGGGGAAGACGTCTGCTGGTTCGAATCAGCGGAGGCCGTCAGGATGTTGCTAGCTGCTGAGACGATAGGTCCGGCCGCAAGCAAAGTCTGCGCGGTCCCGACGCTGCCGCTGCTGTTGATCAAGAGCAGTGCCTGACTGAGGTTCGCCAGCAGTGAGCTGGCCTGCACCTGTGATGAAGCCACCAAGAAGTCTATGCTCATCTTGTTTTACCTCCCACAACCTGCAGAAACAGAGCCTCAGCAGGTTTTTGGAGACCTTAAGAGGGCCTTCCCAGAGCACCAAAGTCTGCTCATTAGACTGTGACCTAACAGAATGTCTCCCAAGTCTTAACTCATGTGATCAGTGTTTCAGGCAGGAGAAGAGCTCTTTATTACTCAGTATGACAAACACAAACCTCAGCTGTTGGCCCACTTCCTCATCTTCCCTTGGTAAGTTGTATGTGTAATTAATCATAGTACTATAAATTGAATCAATCAATGCCCCATATGAAAGAGTGTAATAGACACCTGGGCAGTGGAGGTCAACTCTCTGCCCACTTGGGTGATCCCCACCACTGTTTCGGCCACACACTGCACTTCCTGGGCACTGCTGAACTGGGTGGTCTGTACAGCTACCAGCATGGTGGCCAGCATCTCCTGCCGCATCTTCAGAGAGAATACCAGCTCAGTCACGATTCACGATCCTCAAGGTTGCTGAACCTACAACCTTCATAACTGATGAACATTACAAGCAAATTAAAAGGGAATGGATTTGATCAAATCTTGTTGAAGCTTCTATCTGAACACTTAGGTCTCCATCTTGACACCCACCCTCATCTTCCTCCTTACATCATCACCTTCATACCTTCATTCGCGTCGTCTTCTCCTGATTGCTTTTAGCTGGATTGTTCAGAATCCCAGACACGGTGCTGTAGAGCTGTGCCAACCTTGACGAAGACTGCTGGTTTACCTGTGTGGAAATCAGAACTTGGAGTTCCTGCAAAGACGTGTTAGCGCTGGCCTCCGTCACCTGGAAAAGAGAAAGTATGACCATGGCAGTTAATATTATAAATTAACTTTGGAGATTGTTAATAATGTTAGCTCATTCTAATGATAAATCTTCAGACAGTCAATCATTAGACCACGTGCCTTTGTGGTCAAGGTGGTGTTGATTATCTTCCCTTCCTTATTCTTCAAAGACACGTTCAGAGCCAGTCTGTGATTACTGCTCTTGTCCCCCTCAGGCAGGAAGAGAGACTTCACCACCAGCTCATTTCCACAGCTCAGGTACTGACCTGTAAGGAGAGGCAGAACATCATTATCACACTTGTACCACAGAAATCCTATCCCACTTCTTTACCTACACAACTCCACATTTGTGAGTATGCCTTCATGAAATTCCAAACTCTGGTTAAAACCTACAAGACAGCCAGAGCATCTGCATCCTTATACCTACAGGACCTGATCACTCTTTGCTCCCCAACCAGACTGCCCTTATCCTCAGTTTCTGGCCACTTGGTGGTTTGACTCATGAGGGATCCAAATTTGAAAGTCAAGAGGATGTCGGTTTTGCCTCTAATGTGGTAGAACGAGGTCAATCTGTCACTCACAACTGCTGAATACCTCTCAGCATTCAAGAATGGTCTCAAGCACATCTCTTTCAGAACCACTTCTCTGCTGATTTCCTAACAGTTTCTTACCTAGCAGGAACATCTTTGTGTCTCCTACCTGACTCTCAATTCCATGAGCAGCTACTCAAGTGATATACACAACCAAAAAAGATTTTTTTAGACAAACAAACTGCTTTTATTGATCATGTGCCTGTGTCTGAAGCTCTTCTTCTGCTGGTAAAATGTATTTTTGGTTATATCAGGTTGTTTCATTGCTTTGGAGGAATTTGGCTGCAAGGCAATGTCTACAACGGCTCATCCCAAGCGGGGTCATGGCAAGCCAGGGTGCAAGGCCATAGAGGGAGGAGACACACCCTGGATGGAACACCAGTCCACCACAAGGCACCCCAAGCATGGTTTCAGCCCCAGACCATCCCTACAGCAGGCACAGGCCAAACCCACCGCCCCAACGTGCCCCCAGAATTTGGCTACTAAACTAATAAATGTAATGTAGTGGTTGCATCACAAAAGACATGAAACGGGGGAATTGGAGGTATAGAATGTGCATTTTTCATGAATTCTTTGCCTGTTACATCTAGTGACAACCTCTTTGAAACCGATTTTATGTTCCGAGAACTGTATCCCAACCCTGTATGGCTTGAAAAGGTGAGTGTCCCAGAGCCCTCTATGGAGCCCAACCTCAGATCCTCACCGCTACCAGTAGTGATGCAGCACGTGCAGGATCCAGTTTGGCAGAAAGTCTTGGATGTAGCACAAGTGATAGAGAAGGCTGTGAGGACAGAGCCCTGGGTTGGGCCCAGGCTGCAATTAAGAGTGGAAAGGGCAGACTGGGAGTCAGAATAGGTGTGATCATTAGATGGTGTGGGATTGCTTCTTCCTGAATTTCTGGTGGTGGTGGCGGTGGTGGTTGCACTCCCATGTCGTGTGGTCTGTGTAGGGGTGGTGTAGGCCAGCGTGGTCGCTTGAGTGCTGGAGGGACTGTCCGTGTTCCGGACGTTGTAGATGTCATATGCAGACTTCCCATCCTTAAAAATGGCTGAAGAAAAGTAAGAAATTATTCATTGTACGGTCAGCACTGTGCTCTGCGTGTAATATGAACATAATTCCAAAGTTATAAGAGATTAACATGACCAGGAGCAGTCCAAATCTCACCTAGAGCCACAACTTTGGTTATCACAGAGAGCACGTCTTCATCACTGAGTGTGAGGTTATTAATATCTTCTGCATACAGGGTTAAGGGACCTGGGGTCCACCTACCGAAGCACTTTCCCAGAACCCCCTGAAAAGAATGAAAAACAACGTCACACAAAGTCCATCCTTTTACACATCAAGGGCACATGATGTGTTGCTGTAAAACAGTTGAAAAACCAACAATGAACATATTCTAGAACAGACAAAAGAAATCATCATGTGTGAAACAAACATAAAAAAACATTTAAAAAATGTGTTAATACTATGTACAAGGGGGGGTGCGGTGGCGCAGTGGGTTGGACCGCAGTCCTGCTCTCCAGTGGGTCTGGGGTTCGAGTCCCGCTTGGGGTGCCTTGCGATGGACTGGCGTCCCGTCCTGGGTGTGTCCCCTCCCCCTCTGGCCTTACGCCCTGTGATACCGGGTTGGCTCCGGTTCCCCGTGACCCCGTAAGGGACAAGCGGTTCTGAAAATGTGTGTGTGTGTGTGTGTACTATGTACAAGGTAAGTCAAAAAGTACCCGCAATAAGACACCGATGTTACTCCATTCATTATTGCGAACACTTTTTGCCCTGTTCTTGTGTTATTCGCTAGATCAAGTACTGAGCAGCTAAAACGGTGCGATAGAGAATCCACTTACAGGATCAGAAGAGTCATTTATATAAAACCATTTAATTTTTACGCAATTATTGCACTGCAGCTGCAGCTGAATGGTCTGGGTGACGTTCTGTTGCTTGCAGCCCAAGTTACATCTTCAGAAAGACAAAGAGACATTTTCAAAAATCACTTGCAATTTCACTTTGAGAGTGAACATACAGCCATTGTTCCTTAGGACATTACTAATTATTGTGTTGTGCTATTGTATCTTGTATTTGAATATGGTCTAGTTAAACAATAAAAAAACTCTTAAATATACAGTAGATAATGTTTGAACAAAGTAGCTGCAATACAAATTGTTAAACAGCCAGTTCCGCAATGTGTATATAGGTGGAACAGCAGACAGCTATGATGAACTTTCATTCTTACTTGATTTTCACGCTGTTACTGTCATTTGGAACCACAGTGACACATCTACTGGCTGTGTCATTTTTATGATTTTTATATGTTACAACCAGAGTATACACTGAAGGGCTGAACGTGGGTGGAAGGCAGGCCTGCGAAATCACCAGCGTATTATTCGTACTGTTGATGTTGCAAGAACAGTTTCCAGCTGTAGGATTGAAACAGAAGTCAAAGAAGGCATGAAAATTCCATCATCCCAAAAAGGTCAAAATGTCAGCAGAGACGCTCAAGATCATACGCATATGCTTTCCTGCACACTTACTGCACATCCAGTTATATGATACAGGATCATTTTTCATGTTCTTGCCCTCTAACTGGACAGAAGAGGTATCAGGGTGCACGGTACTGGGATTGGCGTTGATAGTGAATTGTTGGTCACGAGGAACTCGGGAGCGGTCGCCTGCCTGACAAAGACAAGAAAATTCCAGGGCATCGTCAGCATGGATGTTGAGTTTCTTGTTTTAACGTGCGCCCCCAGCCATCAGCAGACAGTCTCACTGTCATGATGCCTTTTGGTTGCTCAAGTGCCAAGACTCCTTGTGTAAGATTCTTGCTTGTCTCCAGTTGTAGGCCTTGCTCAGCTCTTCACTGCCTGTTCCTGTCGGCATCTACCTTTTACTCAGATTACCTCTGCAACCGAGTCCACCGAACAGCTCCTTTAGATGTGCTTGCTCTCCGCCTGCAGCAGTATCCTTCCAGCTATCCTACGCAGAGGCTCAACCCGAACGGAATAGAAGATGAGGACCTACCACCTTACATCACTGTCTTTATAGAAGGAAACTCATTAACATAAATTACCAAATATGAAAGAGGGAATTTATTTCTATGACCCAGCTTATGGAAACTTGCCTTTGACTCACTGCAGACCACAGCTGTACTTCCAACATCAAGATCCATTTCAGAAATGCTGTTAGTTGCTCTGACTTTCACATTCATTGGCCCTGTTGAGAAATTTTAAGCCATTAAGCAAATTCAGCAGTCTGTATCTGTAGTAGGTAGTACATATTATTTATAACAATGACACACCAACTGTTTGATTAAAGCTAAAAATTAATGTATTCAAGCTGCTTTAGTGAATCAGAGACTCCATCAGTAGACGAGCACCTTGGAACCTGGCTGGAATGCTGAACACCTGGAGGCTGCCGCTCGTCATCTCCTTCATTTCCAGGAAGCTCTCTTTGTTCCCAGAGATCTGGAACTGGAGCTGCACCGGGGTGCCTCGGTCCAGAGACACAGATACCTGGAGCTCTGGGTTCAGGCACGGCTTCCTCCCGGGCTCCACTGAGGCCCACAGGCCCTCCACAGGCTCCAGGAGGCAGAGCTGCATAGTCTTGGAGACAGCGTTTGCCATAACGTTGTTGGAGGCTAGAAGAGCCACCTGGTGACAGCCAGCACCCAATTGCTGCTGAGCCTCGGGACTCAGTGTGATGTTACAGGGGATGATGCCTCTTGTGGCGGTGGCCATAGCCAAAACAGTTTCACCATGCTGGACTCTGTACGTGATGTTGGTTCCTGGAAGGTCCAATCATGCATCTGGTTTTAGCAAAGCAGCAACCTCAGCTCCATCCCGTGCCAACATGCTAATAGGCTGTCCAAGAGACAAAAGCAAACATCAACAGCACTGCCGTGCGAGTTGGTTCTACCTGCTTCCAGCTCCACCTGGATGGCCAGCTCGCTGCCATAAATGGCCGTGCACTCGGAGCTGTCCCCTGATCGGTTGAAACTGTAGCATCTGACGATGCCAAAGTCATCAGCGGGCTCCTGGACAGAGATTGCTCCTTGCGCAGTCACGTGCCACTCGCTGGTGGAGCATTCCACGGTGATTGTGAAAACACCAGTGTGGGTGTACCTGTGTACCAGGCTGCTCTCTGACCTAAAGGACAAACATTCACCATGAAGGCTTCAGCTGAGGACAGCACTGGTTTCAAGCCAAAAAACTGTTGAAGAAAGGCTTATATCCTCTTTTTTATATATATATCAAGTAATTCTGGGAAGTTGTTTAAATCCCACTCTTAGCATGTGGAATCATTTAAAAGCATAGATTGTCCTCTACTGTATAAGGTGCATTAAGACTCGGCGTTGTGACATCTACAGTTTGGGAGATACCCGTGAAAGCATATGTTCTCTAGAGTGGACAGAAATTAATAGTTGTGTCTAAGGAGAATATTGATGGGTACCCTTTGTCCAGTGACTACTGATGTAAATATCTATATTGATCTAAATATCTAATGACTAATATCTATATTGCTGCAGCAGTGGATGAAAATCAGAAAGACACATATTGCTAACAGAAGGGTACTACTTACCCCTCTGGACTGTAGGGGTCAATATTTTGCCCATCTCCAGTGTTTAAGGTGCAGGTGAGGTTGCCTTGGAAGGGGTGGAGGAGCCACTTAAGTGTGATGGTAATGTTGTGGAACACCACTGCACTCTCATTCACAAGCAATAGGAGACCTGCAGAGGAGTCAACAGAACCAGAAGAGCAGCTCAGCTTTCTTCAGCTAGAGGGGGAGCTATTTCGTTAGTTCAGGTGTGTGTTTGCAATGGAGGATTATGGGAAATACGCCCATCGCCACCATGAACCACATCGACTGGAACATGTAGTAAAAAGTTCCTGAAATGTGAATACGGGTTATGCATTTAAGAAGGTCCAGGTCATATTTTTGCCTTCCTCAGTTATGACTGACAACAAATATGAACTTGAATACATGCAAATTAAAGTGTGAAAGGGTCAAAAATGCAAAACATCAGGAGCATCAAGCTGTTCATCCAGGAGGTGCGGGATGCGACTCCAACCATCTCTGCAGTGGTACTCCACGGACAGATAGCTCCCCAAAGATGGACATGGCTCCCCAGATGAAACATCACCCGTAGCCACCTGGCACACCTGCAGCCAATGGCAGTGGCCTGGTGAGACACAGAGGGGGCAGTAGGTGGTGTAGTGGTTACAGCTGTCTCTTTTGCACTTAAAGGTTGCAGGTTCAAATCCTATATCCTTCCATTGTGGTAGCGAGTGAGGTATTTATGCAGAACTGGTACAGTAACAATTAATGAGCTGCATAATGAAATAAATCATTGTTGCTTTAGAGGAAAGCATCAAATAAATTTAAATGTGGTGTAAGAGAGAGGCCTCCTGCTTCCACTTCCTCCCCAGAAGCCATGCATAAGCAGAAGGCTGTTGTGTCGACAGTAGGAGAGCTGCCAGGTGAAGCTGTTATTGTTTCTGCCGCCTGCGCATGCAACAGCACAACATGATCTCAACACACAAAGATGCTCTTGGTCCATTATGTAACCAGATATGTTTAAACTGTGCTTTTCCTACAGCTTGTCAAAAAGTAGTGCAGTGGATGAGGATCATGAATGGATTATAATGGACTCTGAGCAGTTCCAGAATCATTATGGCTGTTGCGTTCCCTCCTCTGTGTGTCTGGGAGCCTCGCGGCACTTTGTTACTCTAAGGGAGCTTTGCTCTGACGCTGTCGGGAGCAGCTGCCCTTCTGTTGACTTCGGTAAAGCAGTGTTAGCTCAGTCCCAGGGCTGAGGGTGCGATTGAAAACATGATAAGTCAGACGGTGAGCATGTTTTCTGTATGTCACTGTATGGGCCAGCCTTAGAGAAACTCTCCATGGGACACGTTTCAAGAGCCCCTTTATGTGGGCAATAATTTCTTATAATATTCATATCTTTGAGGGCATGTATTGTATGTCCGAAGCAGGAAAAATCCATACATTTACGTTTATTAATTTATGTGACACTTTTCTCCAAGGCCACTTACAATGTTAAGCTGCTTACACTGAAATGCCTCTTTATAAAGTTGAGAGCATACAATCCGTGTATTTCTACATATAGGATATATAATAAAATAATAAAACATTAATTTTATGATATCTTAAATATTATATAATTAAGGTTTTATAATATCTTAAATATTATATAATATAATATTTAATAAAATATTATATAATTAATGCTTTAGAATATCTTAAATATAAGATATTTAAGATATTATAAAATTAATGTTTTATTATTTTATTATAAATCCTATATATAGAAATAGACAGATTGTATCCCGCAAAATATACTGCATAAATTTCTTGATTTAGTGTTTTGATTTGTTCCGTTTGAGAAATGTTAAGTGTTTTATAGACTATAATGAAAGACTGTGAGGCTATCTTGGACAGAGATATTTATATCATTCTCTTTTGTATTTGAGTTCATTTGTACTGGTAAATGTAGTAAATGTACTGGTAAATTTTATGATATCTTAAATATTATATAATTAAGGTTTTATAATATCTTAAATATTATATAATATAATATTTAATAAAATATTATATAATTAATGCTTTAGAATATCTTAAATATAAGATATTTAAGATGTTATAAAATTAATGTTTTATTATTTTATTATAAATCCTATATATAGAAATAGACAGATTGTATCCCGCAAAATATACTGCATAAATTTCTTGATTTAGTGTTTTGATTTGTTCCGTTTGAGAAATGTTAAGTGTTTTATAGACTATAATGAAAGACTGTGAGGCTATCTTGGACAGAGATATTTATATCATTCTCTTTTGTATTTGAGTTCATTTGTACTGGTAAATGTAGTATGTTATTGTGAACATGTAAGTATAGCTGGTTTTAGCAGAAGTGGTGGATTCACCCATAAAATGTGTTGTGCGTTAAAATATTTATTTTCAGAATTAAAGAAGGCAGTGAGTGAGGAAGCACCTGACATCACATCCCCGACATCCACCCAGCTGCACTCTTCCTGGGGGGCCGAGGAGGTGGGCGGGGCCAAGTGGGTTGGTCTTGGGCGGCAGTAGTGCAATGTTTTCCTGCCATAGAAGCCGTTGTCCACCTCGATCACCTGGCCAGACCCACACTGGAGTGTGGCATTATGGTCTGTGCAGGCCAGGGAGCGGCCGGACTCTGAGGAGAACAGCGGATTACAATGAATGGACACAGGTGAAAATACACACACAGACACACACACACACACACACACACACACACACTCACACACACTCATTGATCGTGGGATTTGGTGATAGGGGAGTCTCACCAAACTCGCACACAAAGTGGAACTCCTGGCTGCAGTTGTCAGTCGCCTCCCACTGAAACCCCGAATCCCTCACTATGTGTCCACAGGCAGCGTCTACAGGAGGGTCGTGGGCCCAGTTGGCATAACTAATGTCAGAGCCATCCAGCCAGGAGAGCGGACCTGTAAATACAGTGCAAATACACTCTTGGTCAGTGATGCCTGTGGAAGAATAGCAAAGACTCGTGCAACTAAATAAAGTAAAAATTTGATTAATACGGTTGAGATTCAATCAAAGCACTCCACAGAATATTGCCAGAAAAAGGAAGTCACAGAGTGCTTCCAGGTCCCCCTAAAAGAGGACAGATACTTATGTCCAGAGAGGCCCATGCCCACCGCTTGGTCAGGGCTCATGAACCAATCAGGTTTAAAACAAAAAAAAAAAACACTTCAGTAAAATGTGAGAACAAGAAACAGGGTCTGTTTTAAACTTCTAACACTAGTGAAAGACTGTGAAACACTAAAACATCCAAGAACTAAAAAATACAGTAAGAACAAAAGAAAAATATGTACCGTAGATCAGTGATTTAGGGATGGCTAGACAGTGGATCCCAGGTATGTCTTGGCACCACTGCCCATAAAGATAAGTGAGGTGCTAGACTAATTATACATAACAAATAAGAATTCTTCTATAGGGAATGCCTTGCTAAACTATCCATGGTCTCTCACCCTAAATGAACTTTCCAGAGTCTTCCACACAATATGAACCACACAACTGAAACAGATCAATAGCATTTTGTTAATTTTGCAAGTATTTAAAGCTTTATTTTCACACATATTCAACAATCAGAGTGAAATTCTTGTGCTACAGTCCTCTCTTTCCACAATAATTTAAACTGGGGTGGTGGGGATTACGAAGGAAGGCAGTGGAAAAATGCAAAAGCAAACTACAGGTGGTCCCTGACCAACAATGGGGTTATGTTCTGCAAAACCCATCGTAAGTCGAAAATATCGTAAGTCGAAAATTCATTTAATACACCTAATACACACCTCTGAGTGACAGACCGAGAGATGCGGATCGCTGCGGATCGCTGCCGCTGCCCCGCATCACGAGAGAGTATCGCTCCACATATCAAAATTCAAAATTCGAAGTACGGTTTCTACTGAATGTCTATCGCCAGCTCACCATCGTAAAGTTGAAAAAATCGTAAGCCGAACCATCGTAAATCGGGGACCACCTGTACAGCCATACTAGACAAAATACTATAGGATAATACAATACAAGAACAAGGCATTACAAAAGCAAAATTTACAATATAAATACAATATACTTAATAAATAATTACAATTTTAGGTAAATAGCACAAAACGTACAAAATTCTCAGGCCATAAGCCATCAGCATATTCCAGTAACACTCAAGATCAGCAAGTACTCAGAAATGCAGTCTAAGTAGAAAAACAGCATTAATACATTTGGGGAGAGAAATAAATAATGATTAGGAGAAAAAAAAAGACAATAAATGTGAGGAAGGGACATGGACATGTCCATTGTGGGGGGAGGAAGAGTGCAGGAAACAAAGCCCTATTGAAGCGGCTGTGAATGAGCGGTATGTGCATTCTCTCCGTGGCTAATCTGACATGGCAGGACGCCCGTCACCGATGAATACAGGACAAATACTGTAAATCTTTCACCCGCTTTCCAGCTGCCGCAGGAGATAGTGTCCACACAACACATTTCCACTTTGTCTGTGTTTGAGACTCAAACAGAGAGCCGAGCCAACAAATGTTCAAGTGTAGGGTGATGGGATCACGGCCAAATGATGACACCCAGATCAAAATGGACAAAGAACGAAACATGTTTTTGATGTTTTTGCAAGAGATGTTGATGCAGTTTAGTTTGTCAGTTAGAGCTCCCTTGTAACCCTTTCCAGCCTGATGAGCTTTAACAATTCTTCTGAGATCCTCTGAAATCTCGTTTGATCATATTCTTTGGTCATATGATGCTTCTACACAATTCTGTTGTGAAGAGCAAGTAACCAAAAAACGTGATTTTTTTTGTATGCCAAAGCAGGTGACAGTTGCACCTGAACTGATGGCAACACCTGACACATTGTTAGGGACACCTGAAAGCACAGTGGTTAGAGATGCTGCCTTCGGACCTGGAGGTTTGAAGTCGACATCCTACCTCTGGCTGTAATACCCTTGAGCAAGGTACTTATCCTAAATCTCTCCAGTAAAATTACCCAGCTGTATAAAGAGGTAATTAATTATAACATTTAGCTGACACTTTTCTCCAAACCAGCTTACAGTATTAAGGTTACAATTATTTACTCATTTGCACAGCTGGGTAAGGTCACTAGAGCAATTTTTTAGGGTAAGTATGTTGCTCAAGGGTACTACAGCCAGAGGTGGGGCTCAAACCTACAACTTTCAGATCTAAAGGCAGTGACTCTAACCACTACACTACCAGCTGTCCCCAAGAAGAACATTCCCATTGTAAATTACTTTGGAGAAAAGTGTTACATAAATGTATATCTGATCCCAGTTAAACTCCATTCAAGATGGCTTTAGACGTTCACATACTTTTCCTAACAGTGACCTTGACTTAAGCCATTTGTCCAGTGAAGATATGGAAATTAAAAATGTTGTGTCAAATATTTTTTTTAAATAAATCAGTTTTTATTCTTATTACTTAGATGAAAATCTGTTTAAATTTTAGGCACACATTTATCGCATTCTAATCTGACTGTCTGTAGTACCCTTGATCAAGGTACACACACACACACACACATTTTCAGAGCCGCTTGTCCCATACGGGGTCACGGGGGAACCGGAGCCTACCCGGCAACACAGGGCGTAAGGCCGGAGGGGGAGGGGACACACCCAGGACGGGACGCCAGTCCGTCGCAAGGTACCCCAAGCGGGACTCGAACCCCAGACCCACCGGACAGCAGGACTGTGGTCCAACCCACTGCGCCACCGCACCCCCTTTGATCAAGGTACTTCACGTAAAATTGCTGTAGTGCCCTGCGGTGTAAATGAGTCAATCGCTGTATGAAGCTTTAGAGAAGATTGCCAGCTAAATCAATAAACATAAATTTTTGTATGGAGTCTGCATGTTCTCCCCCTAGTCGGTTTCCTCCCACAATCCCAAGACATGTGTTTCAGACACATGTTGGCAAGTATTTTTTTTTTTAAATCTAAAATAACTCTAGTGATGCGTAAGAGCACCACTTATCAGTGGTCTGCTGCACAACCATACCTTGGAAGGGTCAGCATCTCCTACCTTCAGGAGCACTGGTCGCCAGGGTGAGGTTCTGAGAGACAGGAGCCAGGCCCAACCAGAAGTCTTGCCCTGGGCTCAGGTGCCTCTGTAGGAATTGCTGTGTCTCTTCATTGAGGATGAAGGCCAGGTGGCCACCGCCCCGCTCGCACCAGGCCTGAGCTCTAAGGAAGCCGCGCTGCAGACTCACAAGCTCATAGCAGGAGCCATCGAAGGCCTCCTGGTATGGCGCGCAGAGAGGGTCTCCGGTCGGGTGCTGGGCATCTGATTGGTTTGCACATAGGAAAATGGAGCACAGAAGCAGGACGACGTGAGAAGCACCCATCTCCACCCAGGACTGTCTCCAGTCTGAGGGCTGCACTCCCAAACCAACGTGTCTTTAAAAGACAGTGACGTCGGTCGCCGCCTCCTACTTGCGGAACAGACCACCTGCGGCTTCTGTGGCGCTGTATCCGAATCGCCCGATACGGCTTTGTGAAACCCAAGTGGAGGCATTGTCTCCGACAACAAATAGCCCTCTGCTCCAGCCCATTATGAGCGCATCCCAATAAGACCCACAGGATTGTGGGTAAACATATCTAGGTGTTTCCGTACTGCACCAGGGTGCCACCTGCAAGGAGCGATAAGCCTCCCAGCATGATCATAAACCAGTGAACCTTTGTCATGGTCACCAGTAGATTAGTGGGTTTTTCAGCCTGAAAGTAAAGGTCACGATATGGAACAATGCACTGTCATGTGTTCTTCTTTTAGATATTCATTAAAAAAAATGACTTATGAAATTCATATTAATCCATATTCAACCACTGCTTGTCCAGTGGAAGGTTACAGTGGTGTAGATCCTGTCCTGGAAGCATAGATTTCAGTCCGTTGCAGCGACTTATGATACAACTCAGATATCTATACATAATTTGAAAAGGCAGGGGTTACACAAAGCACAAATGAATCGCTGTGGCCTTCGACCTTTGTGGAAACCAGCACGCTGCCCATGCCACCTCTAAACACTGCCAGCTCAGACTAACGGACAGCGTTCCGCTCTTCTTTTCCAGATGCACTACAATTTATCAGAAATTATCCTACACACGTTGTTCACCAAAGAATTTATTTGTAGAGCAAACACAAAGGAGTCTCTATCATCTCCTTCCAAAGGTAAATGTTTACCGAACTGCCCGAGGTTACATGTTCTTTAAAGTTACCGCTGGTGCCGTTGTTTGAACACTCTAGTATGGATTTTTTCAGGACTTATGAAAAAAAAAAATAAATAATAATAATAACAACAGAGTCTGCTTCTAACAGAGCAGCTGTTGACCTTGGCAGCAGAGCCCTACTGGGCAAACACAAGTTGTCCAGGCCAAGAAAAATAAAGAAAAAGCCAAGTTCACCCTCCACAAAGAAGAAAAACAGACCTGTAACATGTCCGGACGTAATACGGACACGGACGCGTATTACTGTAACGTGCTGAGGCCGATGTAAAGTATGGTTATCCGACTTGCAGAGTGTATTTACAAATTCAGCATGCGATTCCTGAAGTACAGTTGAGAGGTGACACGTTGAACTTGGAGGTGTGACAGAATAACAGATGGAACACAGGACCTGGGCAGGAATATGGGAAGCTGGCGGAGATGGGACTGGAACTCAGGACTGGAACATAAACAGCTAGGCCTATGGTAGAGGACTTCAGTGGTGATTAAATCAGGGTTACTAGGAAGTGACAAGACAGACAGGAGAAAGCTGATCAAGATTCTGCAATCTGGCCTCAGTTGTTTGTTCCTTTTATACTTCTTTGATTATCATATTGTGAGGAGCTGTGCAGGTTTGGGTCATACTGGAACCAAGTGACCCCTTCTTTGGTACTGTCCTTGGTTCCGGGTCTTGATTTTATCGATATTTGTCTCAAGGAGAGGCTCTTGAGAATGAGAAAGTAGAACTTTGGTGAACAGCTTAGAGAAAAAGAGAAAATAAGAGCTGCTGAACTGCAAACCATTGCATGGTAGGTCCTTCCGAAGTCTTGATAAGGCAGCAGCTGACAAAAGAGCAATCGTGGCGTAGTTACGCAGCTCTGGGCTAAAAGGAAGACAGAAAGCTTCATCACTGGTGCGCAGGACCAGACACTGAACATCAGGCACCATCAGAAGAACATTCTGAAGCACCAAGTGGACCAAGTGTACAATGAGCGACAAGGAGGCAGAGCATAAAGTCAGATAGTGGAAAATTGCGCTTACGTGAACATGGTTCAGCCGTACGTCCGCAATCCTCACATGTCACTCTTTGACGTTTTTATGACTTTCTTGATGCTGTTATCAGGGGATACGTGCCCTGCCGCAGGTGTCCCCTCTAAACATGGCACAGCGATCGAAAAAATATGCATTCCTTTATCAGTGGTTCGGTCAAATATTGCATCAAGGTTTTGCAGGAAGAGAAACGTAAGCGGAAAGGATTTCCACAGAGCTGTGGAGAGTTTGGCCTCCAGCCTAGTGGGCCTGGTGCCACAAGGGAAGGAGGAGGCACTTACATAACATCTGTACTCTGTTCGCATGACTGAACCTGACTTCCACGGCCACGCAAGGAGGGAGGACTCAGAGCTCTATGCTGACATCCGTGAATTACTACATACCATATTTTTAGAGTGCAGCGGACCAACAACAACAGGCGCAAGCATGCAGGAAATATTTGGCAAGAATGGAGCGGAGACGCCGGAGCCCCTCAGAGCGACAGTGTCGGGTAAATGATATCCGGTTGTCACGAGTCACGCTGCTGGCTTCACATGAGTCAATTGTTGAGCTCATCTTGTTGTTGCACCTTTTTACCTTAGTGTTGCACAGTAAACTGGGCATTTATTACATGGACATAAGAACATTAGTAATGGTAATAAACACAGTCATAACAACAGTAGTACTTTGTGTGTGAAAAACGCAAGAGATCATTTATCATACACAGTTAACTGAAGAAGAAAGGGATATTATGACTTTGTTTCTGCTGTTCGTGCTCTTTTTATCTCGGGATAATTGAATCAGCATTACCAGAAAATAGTCATTTAACAGTATAAAGCACTTGTATCGGAGACCTGTGTAATCCCCTCTTGCAATATTTCTTCATGCAGAGTATTACAGCTCTTCCATCAGATGCTCTTCCATCAGTCACTGTTAGTTAAAACCGCAATTATATATTACATTATAATTAAATTTAAATTATAGTATATATAAATTATACTCAAATGACCTCCAGGAATACTGCAAATTTAAAGATTATTACATTATTGTAATAATCATTTAAATTTACAGTATTTCTGGAGGTCATTTGACACCAAGAAGCTACGGTTGTAATAATCACTGCAGGCCTGAATTTAATACTTTTTTCCTACTTCTGCATTGTTTTAGTCTGTATTATTGGTCAGACCACAATCATTTCCCCAGACATAAAATATGCTTTAATATCAATAGGCTACAGTAATATCAATGGTTTTTTTTTGAGATTGTGGACAAAAACAACATTGTTTATGTTCGTTAATTCACCGTCAAGTTAACCTTTCCTTAACATTGTGCAGAGATTTTTAAGGGGTTTTTATGTGTCAGCTGCCCATCGCTTTTCACTTTGTTGGTTTGGCAGCTGTTTTTTGCTGTTTATTGAAGTGAAGGGTAATGTAAAATGCCCTAAGGGACTGGTAAGAAATCGCATGCGTGCGTGTGTCTCTCTCTGTGTGTGTGTCAGTATCCAGCAATGATCCTGATGATGAATAGATGGATGAAGATTCACACAACATTGACTCGTCGTTGCTAACAACACTTGGAAATGTAAACATTTCTTTGAACATTGATTTTATGTCTTATGCAACGTAGTTTCCTGTATCTGCTCATGTCCCGTTCTCGCGCGTTGGCAGGTTGTGTCCCTGACTGGCTACAAGGCACTCTGTTGCGCAACGGTCCAGGCATGTTCACGTTGGGGGGTACCACATACAACCACTGGTTCGACGGAATGGCGCTGCTCCACAGCTTCACTTTCAAAGATGGTGAGTCCAGCCAACCGAAAACACGGCAAAGAGTTGCAGTGCATCCAATATGCGTCCATCGAGTCGATCTGATCGTATCAAACGCTACCATTTTCAGGCGAAGTTTATTACCGGAGTAAATTCCTCCAAAGTGACACTTACAAGAAGAACATGGCAGCCAACAGGATTATTGTGTCTGAGTTTGGAACTATGATATACCCAGATCCTTGCAAGAATATCTTTTCAAGGTAAATATGAGCATTCATTTTAAATGATCCTTCACCAGTGTAAAAAGTGAACCAACCGCGTTACTCCTGGCACGTGCTTTCACCGAAGAAATGTAATGGAATCGATGGCGGCGTAAAAGACCGTACTTGGTAGGCCTGTTATGAATGCAATATGCACATGGTTTTTATTTCATGCTAATAGTTTTATGTACCGTATCCTTTGGACAACTGCATAGGTCGTATTAATAAAAGATGTATTTTATTTTAATTTCAGAGTGTTTAGCCATCTGTCCAATGCAATTTCTGACTTCACAGACAACAACTTAATTAACATAATACAGTATGGAAAGGACTATTACACCTCATCAGAAGTGAACTACATCAATCAGATTGATCCCGAGTCACTTCAAACTATAGGCCGGGTGAGTAGTTCACGTGATGCTGGTTCACGTGATGCTGGTTTGGTGCCGTGTGACTTTGGCATCTTTTTTTTGTGATTCTTCCCGTTCAATTGCGCTGTTTTTCTGTTCCAGGTGAACTACAGGAACCACATTGCTCTGAACCTGGCTACTGCGCATCCTCACTACGACAAAGAGGGGAACACGTACAACATGGGGACGTCAATCGTGAACTTGAGGGGACCGAATTATGTCATCTTCAAGGTCCCTGCACACGCTTCAGGTACCTTGCAAATGACTTGTCACCTGTTGTGGTTCCTTAAAGCCCATATCAGCTTTTCTGATGGGTGGATATGAT
This sequence comes from Scleropages formosus, assembly GCF_900964775.1. Lineage (NCBI taxonomy): Eukaryota > Metazoa > Chordata > Actinopteri > Osteoglossiformes > Osteoglossidae > Scleropages > Scleropages formosus. The sequence goes on along the minus strand of NC_041816.1, from coordinate 5,446,552 downwards.
GGTGTTTGCAGGTGATCCTTTTAGCCAGCAATACGCCGCTTACTATATATGACCCGTCAGATGAACAGGTCACACTCTGTTTCGAAGTTTATGTATGATTTTTTTCCATATGAGGGGAAGATAGTCTGAATTCACCAGCTAAATGTCTTAACGTACCACAAAAAGTCTGCACTGCCCAAAACTTCAGAAGGTTTCTGTGATTCCAACATTTTCCTACAATGAAATTACTCATCCGATTCCAATCCTTTGGCCTCCTGAACCTGGGTTAGAAGAACCTGATTTTTTAATGTTCGCCTTTCACTGAAAGTAAACATTTATAAGTACTGTGAGTGTGTGGCTCACTTTAAGTAGGGTCATGCTCCTTCTCCCCCCAGTAATGAACTTCACTAAGGGCTATAGTTTATAATTTCTCTAAGTGAACTGCTGTTAATCCCATTGAGTGATTTTTTTTTTTTAGTAGTATTTAATCTGAATTGCTCTGGCAAAAAATCCTTCTGTGTCTGGAATTGTGAGCTGTGTAGTTCACCTTGGGTGAGAGCTGTTATGGATATTAATTTTTCTGATCTGTTGTAATAATTCATAAAGTAGGAGTTGACAGACATTAAAAGACATTGTTCCAAATTCAAGTCCCAGGAATGTTTGCACTGCTGAACCTTCATCCTAAATTTCCTCAGCAAATTTCCACTTTCAGTGAGAACAAAATGCAAAAATATTAAAAGTCTCACTTTGTTCCAAGGCCTCTGAAAAGCAATCATAACAACCAAAGGAATAATGACATCTGATATACACACCCTTCTCCCCGCAGGTGAAGCTGGTAGAAATGTGGCCCTTAAGAACATCCAGGAGGTGTGCTCCATACCCTGCCGCTCCAAGTACTACCCCAGCTACTTCCACAGCTTTGGCCTAACGGAGAACTTCATCATCTTTGTGGAGCAGCCGTTCAAACTGGACATCCTGAAACTGGCCACGGCCTACTTCAGGGGTGTTACCTGGGGCAGATGCCTGAGGTTCGACAAAGAAGATATTGTAAGCAGCTAGTCGCCGTCCCATAGAGCTGTGCCTCGGCAATGGGTTACAGTCATCGTGGCTGGCTATCTAAATCCTCAGCTGTCTTCTCATCACCTTTCAGACTCTGATCCACCTGATTGACAGGAGGAAGGGCAAGGCCGTGTCCACCAAGTTCTACACAGACGCCCTGGTCATGTTCCACCACGTCAACGCTTACGAGGAAGAGCAGCACGTGGTCTTTGACATTATCACTTACAAAGACAGTAAACTTTATGACATGTTCTACCTGCACAACATAACAGAGGACAACCACTTCATTCAAACTAACAAGACATCCTCCCGTCCTGCATGTCAAAGGTTCATCCTTCCCCTCAACATTGACAAGGTAAAGGCACGATACTTCCTTTGCTCACGTGTCAGTGCGTTTTTCGAGTAACCTTTGAATTTCTCAGCATTTGGTCTTGTGTGGAGGAGAAATTAAATGTATTTATCAGACACTTTTCTCCAAAGCGACTTCCATCGAACTCTATATAGTGTTATTGGCCCACACCTTGTTCACCAAGGTGACTTATACTGCTAGATACACTACTTATAATGGGTCGCTCATCCATACATCAGCGGAACACACTCTCTCTGTGGCACTCACACACTATGGGTGAACCCGAACAGCATGTCTTTGGTATGTGGGAGGAAACCCTCAAGAAGAGGAGAGGACGATGCGAACGACACAGACTGAGCAGGTATCAAACTCACACTCTCCTGCAGCACTGCTACTTGCTGCACCACCCAATTTAGCTTGAAATTTAAAGCATGGAAGGTTTTTAAATGATCGCAGGTGGTATGCTGGTTACGGTGACCCACAGCCTGCCGCTTTTAGGCCCAGAATGACATTTATGAACAAATTTAAAAAAATGAACTTGGATTGCTGTAGTAATGGCTGTGTGGTCATTAAATCAGAACGTAGTGTCCACTAAGAAGGAGTAGCAGGTGGTCTAGTGGTTAGAGCTGTTGGATTTGGAGGTTCCAAGTTCTGGCCACCTTCAGCTGCTGTAGTAGGACTTACTGTGCAAATGAGCAAATATTTGTGGGTAGCTTAACATCTTAAGCTAATTTAAGTTACAATTGTAAGCTGTCAGCTAAATGATGAAGGGACTTGGCAATGTGCTTTAACTGACTTTAGGACTTAAGCGGAACAAACCTGGTGAAGCTGGAGGGCAGCAGGGCCAGTGCAGTCCAACAGGAGGATGGCTCGGTGTACTGCACACCCGACACGTTATGCGAAGGTGAGAAACCTTTCCCTTCATATACATAGTTAACGTAACAGCATCTGAATGACTAGGCCTGCTTCGCCGGTCCTTTAACCGTGAAGGAAGTACAGTAGCTTGGTCATGTGCAGCTAAGACAGAACTCCACTGTTATTATGAAGAATAATTTATTCATCCTGAAAGAAATGTTTCTCTTTCTTGTGCAGGAGTTGAGTTGCCACGAATCAACTATAAATTCAATGGCAAGAAGTATCGTTATTTCTATAGTTTAAAGGTGAAGTGGTCGCCGTGTCCCAATAAGGTAAATATCTTCATTAGAAAAGGGGCATGGACCTCTGTACGCGTGACTTCTAAAGGATTCGTCCAATCAACACTGGGAAAGAAGGTGTTTGCATTTTAATGTTCGTGTTTCTACAGATCGGTAAGGTTGATGTGGTCACTAGACAGGGTTTGGAATGGACAGAGGAGGACTACTACCCGTCAGAGCCTGTCTTCGTCGCTGCGCCCGATGCTAAGGAGGAGGATGATGGTGAGCTGTGGGGGGGGCTTACACGTCATACTTCATATGCTTATTCACATTCATACCAACAGCGAGTGCTCAGAACTGCAGACAGCAAACTCTACGCGAAAGCGGCCATGCGTACATATCTTCGTCGTTCTAAATCCATCTCACTTCTCAGAGCTGAACGTCCACGTAATTTCTTTTCAGGGGTCATTTTGTCGTCTGTCATCTCTCAGAATCCAGAGAAACCTCCCTTTTTGCTCATCCTGGATGCAAAAAATTTGAAAGAAATTGCACGAGCCACCATCAGCGGCAGCGTGCACATGGACCTGCATGGCATCTTCATTCCAAAGAAGGACTAACTCATCTTGACGGGCCATCAAGGCGGGTCGGATGATCTTACAAAGAAGCATGAGCTGCTGCTACTTTTCTCTGCAGCGTAGCCTAAATTCCTTTACAGCTCAATATTAGCTCTGTTTGCAGCCAATGTGGCTATTTAATCTCCAGTGGATGTTCATTTCACTTGCAGCAGACGCTAGTTCAGCTTCTAGGCCGTACTACGAGTTTGTCGCTGACAGTGATTCAGTTCTGCAAAACTGGAATCATGGAATTATGGGAGATATTTCCCAGACTTTCAAAGGGAAGCCAGACACTGCGATGTGAATGCAAATCGAAACGGGTGGAAATTTTGTCTACGTTTCTGATTGTCTGATGAGCAAAAAATCACAAAAGCCATAAATCTTAAAACTGTGCTTTACAGTTTTAATCTAGGAGCACAGAATCATTTACTTTACTTTAGCTAGTAGTTGATTACATAATCCAATGGGGTGTGGTAAAATTGCTCTTGATCCAATCTCTATTCCATATGTTTAATATTTTATGCGAAAAATCTGTGCTAATAAAAAGACATAGTTGTGTTAACTGATCTTGTGGTGTTCTGTAGACCTAACAACGTCGTACATTCAGCGTAAGAGTTACCTGTTCTTTACCGCAGCCACACAGCGCTGGTCTTGTGTGAATTTACATTCATTCATTTAGCAGAGACTTTTCCCCAAAGCGACGTTCATCTCATGTAACACGTGGTTGGACTAACGTGGCCTGTCAGAAAAGAAGAAGGGCTTTTATTGTGTTCTTTTCCAACAAAAATATCCGCGTAACTGCCGAATGGGAATGGAAGAATTCAGCTTGAAATCACACCAGAAACTATGAAATTGTCTTTTTTATTAGCTTTGACAGTCCGTTCAAACCATTCACCCCATACGGGGCACCGGAGCCTAACCCGGCACACAGGGCGTAAAGCTGGAGGGGGAGGGGACACACCCAGGACGGGACGCCAGTCCATCGCAAGGCACCCGAAGCGGGACTCGAACCCCAAACCCACCAAAGAGGAGGACAAGGACCAACCCACCGCACCACCCTTAAGCTTTGACAGTGGGCCTTTTATATAAACTTGTTACCGTAAATTTGCTCAAAAAATGACTCATCTTGCTTACTGTTTTAGTTGTAATTCCTATACAGGGTGTTATTATTGCACTGATTAGCCAGAATTTTCATCCAGAAGTGTCTTGTCATCCAGAAACATGTTACTGCCACTGTGATACCGTGGATTCTATATATACTGTTATATTAAAGGTTCATTCCTCTTCAGAATGCGACTGGGGCACCTCACACTTTTTCCATGTGCCGGTACTGTTGTTTCCATGGTAACTGTCGATGTACAGAGGTGAACCAGCAAGGCACATTTCCATGTGCTGATTTTCTCTCCTCTGGTCACCCCCTGCACATGCGCATTGTACGACGCAAAGAAGATGCCTAGGGTGAACGTTGAATTTCAGATGGAATTTCAAGTGTCTTGTCGTATCTTGCAGGATCATTATCTTATAAAAAGATGTTATGTCCATTAGAAGAACAAGGCAAAGTTCAATAGATAAAAACATTTCATAATACGCTACAGGGTTCAAAAGCTTTAAAGATCATAAAGATTGGCGAAAAACATGCGTATGCATGTATGTTTTTAATGTCTCACAGCACGTGGGTGGTGTAAGGGGATTCAGGTGTAATCCTCTGCATGTTCTCTGTGCAGGTTTCTTCCGGGTGCTCTGGTTTCCTCCCACAGTCCAAAGACATGCTGTTCAGGTTCCCCCATAGTGTGTGAGTGTCACAGAGAGAGTGTGTTTCACTGATGTATGGATGAGTGACCCAGTGTAAGTAGTGTATCTAGCAGTGTAAGTTACCCTGGTGAATAAGGTGTGTGGGCTGATAACACTACACAGAGTTCATTGGGAGCTGCTTTGGAGAAAAGTGTCAGCTAAATAAATAAATGTAAGTACAACTGCTCTGAGCTGGAGTTTCAGTTTTATCCAGGAATAAAATATTAGAGTAATAAAAATGTCAAAAACGTGTGTGTGTGTGTGTGTGTGTGTGTGTGTGTGTGTGTGTGATGCACTGGTGTCTGTCCATGGTGTACCCTGCCTCACACTCCATGCTTCCACAATAGGCTCTGGACCACTGCAACCCTGCACTGGACTATTGGTTAATGAAAATGGAAAAATAATTATATAAAACAGATCTGGCGCTCCTTTTCTCTGATATGCAAAACTACACATTAATAGTTACAGCTCTCTCACACACATTATCTGAAATTGCTTGTCTCACGGGGGGTCACAGCCTAACCCGGCAACACAGGGCGTAAGGCTGGAGGGGGAGGGGACACACCCAGGACGGGATGCCAGTCCATTGCAAGGCACCCCAAGTGCAACTTAAACCCCAGACCCACCGGAGAGCAGGACGCGGCCAAACCTGCTGCGCCACCATGTCCCCCCTTAGTTACAACTTAATTCTGTAAACATAACTCAGTTGCCATAATTTTACAATCGCACTCTAGCCAACTGCCTTCTGTTTACAATAGTCTTTGCTTTTTTTTATTCTCACTTGTTCGTGTTCATTTGTTCAGCGTCTTGTCACGTTGCTGAGAAGAACACCTCATAAAAAAGACAAATAAAAACACTGAATTGAGTTTTCAGTTTAAAACCTCATTAATATAGTCACTTGTAACACTGAGCTAGTTGCTTTATGTTACTAAAATTGTACCATATTTGTTTATACATAACTCTTTTATATACTACATAACAGATGTAGCATATAAAACTGCTGAGAGATAAGTGGAAATCTATGACCAAGTAAATTATATATTAGCAGAACAATACAGGTGCTGCATGACATTGGATTCTCCACTTGCTCTTGTTTCCGCTCACAGCTCAAGACAAATACAGTAGTTGGAAAAATATAGTATTATATAGAAAGCCTGATGAGTGACGGGATGTTGGCAGAACACACACACACACACACACACACACACACACACACACACACAGCCTGAAAACACTTGTCCCAAGCAGGGTCATGACAAACCAGAGCCTAACCCGGCAACACAAGGCGCAAGGCTGGAGGGGGAGGGGACACACCCAAGACGGAATGCCAGTCCACTGCAAGGCACCCCAAGCAGGACTCGAACCCCAGACCTGCCACAGAGCAAGACCCAGCCAAGCCTGCCAAATCACCATGCCCCCCTGTTGGCAGAAGATGCCAAACAAAAAGTTGTTTTTAACGAGTAAGATGTGAATCTTCCAATAACAACTTCTATGTGTTCTGAGACATAACCAGTGACTACAAAGTTCTTAAAACTGATGACGAGACCAGCTGGATTGGAGGTTTTAACTGTTTTATAGCTCCTTTCGTGTGTGCACGCTGCACCAGACTGTGGCAAGACTGTTTGGGTTGTTGCAAAGCAATGCATTAACTATTCATGTCTTTGCCCAAAAAACAGAGCAGAAGATTCATTTTTCATGTTTGTACAAAGGTTCACAATCTCTCAATCCAGTGAAGTATGAACTTCCTTAGCTGTTACTCTTGTGTGCGAACCTTGCCCAATTAAATAAGAACGTTCAATCTAATTCTTATTTTTTTTCAATCAAACATTTATTTTTTTATTTCAAGTGTTCTTTCTGCTGCTGTTCTTCTGAGGGTTGCCACACAAAATTTCATTGCATTGCACACAATGACAATAAAGTATCTTATCTTATCTTATATTATCTTATCTTCAAATGACCTACTGTGAATATTTGTTTCCAGTCAATTTTCATTTTTTGATGTTTTCAGATTTAATTATCAAAAACAAAACTACTCAGCTTTTCTTTTTTAATTTGTGCTACAAATACAAGCATAATGAAACAGAAATGGATTTTAACATCCATAGACTAGAACTATTCCACCAAAATAAGAACCTGACAGAATTTGTTAAACCCTAACACTTCTTGCCATTTGCACAGTTGTATTGTGTTGGATGTTGGAGATAAACAAATTTAATAAACTTAATAAGGAGTTGATCCCCGACTTTTGAAAGTGCTGCAGTCGACCTGCTGTTGTTTTTCATTTTCCCTCCTTTGTTTCTCTGTACTTCCATACTTTCCTGGTTTAATTTTTATTTGAAATGAGTTGAGCGAAGGGGGTGTGGTGGCACAGTGGGTTGGACCTCCATCCTGCTCTCCGGTGGGTCTGGGGTTCGAGTCTCGCTTGGGGTGCCTTGGGATGGACTGGCGTCCCGTCCTGGGTGTGTCCCTTCTGCCCTGTGTTACTGGGTAGGCTCTGGTTCCCCGTGACCCCATATGGGACAAGCGGTTCTGAAAGTGTGTGTGTGTGTGTGTGTGTGTGTGTGTGTGTGTGTGTGTGTGTGTGTGTGTGTGTGTGTGTGAGAGAGAGAGAGTTGAGTGAGATGCAGTGCACTCTGGGTTGTTGCATTTGTGGAATATGAAATATGGCAATAGAGTGCTCAGAAGAGAGCTGGTAGTGCAGTGGTTTGAGGTTCTGCCTTTGGACTTAGGAGGTGCTGGTTTGAATCCCAACTCCTGCTGCAGTGTCCTTGACTGAGGTATTTACCCTGATTGATACAGTATAAATTACACAGCTCTACAAATGGATATCAGTGTAAGCTGCCTTGGAGAGAAGCATCAATGTAATGAATGGATATGATGATAGTGAGCACATCTACCAGTTGCTAATGAGGTGTATATGTTTCAGAAAATGAGGTAAAAGGCACTTAAATAGATTTATTAACACACATGTGGATCTCAGAAGGAACAAAAACAATTAGAGTAACTGAACAGCCTTCATAAATCTGAAATGGTCAAATTTAAAACCGTAATCACGAAAGGAAACTTCCTACCTCGCATGACCCTTCAGCCAGTGTGTTATTGCACTCGATCAGTTTGATCGATCAGAAATAAAAACTGACAGCTGGATTAAATGCTCATATTCTAAATGAACTGTAAATGTGCAGGTGTATGAGAACATCAACTGAAATTATTCTAATCAGTAACCATTATGACGCCTTTCTTTAAATTGACTAAAATATTAGGTTTGTACACTAAGATACCTACATTGATTTACCCATTTATACAGCTGGGTAATTTTTACTGTACCACTTTAGTGGAAGTACTTTGATTAAAGGCACTGCAATAGGACTGGGGATTTGAACCCAGGTGCTTTGACTGCACAGCTGTATGTCATGACATTATAATGGACCTCTATGACCTTTACCTTCCCACCTTCAGAGCTCTTCTAATCCCTGCTGTTAAGGTACAGTAATCGTACTGGTGTAAAGTGAGTATGTGCTTAATTCCCCCTGGGCTGAATGTCTTCTACAGATAAATGATGTTGCCAGTTAAAAAAAAAAAAAAAATTAATTCAGCGCTGTAATTGTAAAATGTCTGATCTGTGTGTCACTGTCTTGTCCGCATCATTTAGCCAGTGAGGTTTAAAAGTAAAATCTTGTGAAGGATGCTTTACAGATATTTTACTGGTGTTCCAAAGGAAGTGTCAGTCCACACACAGTGGATGAGAAAGGTTTTAGCCCCCCCCCACCAGGCTGCAGGGGGTGGGGGGGGGTGGGTTGGGGGGGGCGTAAATCAGATTATTAGGTAAAATGGATTGTGACGTAGGGGTTTAAAGGCAGGGAGCGCACCTGGCCCGGGGCCGCACAGCCGTTCGCAGGGGAGGGAGGGACACCGCGGTGGACCAGGCAGTCTTCTCTCGGGGACGGGAGCATGATTTTCGGGAGACTGTAGCGGATCTGTGGGACACGGAGCGGAGAGAGACATCTGGCTGCACGAGCACGAACAGGAGGAAGACGACGACGACGATGATGATGAGGATGAGGAGGAGTATGGCTTCCTTCCTGCAGGTAGGGCAGCCAGGGACTCCAGACCTTTTCCACCGCCGATCTCCACCTCCTGCCTGCCTCCACCCAACGCTCGGACCCGCTGAGGGACCCCCCTGCGCTCTTGGGATGTGTGTGTGTGTGTGCTCGTACTGGTGATGCGCGTTCTCGTTCGTCGTTTCCTCGGGAGCGCCGAGTCGGCCAGGGTGCGGTCCGATTGCCGCCGAACCGGTCCAGGTCGTTTGGGCTGCACCCCTTCCATGCATGGTTTTCGTGGATCACGGAGGGTGACGTCGCCCGTTTCTCAGTTTTCCGCCGCTCTGATTGAGCTCTCCGTGGCCGGACGAGCGATTGTGTCGCGTGCTGTGCTGCTCCCCGCGCCGCGCTGCTCACGTGACGGACCTGTTTGTGCCCCAGTATGTGGTCCGGTGCGTGGGGTCCAGTGCGGTTCTGTTGCCGTGGTCCCGATGCTGCGGTCCAGTGTGCGATGGCAGCTACAGTACAGTACAGCCAGGCCAATGCATGCGTCTTCTCCGCCGTTGCCATGGCAACGCAATTTGTTTATCCTTTTGTTATTTGCGTGTTGCCGGCCGCCGGCACGAGTGCTTTCAGTAGCATCACCTTATATTTTTGCATTTGAATTGTTCTTTAGTTGTGTTCCATACTGGCACGTTCTGCCTGGCTCTGGTCACCGCCGTGTCGCAGGTCTTCTGTCATTTTGGTTCATTCCCCCGGCCGAAGGCAGGAGTAGCCCGTTTGGGAGGTAGGTGTAACCAACAATCAGCACTACAAGCTCTTCAGTAAATATTATCACAGGAGTTGAGCGCCTGTAGTAATTTCATGTACGCTGTGTTCAGCTAGCAGAGAAACCCAGTGATGGCATTCTCTAGTGAAGAATTCCTCCAGTCATTCCAGGTCCTGTATATGAGCAGTGCACTACCGTGGACTCTTTCTACTCTATTTATTGCTTAGTTTGATAGGCCATCATTATTTATCATTCTAAAGATAACATAAAATTGGTTAAGCATAATTGTATGTATGTATGTATGTATGTATGTATGTATGTATGTATAATCATAACATAAAAGGAGGAGGGGTGGGTGGCATATAGGGTTTGAGGAGGGATGGAGTACTGGTGGCACAACTGCTTTGTGTCCAGCCCCCTTAATTTTAGCACAAGGGTTTGAACATCCTTCCCTGTGTATTATTACATAAAGTATAATCATAACATAAAATAATCACTTTAAAGTACGGGTGATGTTCTTATGACTCTCAGCTGTTTCAAATGATGCTCCTGCATGTTAATTGTAACTGAACTGACTTGGAGCAAATCTTCTGTTTAGACAACACTAATACCTGGTGTAACTGATACTAGAGTAAAATACTCAATGTACCCAGGAGCCTCAAGCGTAGTTACTTTTAAAAGCATAGAGACAATGGGTGAACTGGAAGCAGTTAATTGGTTGTTCATATATTATATACAAAATGTGTTATGTCTTTAATTGGCGAATGAGGCTTGTAGGAAATCTGGAGGTGAATTTTCAATCCAAATGAGAACTTGAAATCTGTTTTCACTAATTGTGAAACAGCGGTTGTATGGACATGGTTCTTCATGCCTCGGAGCTCTTAATTAACTGGCTGTGATTGAGCTGCTGATTGAATGACTTTGGGATTAAAAGCACGTTAACCCAAATGCTTTGTTGGGGCCCCTACATTGTACACCTGTTCCGGGTTCAGTTGTGTTGAACCTGCTTTGGGGTAGTTTGAGTCCTAACCCCCCCCCCCCTTTTACAGCACAGGTATAAGTTTCATTCTTCCAGAGTTCCCACTACTATTTTTAGCTTATATATTTTTTTTAAACTTAAATCTGAATTCATTAGTACTGAAATGTATGAGGTTAGCCAATCCTTCTGAGAGGTTGACAATGTAGGGTTGCTAAGTATTGTAATGTGTACCTCTGAAACAATAACCATTGTTTTATTGTACAGTTTATTGAACATTCTCTGGCTGTGTCACAAGAATCCATTATTGGGGGGGGGAAACAGGTTTAAAATGGTTAAAGAAGTGACAATGTGTCCTTGGTAACGCCTTTTGGCTTAATGCTAAATCTCTTGATGCATTCAATCAACAGTTTGATAAAATCATTATTAGCGAAGAGATTATCTGCAACACACACCAACAGGCTACCCAAGGAGCAGGGTTGACACCCAGTATGGTAAAGGTATGTACCTACTGGTACTTCTAAACTGTATCCTCCATAAATTATGGATAGACTCATAAGCTGTCCAAATGCATAAATTCATTTCTGGATGTGTCTGCAGTTTGACTTTTACAGAATACTGATCTGAAGTAGTTGGGGGGGTGGGGGGATCACTTTATGTGTCTGCTGGTTAAATGAAAGTATTTGTCAGTTCTGTGGGTGAGATGAGGGCAGAACATTTTCAGAGGCTGTAGGAATGTTGTTTGTTTGGAAGCTGAACAAAGGCTTGTGTCACTTCTGCCTGTTTTCCTGAGAGCTGTGTCCTGGGGAACTTCCATAGATCATAGCGTAACACAGCATGGTGCTATTTAAAAGAAAAATACAGTACTTGTATATATTAATATTTTAGTTTCTAGCATGTGCCTCAGTTTATCACTTAGTGAGTTTGCATATAATGCTTGTCATGTTTTTAAAATTTCTTTTTTTCCTCATTTTCTTCTCCTTCCAAAGATTCCAGATGATGATAAAGGTTATGACTTGAACCTCTTTTGTGTACCCAAACACTATGAAGAGGATTTGGAAAGTGTCCTCATTCCCCATGGACTCATTATGGATAGGTAAAAATACTCCTAAGTAGTGAAAAGTTAAATACAGAGGATGTATGTTTTAACTGAAAATAAACATTAATAAAGGTGCATAAGTTTATGGATGTTAATTTTTCATGCGCATGTTCTGAAGCCAGATTTGCAGGCATCTAATCCCTGGTTTTGTTTGTCTTTTGTAACCCCTGCTCATTTACATCTATTCAAAGCACAGAGCCGGTCTTCCACCCAGCGTGTCGCGATCCAACAGCAACACCATCCATTATCGATATTATAAATCATTCAGCAGGCTTTAAATTAGTTTGTAATAGTATGGCATAGTGGGCTTGGGTTGTTTTCTTATCTGTAGGTTCTTGGTTTGCATCCCATTCTGTCTGTAACACCCTGGTCAGAGTCTTTACCCTTAAGTGACTAGTTTATTTTTTTTAATAAAAAAAAAAAACCATATAAATACCATCCTGCATGAATAGGTAAATGGTTTTAAAATGAGTGAGGCACATTCTTCGTAAGGCGCTTTAGGCAAAGGCGTTGGATGATTATAGGTAAATGTTGTTAATGTTTTGCTGCTTCAGCTGTGACTCTGTCTGCTTCTGTCTCCCTCTGCAGGACGGAGTGTTTGGCCAGGAACATAGTGGAGGACATGGGCGGATGCCCTGTCGTTGCTCTCTGTGTTCTCAAAGGTGCTTATAAATTCTTCGCAGACCTGCTAGATTACATCAAGGCCCTAAATCAGAACAGCGATCAGTCTGTACCACTGACTGTGGATTTCATTACCCTAAAAAGCTACCGTGTGAGTGATTCATCCTTGCTTCTCCTTTTCTTTCTAAAACGCGTTTCTCATTTTGCTTCTAATGTGTCATTTTTGTGCTAACCTGGTTTCAGTGTTCAGATTTCATTGATCTGTAACTAGAAGTTATGCAGTATTCCTGCTGTCTGTGATTCTATTATATACATTTTTGCACTATTTTATTGCTGGCCAATGCATGCACATCTATGTAACTATTCCAGAATATGAATGCATTTTTTTTTTTTTTTTTTTAAATTTCACAAGCCCTAGTTTGCTGTAGTGCTCTCATATATATTACATGTTCTAAAGTGCTCTAACAGATCTTTCCGTGACACAATGATCCCATTAACGCAGTCTGAGGGTCACATCCGTTTGGCTGATGTTATTATTCCTGGGACTGTTTCTGTATTTCCTTCACTCTGAACTGCACACGATCAATACTAGGCAAAGTGGTCTCTGTTATCAGATGTAAAATATGTTGACTCAGTTTTGCACTGTATGTCCTCCTGAGACCTATAACAAGAAAGCATGTGCAATATTCCCAATGATGCTATGTCCTCTAGAGTGGACAAAAAACAAATGCTTGAGTCCAGGAGGATGATTTCATATATTTTTGTAGACCCATCATTGAGATGTGGATGTGTCTCTGTAGCTGAACTGTCTTTATTTTGTCAGAATGAGTCTACAGCTGATGTTAAAGTTGTTGGAGAAGAAGAGTTGTCTGCACTAACAGGCAAAGTGAGTTCTTGTAATGTTGTTCCTAGAGATATTCATGTTGCATGTGCTTTGGCCTCAATGAGACAGTCTTGTGCTTTCCTCCACAGAATGTTCTCATTGTTGAGGTAAGGTCACCTTTCTTTTTTGCTTCATTAGCCATTGCACATTCATGGGAATACTGTGGGGTGTTTGTTCGGCTTAATGTATAGGAATGCTTAATTTTTGTTTTTTGTGTGGTAGGACATCGTTGAGACAGGAAGAACAATGGAGACATTGCTGTCACTATTAAATAAATACAATCCAAAGGCTGTCAAGGTTGTTAGGTAAGATTTGCATTTGTTAGCCATAGCGGTTCATTTTGCATTGAAATGTTACATGATAAACTACATCCCTGGTCCAGGATGTATTGAATAATAAGCACAACAGTATATCTTCTTGATACTGCAGATGACAGCAACAGTGATTCCTATCTTGCTTTTATAACTACCTATATTATGTAATGTTCATGTTGCATTGTTACTTCTCTTCAAAGTATTTGCATATGTATTTTATACAGAGAATAACCAAATATGTTAGGGGGGGTGGTTAGCAGTGTTGGAGCTGCTGACTTGGACCAAGGTTTGAATTCTTGCTTCCACTGTAACACCCTTGGTGAAAGCACTTATCCTAAACTGATGAAGTAAAAATTACCCTGCTGACAAATAGATTACTATGTAGTTTAGTGTACAAACCTAACATTGCACGTTGATTGTGCATTCAAGATGCACAAGAAAAGGTTATACCCTGTGCGTATATTTCAACAGCTGTACACAAGGACCCAGTCAAACCACCAACCCGAAGCCACAGAGAACAACTCAGCATAGCCAACATACATCTTTATGACCTGAGAAGCTTTTCCAACCCACCCACCAAACCAAATCTAACCTATCAACAAATAACCAAACCTAGCCTAACCCACCAACGCAAAAAAAATCAACCAAGAAACCAAGTTTTAACACACCAACTCAAAACCATACCACCAACAAGCCAAGCCTAACTGCCAACACAAAAAACCAACCCCACCAACAAAAAACCAGACCAAGTCTAACACACCACAAAAACCATTAAACCACACCCACCAAGAAAACCAAACCAAGTCTTGACCAACCAACAAAGAACTAAATCAAGGTTAACCCACCAACTCAAACCATCAACCCACCCCAACAAAGCCAAACTAACATAACAAGCGTAGCTCACCAATCAAGCCAACAAACACCAGCTGGGTACCAACATAAGTATTTCATTGAGGTTATCAAGTGGGCACCTCCCTTCATCTGTGTTTCATTGAATTAGGCCCGCAACACCTCCAGAAGGCGTAACAGTGCAGTCTGGCGTCCTAGACCCAGCCCCTCCACACATGTTTGATACCCTTCACCCTCAGCAAATACTGCAACCCCACTAACTCAACCAGTTAAACCACAACTCCATACATACCTTCTAAACTACCGCCAGACCAGCTGCAAATAAAAGAAAAGCATTGCCTGAATAAGTAAAGAATAGTCAAGATTTTCTTTCTACATTGCCTGGGGATTTAACTCTTCTGGATTAGACTATGTCATGTAGGACACTGGTTCCAACATTTTGCTTCTCCTGTTGGAACCAGTGTCCTACATGACAGTCTAATCCAGAATAGTTAAATCCCAAGTCAGTTGACACCAGCCGCAGAAACCTACGGGTTTCTACATTGCGTATAACAGAAGTGTCATTTATATTGATATTTATTTCCTTTGGTGTTTCCTTACAGCCTTTTGGTGAAAAGGACACCAAGAAGCTGTGGATACAGACCGGACTGTGAGTGTTTATATTTTCTAGATGGAAACTACTCGGCTGTTTGCCAGGGATTTAAGAATATCTACCAGTGAGCACTTAATTCAAAAGCGCTTACATCACTGAGTTAAATTGCAGTACGGACTTTGTACAGCTGTTTCCTGAGTGTGAATATTAAGCTTAATAAATGTGTGCATTAAATGCACTTGCTTTAAATATCATGCATGTTCAGACTACTAATGCTTAGCATTTTGGCTGGAATCTGATAAGCTCCCTAAGTGCATCATGGAAAAGCAGATGCTGTGGTACTTTTAAGATGACCTTCAGCATGGATCATACTTCAGTGGGCCTTTTTAACAATTTGTCAGTGTGGTAATTTTGTCAAGTGCAAAAAGTGAATTCAAAGATACCTGCACCATACAGATGCATGTGAGGAATGTGGACATTGTAGTATAACTGGCTGGGAAATGTGCAGAGTTCTTTTGGAAGGTTGTGTGTGTGGCTATAGGATGAGCCTCGTGGGGTCTGCAATGCTGTCTGAACACTTCTGACAATCTAATATATCAAACTTGTTTTCTTTTCTTTAGTGTTCAATCTGTGTGTTATTTTGGTCCTGATCCCTTTCCCTTTGACTCTTTTTCCAGACATTGGATTTGAAGTTCCTGATAAATTCCTAGTTGGATATGCCCTAGACTACAATGAACACTTCAGAGACCTCAATGTGAGAGGTTTTTATGTGAAATCTTAACAGCTGTTAGCACCTCTGCTCACTTAATACAAAGGAAAATGAAACGCTGATATACACTCGTTTGCAGTCAATTCTCATGTATGATGCAATAATAACTTCATGTTGCATCATTCATTGTTTTGCCAGCAAATCAAGTACTGTTCAAGCCAGGCACAGATTTATTCAAAAATATTTTTATTTATAAATTAATTATTTTGTATTTGTCATTTGTGGGTTAAATTGAAATCTCTTCTATAGCTCACTTATCCTCTGCTAATTCCTGGTTATGGGATCATGTATACTAAACCTAACCAATAGTTTAAACCATAATTTTTGTTCTCAGTGACCCAGATTTAGTCAAGTGTAGCTACATGTATTCTGGAAGCAATTTTGCTGCAGACCAGTATAGTTTCTCAGCTTCAAAAAATAATGCAGAGAAACTTAGCCTCAAAGTTAAATTCAAAACCAGCAGAGATGAGGCAAGGTAATGTACCATGCTAAATCTGTGTGTTTTGGGATGGCTGGTAGTTTAGTGGTTAGAGCTGCTGCTTTTGACCCTAAAGGTTGCAGGTTTAATCTCCAGCTGTAGTACCCTTGACTAAGGTACTTTACCCTGAAATTGCTCCAGTAAAATTACCCAGCTGTATAAATGGGTAAATGACTAATAGCTTGTAATAACTGTAACCTTAACACCAAGTCGCTTTGGAGAAAAGCATCAGCTAAATGACTAAAAAAAAAAAATGTTTGATTTGATCTCATGCGTGTGTTTTCTTTTTCTTTTTATAAATAGCATGTCTGCATACTCAATGAGAATGGAAAAGAGAAGTACAAGAAGTGAGAGGAAAACCTGAGATGCTCAGCCAACAGGCACTTGGACCACTGAAGCTGCTGATCGATTTCTGTGTTTACATGTTGTCTTTATTTTTCTATCTGAAAACCCTAACTTGCAGTGGCACAGAAATGGTGGCCCCTTTTCTGAATAATTCTTTAGTACTTGATATTGTACGATTGTATTTTTGAATTTAGGTACCAAATATGTGAATCCAGACAATGGCTCCTAGTTGGATAAATTAGGTTATTAGACTTTATGAATGTGGGGGGGGGGGAACGACACTATTTATTTGAACGTGAAGCCTCAGGTCTCGCTGTTTTCCCAGTGAGCCATATAGACTAGATTTTTATTTTGTATTTGACCTGAATGACGGAAATGTTTCGGGATATACTAAATATTCAGTGTGTCAATGCGTTGATCATGTTCTGTATTGCAATGTCTAATATGAAGGCCAAACACTTTTGGGTTATCTCAAGGAATGTGAAGACATATTTTTATTTGGTTTATAAAGTTGTTTTAATTCTGTTAAAACACGATTACAGTGAAATAATTAATTGCAGCAATAATACATTTAAATCTTGTTCACTTGTTTTTGACCACTTTATTTATAGAAACAACACAGTTTAGTAACATGAAGAAAACAAAGCTCAGAATTATTAAGTGTTCAAATCCCTCTTATAACCAGGCGTGGAAACTTTTTTTTTTTTTTTTTTTTTTTTAAATGGTACGTCCTGAAATGAATGCATAAGAGCCTCTTCCAAAAGGTTGATTAAAAGTGGGGTTTTTTTTTTTTTTTTTTTTTTTTTTTTTTTTTTTTTTTGGGGGGGGGGAGAAGAACGCTGACCTAAAGCCTTATTTCTTCTAACGTAGTTGCTACAGAGCCTTACACTACTGTACCACACAAAATGTGAGTGGATGTACAGAAATAATAAATCTGAACACACAAGTCCTTTTGGGACGGCGAGGGGGGGATGGCGTTCCCTTTAACTTGAGCGCCGGGGACATCGTAGGAAGGCGCTTCCGGTTCAGTGACGTCACAATCACGCGACAGGATGTTACTCCAAGGCACGAATGTATCAATGGAGAGCAGCGCGCTTTAGTGAAGCGGTCTGTCGGTTAAATATTTCTCCGCTGCAGAAGAGCGGGCGCCACGATGATTTCTCTCTCCAGATTTCTCCTCAGGAATCGGGTAAATAAGGGGAAAAGTTCTCCGTCGGACGGAGAAGTTGCCTCGTCGTAGTCACTTCTGTGTCTTGTTAATCTCCCCCGCCAGTTTTGACGCGATACGCCGCCTGTATTGTATGTACCGCGCTTATCTCGTTAGCTGTTTCCCTGAAGAATCGTTTTATATAATTATATTCCTAGAAACTAAAAACAGATTGGTGTAAATAAATATTGGATGTAATACGGAGTATTCAAGGCTTATGTTAATTACTGCTTTATCGAATATTTGCATATATAATCTTGATTACCTTGACGTTTTATTAAGCAATATATTCTGAGGCTGCTAGCTGAACGTGGTGCTGCTCTCTTTGTTTACCTGCGGTAACCATGGCAACATCCTCACTAGACAGGTGCCCTGCTGCTGCCGTAGCTGTCAGCATGTGGAATGACAGCTTGGAGGGAAGCTGTGCTGCATTGCTCTCCTTGTCTCCTGCTGCACAAGGGGCTCCTTTTCAAGAACACCTACATTTACATTTATTTATTTATCAGATGCTTTTCTTCAAAGTGATATCCAGTGAACTCTAAGTAGTGTTATCAGCCCACACACCTTATTCACCAGGGTAACTTACACTGCTGCATACACTACTTACACTGGGTCACTCATCCATACATCAGTGGAACACACTCTGTCACTCACACACTATGGGGGAACCTGAACGGCATGTCTTTGGGCTGTGGGAGGAAACCAGAGCACCAGGAGGAAACCCACATAGACACGGGGAGAACATGCAAACTCCACACAGACTGAGCAGGGATCAGACCCATGTCCTCTTGTACCACCTAGGCACTATGAGAAAGCAGCACTACTCGCTGTGCCACCCCCTCCAGGCAATATACACGTAACCTCATCAGGCCGAACAGCAGGAACCAATGAAATCTCTGCTCCGAACTGATTATTTTGGTGCTTGTGTCTTAAATGCGTTATTTGTTTGCTTGCCATCAGTTTGTTTCAGAGGCTTGCCAGGCACACAGGGTTCTGTCCACGCAGACCGAAGGGGAACTGAGAATCACGCAGATCCTCAAAGAGAAATTTCCCCAAGCGACTTCGCTGAAAGTGCTCGATATTTCAGGCAAGCGTGACAGATGCACCGCGGGCAGTCGTGCGGCCCCCTCCGAACATAACGACGGGTCTAACGTTACTTTCCGTGTTTCTTTAATATGAGCGTGTGCAGCCGCACCGTTGCCCCGTGCACACTGAGAGCACCTGACATGCAGTCGTCTTCTTCTGTCTGCTGTACAGGTGGCTGTGGGGCAATGTATGAGATACATATCGAGTCAGAAGAATTTAAAGGGAAAAGAACAGTTCAGCAACATCAGTTGGTTAATCAGGTAATTTTATTTATGCATGATTATAACTGAACTTATCCATCTTTTACATTTACATCTCTTACTCTGCATGTTCTAAGGGTGCCAGCATATTATCGCCGATGTGGTGTAAAGGATCAGCATGAAAGGTGTGAAGTGTGAAGAAGTGCGAATACACTTGCTGGAAACTAGTTTTTTTCTGGTGACCAAATATGTTCAGGAAATGAGGCTCCATGTCCTCCCAGTTCTTCTGCACCAGATCCTAGACATATAGGATACGTATGTGTTGCTCTGCTTTCACTCTTGTGTCCACTTTGTCCCGTGCAGGTGTTGCCCAGATGGACTCGGTTTTTTCACTGTACTGTAAAATTGTAGTGTTTGCTGCACCATCCTGCTAGGGTTTGTTTTCTTCCCGCAGGCACTGAGAGATGAGATTAAATCCATGCACGGGCTGCGCATTTTTACTGATGTCCCCGGAAAGTAGAAGATACGAACGCTCCTGGAATGTGCTGTTTCCTGCTATCCCGGTAGAAAATCATTATGATAAACATGATCAATGGAGCGCACAGCTTAATGGAACAAGTAAGCAGTAAGTAGAAATAGCTTAGGCTTCCCGATACTGTATTTGAAAGAATAATGTGAAGTATTTAAGTACGGTATGTTCATACCTTACACAGTTTCGTAGCCTCCTGTTTTATGAAACGCTACACGCACAAATACGAATGAGATTTCTTTTTAAACTTCTGACATCTGAGAGGTGAACTTGACTTCATGCTCTGATACGCACAAAGTAAAAAATCAAGGAGCTTTGATGCTGGAATGTGGTTGGAAAGAGACAATGTCTGAAAATTAAGTGTGCTTATGGATAATTAAAATTCCTGAATATGTTGTATGCAGTTGTCATACTTAATATATTTTAGGAACACAGCCATCATTTTGGGAACATGTTTGTCTTTCTAGTTTTAAGGAGGATGAACATATGAATTGAATTTCACCTGGAAGGTGATGGATGCTTTCAGGGAAAAATGCAGTCGGATACATACTGGCGGTATGCGGTGCACCATGCTACTTGATATGTCAATACGTAGTTTAATTTGCCTGCATACTGCAATGAATAAATGAATAAAATGTAAGTGAAGGTGGCCCCTGTGTCATCAGTGTTCCAGTGAATGTGTCTCTAGGTGTCATTAAGGTGACTCAGGGTTGAAGCGCTTCATCACCACTAGATGGCGCAAGTGTTCTATGTTAATCCTGCTTGACGTTTCTTTTTGTCCTCAGTACAGAGCAACATGTATCACTTCACTCCTGTTTTGGGGGAATTTACAGTGCTGGTTCACCTCATCAACTGACTGTACTGGAAATAATATTTATTTGAACTCTAAGATCTTCTTCCTGACCTAATCTGGAGGTAACAGAGGAAATACAGGTTGGGATAAAGATTACTGGATATGAATTCTCCCTTGATTTACAATTAAAAATGTTGTGTATTTTAAGATAGGCTGTTTAGTCATCTCTTAGTTCTAATTTAAAAATGAATGTTCATATATCTATTTATACATACACCAATCAGCCAAAACATTAAAACCATCTGCTTAATATTGTGTAGCCCGCCTATGCCGCCAAAACACCTCTGACCCGTCGAATCATGAACTCCACAAGACCTCTGAAAGTGTCCCATGGTTTCTGGAACCAAGACATTAGCAGCAGATCCTTTAAGTTCTGAGGTGGGGCCTCCATGGATCAGAATTCTTTTTCAAGCATGTCCCACAGATGCTCAATCGGATTGAGTTCTGGGGAATTTGGAGGCCGAGTCAACACCTTGAACTCTTTGTCACGTTCCTGAAACTAACCAACATCTACTTTTCCCAAGCTGGATTGCAGTGAGCCAGAGCCTACCTGGCAACACAGGGTATAAGGCTAAAGGGGGAGGGCAAGCACCTCAGACAGGATGCCAGTCCACCACAAAGCACCCCAAGCAGGACTCAAACCCCAGACCTCTCACAGAATGGCTACTTGCTGAACCCACCGTGCCACCCTCCTCAAACCATTCCTGAACAATTTTTGCAGCGTGTCAGGGCCACTGCCATCAGGGAATACTGTTGCCATGAAGGGGTGTCCTTGGTCTGCGACAACCTTTAGGTAGGTGGTACGTGTCAAAGTAACATCCACAGGAAAGCCAGGACCCACGGTTTCCCAGCAGAACATTACCCAGAGCATTACACTGCTTCCACCGGCTTGCCTTCTTCCCATAGTGCACCCTGCTGCCATCTCTTCCCCAGGTAAATGATGCACATGCAACCGGCCGTCCACACGATCTAAAAGAAAACGTGATTCGTCAGACCAGGCCACCTTCTTCCATTGCTCCACGGTCCGGTTCTGGCGCTCATGTGCCCATTGTAGGCGCTTTCGGCAGTGAACGGGGGTCAGCGTGGGCATTCTGAGCGGTCTGCGGCAAACTGCGATGCGCTGTGTGTTTCCGCACCTTCCTGTCATGGCCAGCATTAAGGTTTTCAGCAGTTTGCGCTACAGTAGGTCTTCTGTGGGATCGGACCAGACGGGCTAAGCCTTCGCTCCCCACATGCATCAGTGAGCCTTGGGCGCCCATGACCCTGTTGTCTTCAGGAGAGCACAGAGTGACCGCTCTCCAAGACCCTGCAGCAGGTAGTGAGAACTGCTGAGAAAATCATCAGGGTCTCTTTTCCCTCCATTACAGACATTTACACCACACGCTGCACCCGCAAAACCAGCAGCATTGTAGATGACCCCACACACCCCTCACACCAACTCTTCACACTCCTGCTGTCCGCTAAAAGGTACCAAAAAATTTGAGCGTCACAGTCAGACTGTGTAACAGTTTCTTCCCCAAGCCACCAGACCAATAC
The DNA here is from genome assembly GCF_900964775.1 of Scleropages formosus. Taxonomy (NCBI): domain Eukaryota; kingdom Metazoa; phylum Chordata; class Actinopteri; order Osteoglossiformes; family Osteoglossidae; genus Scleropages; species Scleropages formosus. The sequence goes on along the minus strand of NC_041816.1, from coordinate 5,424,481 downwards.
TCACGGAGTGGACTGACACTGAAACTTGCTCACTGGTCGGTGATGAACTGTCCGTTATTGTGCCTATTGTCCTGTTTCAGTCAATGTTGTCATGTCTAGTGCTGTTTGCACAAGTCTTGCACACGTGCACTTTATGTAGCCTGTGTTGTTTTACGTAGCACCATAATCCTGGGGGAACGTTGTTTCATTTCATGTGTACTGTACCAGCTGTATATGGTTGAAATTACAATAAAGCCTCTCTTGACTCGACCCTGTCGCCGGTTCACCGGTTCTCCTTCTGTGGACCACTTTTGGTAGGTACTAACCACTGCATACCGGGAATACCCCACAAGACCTGGCGTTTTGGAGATGCTCTGACCCAGTCGTCTAGCCATCACAATTTGGCCCTTGCCAAAGTCGCTCAGATCCTTACGTTTGCCCATTTTTCCTGCTTCCAACACACGAAATTCAAGACTGACCGTTCACCTGCTGCCTAATATATCCCACCCCTTGACAGGTTGCATTGTAACGAGATAATCAGTGTTATTCACTTCACGTCTCAGTGGTTTTAATGTTTTGGCTAATCGGTGTATATATGTGAATTCAGGCTCTTTCTCAATTTTCATATTTGATCTTGTGTTTGGATGAAATAATCAGTCTTACATTTTACATTTATTCACCTAGCAGACGCTTTTCTCCAAAATGACTTAGAATGGATACTATGTAGTGTTATCAGCCCACACACCTTATTCACCAGGGTAACTTACACTGCTAGATACACTACTTACAATGGGTAACTCATCCATACATCAGTGGAACACACTCTCTCTGTGTCATTCACACACTATGGAGGAACCGGAACAGCATGTCTTTGGAGTGTGGGAGGAAACCAGAGCACCCACAGGGAACCCACACAGACACAGGGAGAATATGTAAACTCTACATAGACTGAGCAGGGAGCAAACCCACATTCTCTCGCACCACCTAGGCGCTGTGAGACAGCAGCGCTACTTGCTGTGCCACCCATGCCGTCCTAGTCTTTGTATTGTAACTTTACCTTTGGAATTACATTACTCATGGGATATTTGTATTGCTTTACCTGTGCCTAAAAATATTTACTTTTACATATGGAAGCATTCATACAAAAAACCCAGGTGGACAAAAGGCTGTGCACCCTGGCCCTCTCCCTGGTTTATATATGGCCTTGTTATGTTGTTACTTTCTGATTTTGTTCCATGTGCTTCTCTGAAAAAAGAGATTTGCGCCTATATTCTAAGGCTGTTGACTGAAGGTGGTCTTAAGCTTGAACTGCTGTTTATTTACCTAATGGAGTAACCATGGAAACATTCTCGCTAGACGGGTATCCACCTCATAACTGTCAGCGTATGGTGTTACACCACCGGAGAGAGAAGCTGTAAGGTCAGCTTGATTTGTCGTGCGGCTTGACTTATGTTTATCATACCGTCATATTTGACAACTTTAAAGAACATACATTTAATTTCATTAAACTGAACAGCAGAAGAGAAGTCAATAAGATCAATTTCCTCCACAAATGAGCGTCATATTTCGAGTAGGATTAATCAGGCAGTTTAAACTTGTTTTCACATCTCGTGTCAGTGAGCAAATGTAATTTGAGACAGGAGTTATTATGGTAAAATCATTAATGGACACAATTCTTTGTATCTGACTTTTATGCAAGTCATGAATTATTATTTTGAGCCATCCTATTTAAATGTTCATAGCTTCATATTTTGCCGACCTTTTGATCTATCTATTATATTGGAAAACACTTGCAGTAATGCAGCTGTTTAGAATTGTACCCATTGTCTGAACTGACCAAGTAGTCTGAAGGATATATTGTACGACGCAAAGAATTTGTGTGAAATTACTGGTGACATGAAAGCTAAGTGTTAGGGTGCACGCATCTACACAATGACCGTGAGCGAGTGTGTGAGAAAGAGTGAGACTGTGGGGGGCGGGGGAGTAGAGAGAGAGGAAGAATGAGTCTTTAAGGTATGAGATGTGTAAATGTACTTGCGCGTCTACGACCAGGCTTACGGTAGAGTCACTCCCCCTCAGCGCGAACAAACGCTCACAGCTGCTGCCCGGCGCCGGCATTCGCTGCTCTCCATGGGGGAGTGACCTGTCGCAGCCTCGCGCGCCGAGCCCCGCACGCCGAGTCCCCATCGCCCCCACACCCCCCACGAGGCCCGTGGACATGGCAAAGGAAGCAGCGGAGATGTCGGAGGAGACGGTGCACATGATCGAAAGGAGCGCCGGCAAGGATCCCGAGGGGGCCCTGTGTCCCGGGGACGCCAAGGAGATGCGCGCCGTGGTTCTCACGGGCTTCGGGGGGCTCAACAAACTGCGGGTGACCAGGAAGGCGATGCCCGAGCCTCAGGAGGGCGAGATCAAGATCCGAGTGAAAGCATGGTAAGGTTACCCCCCTTCATCCCCATCCCCACCGCCACCCCCACCTCGGGGCATTGTCCCATCCCTGAGGGTGGGGAGGTGGGAGGGATTGGGGTCTCGGAGGTGCGCTCGTCTTGACGGACTGGCTTGGAATCCTCCTGTGGCGCGCGCGCGCGCGCGCCCGAACAGGTGTTCCAGCGCGAGCCCGACTCGCTCCGTCTCGCGCAGGTGCCGGCGGTGGTGTGGAGGATTCCACACACACGGCGCGTCCGACAGGTGTCAGTTCATGTGCGAACGAACATACGCGCGCGCACACACACACACACACACACACACACACACACACCTGCTGTGAGAAGTGCGGGCCGCACTGAGTGTGTGTGGGTCCGATCCGGGCAGTTTCGGACACGGTCCAGGTTTGGACCCGAGCGCCGCTCTCACACAATCAATCAGCGTGGTGAGACGGGAACGCGCTCCTCGGTCACGTTTTCTCTTTCATTCATTGCGATCCGCTCTGGTGGAGAAGAGGCTGTGCGGCTGCCAGCGCGAGCCACAGGTTGTGCAGCCCTATGAGACGGGAGGTGATATGTTAGTATCATTTTCATCCCCTCTGAGTGACGCATGATGCCACAGGTCCCCCGAAAGCGACTCTTTGTGGCCCCACCGGGTGTAAATCCGCTCTGCGTGGTGCAGTGAAGCCGCACTGAAACGCTCATCTCGTGCTCCTTCCCACTGAAATGCTTTCTCTTTACTTTTTACCACCAGCTCAGGGTTCGCTTTCTCCTCCTGAAACAAAAGGGTCGTCTTCATATTTTTCCTTATGAGAACCTATATATAAAGTGGTGCTGATGTTTGGCTAGCAAAGGGCTGTTAGAATTTCTTGGAAAAAAATGTGTACTCCGGTGAATGTGAAACATCCCAGATCCAACTGCAGACACAGTTTCATCATGGCACCCCGAACAGCATGCAACACACACACAGGGACACGCACGCTGCACGAGATGGCGAAGGTGAGGATATCTCTAGTACCTTTTCTCCCAGAAATCGGGGAGAAAAGGCTCATCTTGCATGTAACTGCTTTTCTTTGTTCAAACACGGTTTATAGCGGTAAATTACCCTGCTTCTGGCCGGAATTGAGTTACCAGGCCTCCCTCAACCATGCAGAGTGGGTGGAACCTGGCAATAAAGCGCAGCACTAAATTTCGCTGGTGCGTCTTTCCTCCCACTTGTCTCTTTATAATAATACTTTGCTCAAAATAATTAAATGTGACACCGGGCAAGGCAGGATCTCCTGGCTCTGAATTTGATGCTTCTTTTATTTTTCCTTTGGCTCCTTAATTGTTTAATGTCCAGGTGCACTCTGGGGATGCTGTAATATGCCTTTATTAAAAAGGGAGCTCATGCGCACGCACGTTGTTCTTTCATATTTGCTGTGTGGATCGTGGGGGTGCTTTGGACACGTGCCCGCAATGCCTTGCCGGGAACTCTTGTGAGAAGTGGCCCCCTGATGGCGTGTGAGAGTCCACTGTTAGGACTCAAACGTCCTAACAGCCCGCGACAGCGAGCGCGATAAGGCCGCGACGAGTCATCGTCTCTCAGGATGCCACGCCGCGCGTCGCTCCATTCTTCATCCAGTGGTGCTGCGACGCTGCGCTTCCCGTCAGCAGATCCCGCTCATTTATTCAAGATTTCTCCACTTCTACAGCCTCATTCATAAATTGCTGCTTTGCTCTGAACACGATAATAATTTTGTCAAATTTTGTCTTGCAGCGGTCTGAACTTCCTAGACTTGATGGTGCGGCAAGGAAATATCGATAATCCACCCAAGACTCCCCTGGTGCCCGGATTTGAATGTTCTGGAATAGTGGAGGCCTTGGGCAGCAACACGAAAGGATTTGAGGTCAGTGAATGCAAGGATGTGCTTTTGGAGCACTTTAAACATATTGAGGAAATTCCAGGAAGATTATTGTGGGAGATGGATTTTTTTTTTTTTTTTGCCGGAAATGTGTCTGCGTTGTCTCATGGTGGCTCCCCTGGTGGCATCCACAGTGCTGGGTTCGAATGCAGGTCTCCGTGTGTCTGCGCAGAGCTTCCATAGGTTTCCTGCAGCTGTGCAATACCATTTTGTGTGTGTGTGTGTGTGTGTGTGTGTGTGTCTGTATGCACATGCCCTGGGATGCACTTGCTTCCTCTTGAGCTGAATGCTGTTGTTTCCTGGGGCTCCAACTGTGAAACAGTGATTCCTGGGGAGACTTATGTTAGGAAAATTAATGACTGACGTCAACACCATAACCCACTTGAGAGACAAAGGATGACTTTTTTTTTTCTTTTTCTTTTTGCGATGCTTCAGAAATCAGCGCTGCGACTCTCTCGCACCCCAGTCTCCCAGACGTGGGCAGTCGATCCGCCAGACCCTCTATAAATGTATTAAAAAGAGGAAAATCTAACTCAAACTGTACAGCACGCTGGACCAGTGGAGCAATAAGCTTCCGTCTTTGGTTCGAACCGCAAGTGTGGTGGAGTTGGAATAAGATGTCCTGGCACTGAAATACGAGTAGCTGTCATGCAGTGAGGAAAAGTGAAGAAAATCCATTCGCTTGCCATCTTTTACACGTGGCATTTGAGATCGGGCACTTAGACATATTACTTTGATAACTGGGTTGATTCGGTTGGCTTTTTCTGAAATTTCATAATTCAGGCCTGTATGTACTGTATTACCGTGACCGAATCGTACCTGCAGATACCAAGATTTGCTCAAGTATTGGGTGGTCTGCATCTTAAAATGCTCCTTTTTACCTCGGTAGCCTATTCTCCGTTTCCCCGTTTCTTCGCACCATTTCTCTCACGGACTGATTCATAACCATCAAGCTCCCCGTGGCCTTTGGTTTTCTGCATGAAGCCGTTGAGCAGCACTTTGTCTCTTGGCGGAGACCTCCAGCCTACCTGCCCGGACCCCCCCTGGCGACCGCAGCTCACGGATCAAGGCGTCGCGGTGCCATGTAGCGTGTTCAATAAAAAAAATACATGGGAGCTGTCATTAGCCCCCCGTGAGCAACGCTGCCTGAGCCTAATCTTTTCCACGAGGCGGCTGTAATTAATGATAAGAGCCTGCGTTGGCTCTCCGGCACGCTTCGCCACACCGAGGACACGCGCGTTAAAACAAATCCCTAATTGTTTAAAGCCTGATATCTGCATTTAATAGCTTTTTTTGCTAACTTCAGCACCGTGCTGCAGTGCTTCTCGATGCTTCTTCATAGGCGAACGCTCGAAATAGAACAGGACCGCATGGGCGCCGCGCGGCAGGAAGTCCACAGATTTCTGGAGCTGCTCCTCCGAAACGTCACGCTATCGGGGACGGGACGGCGCGTAACGGATCTGTCCGGATCCGTCCGAGCCGCTTTAATGGAGAGCGCAACCTTTGGACGCGCGAGGGAATTCTTGAGAGCGGCACGGTCGTGAGAAATGAGAGGTGTCACCCAACCAAGCGTGCCTCGCGTAACGCATCCCTGCGGATGCAGAAGAAGCTGCGCAGGGCAGTTGCTCTGGACTCTATCGCAGCTCAGAGCATAAAGCCTCCCCTTTGATGGAATAAGTTGATCTCAGCTCTGGAAAAAAAAAAAAGCACAGATCATTATGGGACCATAACAACTTCTCGACGCTGAAGTGAGTCACTGAGACATCGGGCTTCGCGAACCGTTGCCGTGGGTACGCGCGTTTGATCTCCATGCTACCGGGCGGCATCTCGTTGTGCCGTCGCCCTGCGGTGCCACACTCGGCCCTCGCCACGGCGGCTGCCTTTTGAAAACGCAAGGCGTTTGCGAGCCAGCTGGATGAGCTGTCATCCCACATGCACCTGCCCTTCAGTCAGCCCACGATTGTCCTGCACGGTCATAGACGACCTCGGCATTGGCTTCCGCAGATGGCCTTTGTGTCTTTCGTTGTTCTCTCGCCTCTTTTGGGAAAGGTGCTCGACGCTCAGCCTCCTGTCCAACTTCGCAAACCCCTATATGTAGAGGGGGACCCGATTCGGACCTCGGACTTCATCTTTCGAGCCCAGCTGAACCCGGAGGGCTGAGCCTCGCTCCGAAGTCACGTTACCACTAAGTCAAATGGGAGAAGTGCTGAATGAGACACGCACATCCCTTGAATCATTTAGAGGTTCGGTTTTGTGAAAATCCTGCAAATAGCTAAAATAAGCAGAGAGGTACTTTGCAAGACTTTGAACTCCAAGCAACGTAAAAACTAATCGTGACAAAATGCATCGTGTCCAGAAATTTCTATTCATCCCATAGACGTGCAACACTTGTCATCTTGTTGTTGGTCAGCAGCAGTGAGGAACACCAGCGCTCAGCTGTAAGCGCTGTGGAAACCAGTTGCTTTTAGCGGTCACGCTCTCCAGCTCCGTCGTGTACTCTTTGCTCATTTACCGGCTCGGAAGGTAAATACCGGTTGCGCTCGCTCCTGTGCAGAAATTAATAAGTGAAGCGTAAGCCTTTTAGGATAAACCGGAAATTGTTCGTATCTTTAAAATTCATGAGCGGAACTTTGTGACGGGAAGAGCCGTAATATGAATAATAGATATAGACTTTACCCAACGGAGCTCCACGCGCAGTTAAAACTTGACTTACTGTTTGTCTTGCGGCAGCATCAGGACTGCGTGTACAGCTATACCCGCTAAATGATTCTCTAGGCCTTGGAACGTTCCAGAAGAGCCCTCAGCCACGCGTCAGACAGACCGCTGCCCTGTGGTGTTACGAGCTGTGTTTGCTTTGTCGCCGCAGTTCGTGATTTAATATCGTCCTCAGTCATTAACGCTTCCGAGATGAATTCCTGTCCGCGAGCCACACGCCCACAGCCTGTGGGTCTGACCTGTATCAGGGTGGTAAAATATTAGCCTGGGTGACCTTCCTCATGCACCATGGTAAAAAGCTTCATTTTCTCAGAAAGCTTCATCCACCCTTGATCGAAAGCACGCAAAGCCTTCTATTATAAGCAAGGAAGCAGCGCTGTTTCCTGCCATCAGATGATCTGGGCATTTAAATTAAGGTGCAAATAAAGACCAGGTTCCCCTGTGGGTCATCGGCCAGTAGCAAGGACATCAGGGCCTCCAGCGCAACCCCCTCGCCCCCACCCCCCCGAGTTGATTTGCGGAATTTTTGGATCTAGTCGATTCCCGGACCCCTCCTGGTGCCAGCCGACACGTTCGCCGCTGGCGCACGGATGAGCTCACCTGCCCGATAATATTCACAGTATGTCATCGCGTTTCCTACCGCATGTTCCAATTTCAAAAGCGTGCGTGAAAGCGCTGCCCGTCGCTGGCAACCTCTAATTTAGATGTGGATCTATAAAAGGAGTTATGAGAGGAATTCTTATCGGTGCTTTCTAAAGCGTGTAAAACACTTTCAATTCCCTCATTTAGAGGTAATGGAGTTTCCGAAACAATGAGTTTTATCGATTTTTAAAGGTGCTTTCGGATTCTGCTGTAACTTCTCCTGTGATGTTCCAGACCCGGATGCCCGTCTGCTGCTGCTGCTGCTGCTGCTGAGTCCCACTCTCTGTGTCCCCCATGCACTAATCATGTGCCTCGTTCCAGATCGGGGACCGAGTAATGGCCTTCGTGAATTACAACGCCTGGGCGGAGGTGGTGTGTACGCCGCTGGAGTTCGTTTATAAAATCCCGGATGACATGACTTTTCCAGAGGCGGCAGCCTTCTCCATGAACTTTGTGGCTGCCTACATGATGCTGTTCGAGGTGGCCAACCTGCGCGACGGGATGTCCGTGCTCGTCCACTCCGCCGGAGGGGGGGTGGTAAGTCAGTCTTTCGGAGGAGCGGGAGACACACAGGCTGGTGCAGGAGAACCCTTGGAGCTCCTCTGGGTTCATCTCATCGGTGTTTATTGCGACTCCTGTAATAGCGTCTTTACAGTCCTTCCATTAGCTGAAGCTTTTTTCCAAAGTGAATTACAGTGATTTGCCCCTTTATGCACCTTGGTCAGTCTCACCATATCAGTGCTGGGTAAATACCTTGATCAAGGATACAATAGCAGGAGGTGGGGGTCAAATCTGGGGTCTCCAGGTTCAAAAGTGGGAGCACTAATCGCTATGTTGCCTACTGCCAAAGCAAGACCTCCTGCAGTAAACGGCAGGGAAGACAAGTTGCCCCTTTAAACATACGGTCACCCAATGCGGAGCTCAGACCCCCAACCCTAAGATTGAGTCTCAGGCTCTGCTGGCTAAGCTAAAGTCTCTTCTGATGGTGTCATACCCGTGTGCCAGCAGGTAGTGTAGCGCCAATTTAGGGTTAGGGCACGAAAGCAGAACACCTTATGAGCCTTGAACCTCCAACTCAAGACCTTCTCCTTTTTATTATGAACCTTTATTTAACTGTCTCCCTTGTGCAATGTGATTTATAGTGTTGGCAACCTTGTTGTATTGCTGGGAACCTTCGGAGAACAAGTCCACGTCCTTAACTAACTATGAGACTGTATTTACATTTATTCATTTAGCGGACGCTTTTCTCCAAAGCGACTTACACAGCTGGGTAATTTTACTGGAGCAATTTAGGGTAGGCACCTTGCTTGAGGGTGCTACAGCTGGAGATCGAACATGCAACCTTTGGCTCCAAAGGCATTAGCCTTAGCTAACCACTACGCTACCAGCTGTCCCTATAAACCTATAGACAATATAAAGGGGTAAAGGTAAATCACTGCTAAAAAAATAATCACTTTGTTTTTCAAATTCACTAAGTCGCTTTGGGTACAACTGTCTGTTAAGCAACAAACATCATAGCGATACTGGGTAATATCTTATCGGGGATCTGCAAGAGAGGCTCGGGAGAAAGAAAAGGCGCTTAGGAAAGGACTTATTATAAAATAACACTATGGAAATGTCAAAGAGTTTAAAAAGGTCAATGATGAACAAAGAATGACGGCGAATCGGGCATGGAGATGTGAGGGTTCAGCGTGGTACGGTACCACGTATTGCACGAACCCCGTTGATCTCCGTACCACATTCTCCGTGTTGAGCTGATCTAAAGGCGGAGACGTGTTTGCTACCGAACTCCGTGAGGAGGAGGAGGGCGGGGAGCTGTGCTGTGTCTCGGAGATGTGGGAGAACACGCTGCGGACGTTCCTCATTCATGCCGATAAAGTGTAATCGGCCGCCACCGGCGTTCGAGGCCCCCTTCCACATGCTTTGCTCACGCCTTCTCTTGGTCTCCCTTTAGGGCCAAGCGGTGGCTCAGCTCTGCTCCACGGTGCCCAACGTCACCGTGTTCGGGACGGCTTCTTCCTTCAAGCACGAGGCCATCAGAGAGTCCGTGACGCACCTCTTCGACAGAAACGCCGATTACGTGCAAGAAGTAAAAAAGTAAGAGTTGCTCTTTCTTCGGAACGTGGCGCAAACCAGTCGTGATGCCATGAACTGGGTGTTAAAATAACGACACTAGTTACTGGGTTTGCTTTACATCGCGGGAGCATTAATTTCTGTGAAATTATTTTTTCTTCTTATTTTTGTGTGAAAACGGCAGTTTAATGCGAAAAAAAAGGTAATTTTTTAAAAAATTTGAGTGCTTTTTAAATTTCTTTTTGTTAACGCTTCCGTTTCTTGTACTCCAGGGTCAACTACCCTTGGCCATATTCTGTTCATCGTTTAATTCCAAGTATTACAATAAACTTCTGAGGTTCGTACAACATGTTGCTTATTTTGGACGGCTTTGCAGTTCCATCACAGTTGTGTGATCTGAGCGTAAGGAGAATTGACGTGAACTGGCTTCGCCGCCTCGCGTAGAAAGAGCGTGCCGAGCAGCGCGCGTAATTCCGGTTTCGCTCTTTCGTTCTGCTCGGGAGCCGTTCCCACGTCGCTTCCAGTGAATAGGCGAGCTGGAATATGAGGTGAGTAGGATACACGCTCACGCATGCTCAATCACACACTTGTAGACACGGTGTCCAGTGCTGATCGGGGTGCTGTTGTTAGCCGCTGCCTTCCCCTGGCTTTGTGTGCCACCGGTCGCCATGGCAACACGCGGCGATGCTTAAAGAGGGAGCAATGCGGGTGCGGTGTTGGCAGGTCCTCTACGCAGATAAACCTGCGCCGGGAGAGGCGCGATGGCCGCAGAATGAGAGGTGCGACGAGGTGGAGGCGCCCAAAAAAATGTCCCCCCCCCCCCCAGCCCTTTCAGTCTGCTGTGATGCTGTTACGCACTTAGCGCATTTTTGCGCTACAGCGCTTTGTTCTCGGTGCGTTCTGAATGCAGCTTGACGACGGCTCTTCGGGAAATGAGCAGCAGAGTTTGGTCAATTTTTTTTTTTTTTTTTCCCCTCTCCACGTTCCGAAAGTAGTTCTATGGTGGTTTAATTGCGCTAACAGCTGGCTGGCTGAGTGTGGGTTTTTTTTTTTTTTTTTTTTTTTTTTGGGTCCAGGTTCAGACCCGATTCTCTTCTGGTGCTCGTCTGGTCCTCGGCATCTCCCTCGAATTGTCCGTCCAGAGCCTCGTGCTCCAGAACTGTGTGTCAGCTGTCCTGATGACCGAGCTAATGAGCGCTCAGGGGGCCCGCCGTGGGGAAGCGGCCTCCGGGCAGAGGCCCCTGTGCGCCGTCGACCCTCCGATAAACTTGACGGCAGACTGAATGTGGTAAAACGGTGTCGGAGCTGAGGACGACTTCCAGCGTGGCTTCGTAATAAAAAAACAGGCCCGTTCTAAAGAAAGGGAGATTAATAAGGCTTTCTTCTGTCAGGCTCCTGCATTCCGGCTGGGATCATGAGCGAAAGTCAAATTAAAACGGTCTTAATTCAGCCCTGGAAGGCGGCAGAGCAGGACCTCGGCATCACAAGGCTTTCTGAGCTGTTTACGAGCGCGGCTGGTGGAATGCAGCAGAGGGGGCGGCGGAGCGTTCGGAAGCACGCTATTGCGACCGGGTCGAAGCGACGTGCTCCCGAGCGTCCCGTCGAACGCCTTTTCCACAGAAATCGGTGCGTAACATGGGGCAGCAGGTGGCGTTATGGTTCGAGTCATCACCATGTGATCAAAGTACCCAGGTTCACATCTCTGCTCCTGCTGTAGTACCTTTGGTCAGGGTACTTTACCCTGAACTGACACAGTACATTTACATGAATTCATTTAGCTGCCGCTTCTCTCCACAATGACTTGCACCGTTAAAGTACTTTTATTACGATTATTTACCCCTCTACACAGCTGGGTAATTCTACTGGAGCAATTCAGAGTAAGTACTTTACTCAAGGGTACTACAGCCAGCCATGGGATTCAAACCTATGACCTTCGGGTCCAAAGGCAGTACGCTACCAGCTGTCCCCACTAGAGCCACCCGTAAAAATTACCCAGTTATTTAATTCGGCAACGCAAGTAACTTGTTGTACAAACCTGACACTGAGTTGCTTATCAGAGGAGTCTGATAAGTTATGTTTAATAATAATAAATAATATCTTCATAAAAACAGCATTATGTTAGTCACGGATCACTTATCCAACACGAGACCGATTAATTAAAACGGACACGTTTGTCTGTCGTGCTCCTGTAGATACTTTACACTAGTAAAAAAGGGGTCACAGACGCAATTTCGAGTGTGTACTTCCACCGTATCAATGCACGTACCCTAGATCCCAGTAAAAAATTACCCAGCTGCACAGAGGGGTAAATCAGTGTAAGTAGTTTATTATACAAACCTCACGCTCTAAGTTGCCTTGAGCAAAGGTGTCAGTTAAGTGCAGGAAATATCATCTAAAATGTCAAAAGACGGTTAAGGAGCTGCCGCCGGCCTGCGTATCGACCGAACGTCGACTCCAGGGGACGGCTCTCCGAACACGGGAGCTGGTTAAATAGTGTGAAAGCTCAGCGCAGGCGACGCACCGCTGAGCACCGACGAACGTTTTTCGCGGAGGAGGGGGGGGGGAATAATAAAAATTGTCAGCGCTCCTCCTTCCAATGAAGGGTTTGACTTCTGCTCAAGTGCGTTTATTCCCCAGTCTATTTATAACGCGTGAGTCACCCTGTTCTTCGCCGTTTCGCGCCGTTTCAAGTAGCCCAGGTCCATCACGTTTATTTATAGACCGCGTCCTATGGTCTCTATACAGCTGCCTTCGTTTACTGTGCCGCCTCGCACCCGGGTCCCTGCATTATTTATGTGTCCATCCGTCATTTATTAATTAGATCAACTATTTGTGTCCAGCCGAGGAAACTCCTGGGTATTTTATTTTAAATGTTTAATGCTCGCATACAAGGCCTGCCGGGCGACATATGGTTTTGCGTACAGAAATGCGTGGGTATTAATGACTCGCTAGCGTTTGTTTCGCTGCCCTGTTTCCCATGATGCACTTCTTCCAGAGTACCTCTGGGATTATTGGTGTACTGATATGCGATTCAAACCGCGATCCGGGCTCGAGTTCTGTTCTTTCCATCTCATCTGCACTTAGGAGGCCTGATTTCTCAATGTTAGTAGAGCGGTTGAAAGAAAAAGGGCCTTTCAAAGTGCCTCCTACCGCTGGCGTCTCCGCTGCGCCGGCACCCCGCTGGGAACGCAACTTGAAAATGGTGAAATATGCAAAATACGCTTTGTGTTGATGTTTTACGGGGTGTTTGCTAGACTAGGAAAATAGGATCTGTGTTATATCACCTAGGGTGGAAGTGATAATGAAAGGCCAGCAGGTGGCGCAGCGGTTAGAGCGCCTGCCTAAAAACACACACATTGAACCGCTTGTCCCATTCGGGGTCGCGGGGAGCCGGAGCCTAACCCGGCAACGCAGGGCGTAAGGCCGGAGGGGGACGGGACGCACCCGGGATGGGACGCCAGTCCGTCGCAAGGCATCCCAAGCGGGACTCGAACCCTAGACCCACCGGAGAGCAGGACCCGGTCCAACCCGCTGCGCCACCGCGCCCCCCTTCTGCCTAAAAACCCGGGCTAGAATCCCCGCTCCTGCTGTAGTACCCCGATCGAGGTACTTACCCTGAACTGGTCCGCTAAAAACGATCCAGCTGCGCGAGCCGCAGTGGAGAAACGCATCGGATAGATACGCCACCGATAAAAATGTAGCGAGGAAGTGCTGATATTTTACAGGAAGAATGGCGGTTAATTGCACCGTTTGGGAATTTTCACTCCGCGAACCGAAGGCGCGCACGGGTAACGGGCAGGCGCTAATTGACGGGGCTCGTGGGAACGGGCCCTGGAGAGCGAAAGGGCCGCGTGGGGTTCCGCGGGGTCTAACGGAATCCCTCCCGTCCTGCAGAATCTCCCCGGACGGCGTGGACGTCGTGCTGGACTGCCTGTGCGGAGAGAACACGGGCAAGGGCCTCGGTCTGCTCAAGCCCCTGGGGACCTACATCCTGTACGGTGCGTGAGGGCCCGGCGCCGCCGACTCACCCGACAGGCCCCCCGAACAAGCTCCCGGCGCATCTCGCTGACGTGTTCCGGATACTTTATGAGAGCGGGAGAAGGGCCGCGTTCGTACCTTTCGCTCCGGCGGCGCCGGCACTCATATTTCTGCCCTGTCATCTGTCACATGGCTTCTCGCCGCTCCGTTAACCCCGTCCGCCTTAAGTCTCATGCAAAGGCAGAGGGGAAAAAATAGTGGTTGAAAAGTGTGGTTCTTCTGCTTTAGTAGTGGGGCCAGCAAGTGGCGTAGTGATTAGAGCTCTGTCTTGGGTCCCAGTCCTGCTCCTGCTGTGGGGCCATTAACCGAGACCCTCGCCCTGAATTACGGCGCGCTGAACTGCTGGTCCGAAGCAGGGTCGTGGGGGGTCTACCCTGGATAAACGCAGTAAAAGTAAACCTGATGTATAAAGGGGTAAATCGTAGTAGCTGCATTATATGAACCTCTCACTGTAAGTGACCTAGGAGAAAAGGGTCAAATAAATAATAATGATCTTTATTTCATATATTACCTTTTAAAAAGCATCTTCTCAAAGCCCTTAGAAGAAAAATATATGTATTACAGAAATGTGCGATAAATATCTATTAAATATGCATAAAATTTACAATAGAAGAGCAACAGGATGAAACGATGAAATAAGAGAACGTGGTGATGATGAAATAATCTACCTTGGGTAAGATAAATGATGAGAAGAAAAGAGTGGAAGGGCAGAGAAAGAAAGGACCACACACCTATGAACGGTTTTGAAAAGCCTGGGGTTGAAGGTGCCCACGGGAGAATCCCCGATAATAACAATGATAATAATCATAATTAATAATAGCATTAATAATGAAACAATAAGTTGCTGATTTTGGAGACGTTAATGATGAGCGCAGAGGCCGCGATGCGGTAGGTCTGTCCACGTCCACGGGCGTCAGCTCTTCTGGCTCCCCAGGCTACGTCGGCGGAGTGCAGCTCCGGCACTCGACCGCACACCGAGACCCCGTCTGATCGACCCCCTTTTTGCGTTTTCAGGTTCATCGAACATGGTGACGGGCGAAACAAAGAGTTTCTTCAGCTTCGCCAAGTCGGTGAGTGCCGCCAGAGCGGTAATCCCCATGTGAGCGATCACAAGTGTCCGGAGAGCCGGGGGGCCTGAGCGTTCCTTCAGAGCCGGGGGCTCCGCCCCGAGTAGCGCTCCGAACGCACCGCAAGCAAGTCTCTCACACACACATTTTCAGAACCGCTTGTCCCCCACGGGGTCGCGGGGAACCGGAGCCAACCTGGTAACACAGGGCGTAGGGCCAGAGGGGGAGGGGACACACCCAGGACGGGACGCCAGTCTATCGCAAGGCATCCCCAGCGGGACTCGAACCCCAGACCCACTGGAGAGCAGGACTGTGGTCCAACCCACTGCGCCACCGCAGCAAGCGAATCATTCGACCCTAATTGCAATAATCCACGTCTGCAGCACGAATGCAAAGAAACGCCCGGCGGATGTTTAAGCGCTGCCGTTGCAGCCCTGTGCTCCTGGACGCCCCTTTAAATCCACACCTCTTATGTAGAAGTGGAACAGCTGGTAGCACTGTGGTTAGAGCTGCTGCCGTTGGACCCAAAGGCTATAGGTTCAATCCCCGCCTCTGGCTGTAGTACCTTGAGCAATGCACTTACCCTAAATTACCCAGCTGTAGAAATGGTTAAATAATTGCAAGCTAGTAACTGTAATCTTAACATTGTAAGTCGCTTTGGAGAAAAGTGTATAAATGTACGTTCAGGTGAGATGGGACCCTGCCGCTCCCCTCTGAGAGAAGCTCTCCAGTGAGGTTTGTGGATCTGGAATGACGCGGCACTTTCTCCCATCCCCAGTGGTGGCAGGTGGAGAAGGTGAACCCCATCAAGCTGTACGAGGAGAACAAAGTCATCGCCGGCTTCTCGCTGCTCAACCTGCTTTTCAAACAAGGTCGCGGCGGCCTGGTGAAGACGGTCGTGCAGAAGCTTCTCTCCCTGTACGAGCAGAAGAAGATCAAGCCACTCGTGGACTCCTTGTGGGCCCTGGAGGAGGTAGGAACTCTGATGGTGGGGAGAGACGGCTCCGTCTCCACGGGAACACCGGGGCCTCGTTCAGGTCGAGCGTGGCTCATTACCTATAAGCACACCCTTGGTCGGTCTTTACCGTGGTGAGCTGTGTTGTGCTCTAACCATCTGCTCCGTGCCCGTTCTCACGTAAGAAAGGGGTCCAGGCTCGCATCTGACAGCAGGCGGTGATGGTGGAGTAATTGTACCTAAGGGACCGCGGTACGCGAAGGGTGCCTCCGCTGGCAGGTAACTGACAGGTGTGATCGCTGTTGCGTTGCCGTGCCAACCTGCGCTTCTGGCACACTGCCGTTTCTCCTCCGTTTTCCCCCGAACTGCAGCACGCCGCTGACGGATGTCGATGCATCGCCGTGGAAACGGGGTGCGGCGTCCACACCTGACGCTGGAGTCTTTACCTGCGCTGCGTTTCCTTTCGGTGCCGTGTGCCAGGTCTCATTCGCACCCCTCCCTTCGGGTGCGTTAGTACCCCGCTGGCTCGTGCCCTGAGCAAGCGAGAGACGTCGAAGGGTGCGAGTGTCGCTCTGTCAGCTCCAGTGTAAAGCAGCGTGTGATCGGTCGGTGTTTTGCATGCCGGCGCTTGCAGATCCTTCGCTTTCGTTGCGCAGATGGCAGTTTGACATCGCAGACTCGACTCTCGTGGAGTTACGCTAACAAGGAGGGAAGTGTTTCCTCCGTGAGTTGTCTGATTCATATACATGATGGAAACACACAACTGCCTTCCTCTCTAATACTGCACTGTTCAGCTGAGCCACTGGGTGGCGTAGTGGTTAGAGCCATTGCCTTGCAGTGCAAGGACCCAGGTTCAGATCCCTGCTCCTGTTGTAGTACCCTTTTACCCTGCTGTATAATTGAGTCATCAGTGTAAGCAACTTATTGTCGAAAGCCACTTACATTTGCTAACTGCTTATCCTGGTCAGGGTCACGGGGGTCCGGAGCCTATCCGGGAATCACCGGGCACAAGGCAGGGAGGGTAAGCCCTGGACGCGACGCCATTCTGTCGCAGGATAGACGCACATGCCCACACGATGGGAAATTTAGCGTCATCAGCCCACCCGACCCGCACGTCTTTGGATTGTGGAAGGAAACCAGAGCACCCGGAGGAGACCTGCAGATATGGGGATAACATGCAAACTCCATCCAGACTGAGCCATGAATCCTGTTCGTTGTCTATTATTCCGATGCTACACTTGGACGGGGCGTAGCTAGGAATTCTAAACCCCTTAAAGAATATTGCTGTGCCCCCTTAAATAAAATAATAAAATAAATGAAAATGCTGTAATTTTTGTGGACCCCTACAGCATCTGTGCAATACAATACAAGATGCAATTGTATTGTAAAGACATATACAATAACCACTTGCAGAGGAGCATGCGTACAAAAAGCATATACCGAGCTGTTTAACAGGTAAATCAATGTACGTAGCTTAACAATGTAAGTCACTGTTCAGAAAGGTGTCAGCGAAATTAATAAATAATAATAAATTATAGTAATTTATAATAACCCAGTGACTATTTCCAGGACATTGATGTGTATTAATTTAGCTCTCGATTCTCCTTGGATTATGTCATCTTTGGCACCTTTTCACTCAGTTTTTCAAACATATTTTTCCTTGGTGTGAAGCTGAACCACTACTGTACCCTCATTGTTCCTCATTTGCGAGGTGGACGCCTGCCGGACCTCCATGGCTTCCCACCTCCTGGCAACAGGACCGGGGGGGGGGCAGGAGCGCTGCAGTCGCTGAGCTGCCCTGTACAGAGATTTTTTGTTCTCCCCAGAAAAGCAAATATAGTGGGCTGTGATTTAATACTCTCGCACCCGTGTCCCGAGACTCCCTTCGCTCCGAGGGACATTGTCGTCGGGCGCTGCGGGTGCACTTTTCGGTGTCACCGGGTTCACTGGTGCGATGGGTCGCTAGCCACCGCAGTCAGGTTTCAGTGCGGGTGAGGTGAATGCGGGGGGGGGGGGGGGGGGTTTCTCAGAAAGCCCGCTGATTCCCATCTCATTTGCATGGTAGCCATGGTTACGACAGCTTGTTTACAGCAAAAGCATAAGACTCATATGAGGGAGTCTAGTAGCCACAGCCAGTCGACTGTAAGAGACATGAATAAAAAATTCCACCAACCCCGAGAGCGGAACACACCACCAAAACGAAATACCTGCTTTAAAAAGAATCCTACAGCATAATTCCCATTAGCACACACTCCTGGCAGGTGGACGTGTTTAATTAAATTCCAGCCTGTGCCAGCGAGGGTCTTGCATAAGTCAAATTTTTTTTTTTTTTTTAACAGGCACTTTCTACACATCGTGCACTTATGGATCTTGGTTACGATTTAAACAGCTTCATGGAAAGGAGTATATGGCGTTTAACAAAAAACAGGTCAGTTGGTGGCGCGGTGGTTCGAGGCGTCGTCTTGTAATCTGAAAACCTGTGTTTCAGTCCAACCTCCTGCTCTAAGACCCTTGGTTAAAGTACTTTCCTTGACCTGACACAGTAAAAATTACTCTGGTATATAAATGGGTAAATCACTTTGTGTACAAACCCAAGTTGCTTGGTATAACGGTGTCACGTAACTGGTTATAATTTTATATACATTTACATATTTAGCTGACACTTTTTTCTCCAAAGCGACTTGTAGTGTTAAGGTTACAATTATTTACCCATTTATACAGCTGGGTAATTTTAACTGGAGCAGTTTAGGGTAAGTACCTTGCTCAAGGGTGCTACAGCCGGAGGTAAGGCTCGAACCTGCAACCTTTGGGTCCAAAGGCAGTAGCTCACAGTATATGGGTCAGCTGGTAGTGTAGTGGTTAGAGCTATATATTATATACTGTATATATGATAATATATAGGTTTCAGATAAATGCTTGATAATAATAAACACAGCCTGTACACTGAGTATCAATATACCTTTTTTAAATACATTTTTCACATTTTATTTGCATTTTGCACCTTTTTACAAAGCTTTACATTTACACGAATTCAGTTGGTTGACACCCTTCTCCAAGGCAATTTACACCGATGATTTCCATCAGTTGAATCAAATCAGCCGTACTAGGGTAAATACCGTGATCAGCAGGAGCGGGGATTCAAAGCAAGATTTTTCTTAGTTCAAGGCGGTCCCTCTAGCCACCACGCCACCTGCCTCCCTCACTTAACGCATCGGATGCATTTAGTGCACCATTTTTTTTTTGTTTTTTTTTTAAATGTAGTGACTGTGCTGACACATCGGTGCCTCGGTAGGGTGTTGTATCGGGCTGGACGTCGTTCCGAAGGTCTCGTTTACTCGAGTCGGCCGGAAACCCTTAAGGTCACGTTGTCAGAGCCTATCGCTTCAAAGCCTTTGATGGTGTTGACAAAGGAGCAAATGTCAATAAGCTTTCCCTTTGCACCGAGGACGGATCATGACCTTTGAAGAAGCAGCCTCATCGAGTAGAAATTGCCCCTCGAGTCGTTGAGCCGACACCTAGCAATTTACCCTGAAAATTCACTTGAACAAAATAACCCGAGATGCGTCTGTTCGTTTTCCGACAGGAAATGGAGACGGTTCTGTTTTCCGGTGACGGGTGGCTACAGGTGCCGAGCAGCTGCCCAACACGTCAGTCTTCTTGTGTGCCGAGTGGTGAGGGGGGCGCCACCTATGCTCTCACGACCAATCCATGGCGTCCTTGGCTGGATGCCACTGACGTTTGTCTCCCTGCTACGTGTCATCACCCGCCCCCCGCAGGAGCATCATAAACCTGAAACAAGCATAGTCACCCCCCCCACTGTCTGAGTCATCCGTACGGCAGCCTTCCTCCGCCTCATTCTCATCCGTTTCTCCTCAACATCACTATGCCATCTGTGGAAAAACAGCGAGGCCCAATAAAATAACTTTTGTCTTTTTCCGGTAAATTCCACAGCTGCGTGGGTCGGGATGAGCACGCCTTGCTGCATGAGCAGCCTCCGGCATGCGCTCCCTGACCTGACTTGAGCCTCGACTCGTGTGCCGGTCCGGTGGGAGTGAAGCGAGGGTGCTGTTGATGGGACAGACCAAACGCCCACCGGTTGGCAAGTCAAATGGTTCTGTAACCGCGGTAACAGATAAACAGTCCAAAGGACAGGGAGGGAGGGATCATCATCATCATCATAATGGGCTGCTGGAGATAACACAAATGGTCTGTGCGATGTTTGCACTCTGCTGAGTCCTCCCTCCCCCAGCGTGACTCCAAAACAGCGATGCGGATGTTCGGTGAACCAGCGGGCTTGTAATCATACACCGCCATTTAATGCTGATGCGGTGGACCCCCTTGAAGTTGAAGCGCACAATCAGGAGCATCGAGCTTTTCTGCGCCGGCCCTTTAAGTGGATTAACTACATGTCCCAAGATCCATTTACTGATGCCGATTTCCTGTGATTCAGAAAGGACATCAAACGAGAAATGTAGGAAAGCGTCCCACTCGAAGTGAGGTTCCGTATCTGGTCCGGCGATGTAGGCGCCGGTGATTCTGGGCACCGCGGTCCGTTGTCGGTGTGCTGCTTTGAAGGCTCGCTTTGAAGCTCTGGACCCCAGCTGAAGTCGGGACTTTCAGTGGACAGCTTTGAGGAACCTGGTCTGCACATGAAACGCTCAGCGGCCCCCAAACGCTCTAGGTTTACGGTACTGCGTGGCGGTGGCTGAGGAACCTGGACGCTGGAGTTTCCAACCCATGACAGTATGTCAATAATACCTGGAGGACAGTCGCTGACCGCAGTGATGGGTTGTGTTAACAGCAGTACTATGGTAAAGGTCACCGACTGATGAGGGGTGGTGCGCGGTGCTCGCTGGCTTTGTCCTCAAAGCAAACTGAGGTGGAACACAAAGATTGAACCTTTTTGACTTGACTTATAGGCAGGGATTCATGATTACCTTTACTTTATGTCCAAGCACATAGTAACCGCACTGATTTAGGGTTAGGGCACAAAAATGGGGCGTCTTATAAGATTCGAACCTGCAGCCTCAGCCACTGCTCCTCCTGTTTAGTCCTCTTCGGTTCAGACCTTCATCTTCTTTTTTTTCCTAACTTTATCTCGCGGACACCTGTTGTCAAAAGTGAGTTAGATAAAGGCGTTACCTAATCTTTCACTATGATTTACCCATTTATACAGCAGGGTATTTTACTGTACATGTGGGTTAAGTACATTGATCACGATCACAAGAGGAGCCACATCTGAACCAACAACCTTCAGAGTACAAGGCAGCAGCTCTAGCTTCTATGCCACCTGCTGCCTCACCAGGCCATTGACCTTCCCAACTAATGTGGTTGAACGCCACCTGCAAACTAGATGGCTTTTCTTGAGTCGGTTCACATTTAATCCCATTTGAGCTGAATTATGGCAGTTTTAATTATTGCAGGGTTATTATATTTACTTTAAATGTACAGCAGTCGAGGGAATTTAGCTCATTAAATAGAGGCGTTATGTCTCTTCCAACTGGGGCTAATGGCCCATTTATCTTTACGATTAAAAAAGTGTCTTTAAAAGCCTGGGAAAAAATGAATATGTGAGAAAGGAAATGAGAAAGAATGAATAAAAATGATAATATAACTGGGAGAAATATGTTCGAGGGTTATTTTTCCCCCGCTTTGCTTCTGACCTTTCCAAAATAAATACAGATATCTGCATTCCTTGTTACTAGGGCAACGCAACTCTTTGAAGAAAAGTGGCCAAGCTGTTATCATATTAGTTTTTAGACCGGTTCACTTGCAACATCTTGTTTCACATGGTGAGGGGTTCTGCTTATGGGTTTTTTTTTTTTTTTTTTAAAATATTTAAATTATTATTCCTTAATGTTAATCCTCTTTTTTTTTTTTTATTTAATATTAATTTTATTTTTTCTCTAGCTATCTATCTTCCGTTTTATTAACATTATTTCCATGTTTAGGAAAGCACAGCAGTAAAAGGGTGGAAGGGAACTGTGCCCTGCTAACCTGGGGTGGTGTTACTCTACTGTTTGACTGTTTATCGCGGTACTTCATTTCAGGCCGATGTAAAAACCGCGTCGCCCATTCAGCCCTGCTTTATATATAATCTCCATCCTCGCAGGACTCGCGTTGGCCAGTTTATTATTTCCATCCGGAGCCGCTGGTCCCCCCCGTGGGCTATTAGATGAAGTCACGGTGTTGCGTTCGCCGAGAAACACTTTCAAATTATCCACGGTCATGTTGCACAGAAAGCTCTGGCAGCACACGTTTCCATTTGTAAGCAAAGAGCTTCGCCGAACAGGTCCGCGGGTGGTGCGGGAACGGCTCGATGAGCCGAGTGAGCCGCTCGGCCAGTATGGCACGAGTTCGTTTCCAACCGGTTACTTACAAGTGATGCTCGCAGATGGTCCTTAACCCTTACTCCTAGTCCTTACTCCTAACCATATCCCATTACTCTTCACCCTAACTCTAACCCATAGGCCTTACTCCTAACTCCTAACCATAACCGTAACCCATTACTCCTCACCCTTACTCCTAGCTCCTTACTCCTACACTGATGATACCCAGCTCTTCCTTTCCTTTCCACCTGGAGTATCAGACATTTCCGCACGCATTGCTGCCTGCCTGCCTGTCGGACATCTCTGCTTGGATTTCTGATCATCACCTACGACTCAACCTCTCCAAAATGAGATTCTTCACCTCCCAGCTGGCCTGTCTTCCTGTCACAATCTCTCTGTCAAACTGGACAACTCGTTCATTTTGCCTACCTCCTCGGCTAAGAGTCTAGGAGTGACGATCGACTCAAGTCTGTCTTTCTCTCAGCACATCGAAGCCACAACCCGAGTCTGCAGATATGTTCTACATAATATCCGCAGGATCCGTCCCTACCTCACAACTGACTGCGCCCAACTACTTGTCCAGACCATGGTGATATCCCGTTTGGACTACTGCAACGCTCTCTTATGCGGCCTTCCCGCTACTGCCATCAAACCTCTACAACTGATACAGAACGTTGCTGCCCGAGTCATGATTGACTTGTCAAAGTGTTCCCATGTATCTCCCCTACTCGCTTCTCTGCATTGGCTTCCTATAGCTGCCCGGATCAAATTTAAGACCCTGGTTATTGTCTACAAATGCATCAGTAGAACTCCCAGCTATTTTCAGGTCTTGATCAACCGCTACACCCCAGCTAGACCCCTTCACTTGTCTACTTCTGCTCGCTTGGTGGTCCCGCGCACAAAAAGTGAAGCGTGAAGGTCCTCAGCTCTGGCTCATTGTGGTGGAACGCCCTCCCCCCTCTCACTCAGAACTGCTGATTCTTTGTCCACGTTTGAAAAGGGTCTTACAACTAATCTCATCCAGACTCACTTTGCCCATCATCTCTTAAGTTAATGTAAGGTGTTAATACTCATGCACCATAACTGTAAGATCAAGCCCAGCTCAACCTTTACACAGCTACTCTTGTAATGTAATGTAAACGTTTGTGTATCTCCAAAAAAAAAAAAAGAAAAAATTAGTAGGTCGGTGATCAGGAATCGTCGATATTCTGAGTTTTATGCAGCTACTTGTGTGATGAACATTGGTTCATCTGGTGGAAAGAAACAAACTACTTAAGAATCACACGTCTGCAACTATGTCTCTCTTTCTCCTAATATAATGTACACATTGTATTTTCTATGAGATGTACGTCGCTTTGGAGAAAAGCTTCTGCTAAATGAATGAATGTAAATGCAACCGTAACCCATTACGCCTCAGCATAACCCTAACCCGTAACCCTAACCTTGCCAAGGATTCTTCTCCACTGCACCACTGCCCAAAGTAGATGTGAGAGTGACCCAGCAACAGGGATGTGTTCACGCACGAAGCTAAGAGCCAGAACTCCACCCTGGGGTACGGAACCCAAACCCACACCAACACAGCACAAGGGTTGCTGTGGGGCACAAGAGCATCGCCGAACCTTTTCAGTGTCTTTATGCCAAACCCTGTAAAAATGAACAGCGGCATATGACTGCTGTCTTGACAGGTGACTGACGCCACAGAGATTTTCTAAAAGCAACTGAAGAAAATCTACCATTTTTATAAAATACAATATTTTTCTAGTTGATGCTTTCCTCTAGAAATAACTGACAATGTTGTTCTCTAAGCTTCTTGCAATTATTTATCCTTGTATGTAGATAAGCAGCCTTTATTATGGTTTACCCATTTAAGCAGCAATGTAATTTTTATTAATTTTTACTCTCTCTGCTCAGGGTAAGTACTGCGATCAAGGCTACGATAGCTGGAAGTGGGATTCGAACCCAGGTCCTTCGGTCAAAAGGTGAAAGCTTGAATTGCTTCGCCACCTGCTTCTCCGGCTCTCTCCTCTACTTAAGTAAGGTGGTTCTGGTTGGTTTTTATATGTCTGTATGAGTCAGTTTACACGTATATGAAAGAATACAGAATATGTGGCAAGAAGCTCTTTAATGTACATTTCAGGGCCAGTTCACGGTCCTCCGTGGCCTCTTTGTAACACTTGCCCTTTCAGACAGATTTCTTTAATGAACAAAACGTCGTCTTAGTGTTCTGTCCGCTACGTGCGTTGACCCACACAAGGCTGCGTCCTCGTCTTTGCGCGTAGGGCACTTGCGCAAACCCTGAACACCCCCTTGACCCGAACGCTTGTACCTCTGATTCCTAGTCGTCCCTCATGGGGCGCTGAGCATCGACAGGACCATTAGTGTGAATCTTCAAATAAAGTCTGGTTTTCCACGGTTACAGACCGTCATCTAACATTGACATACCGATGGCCTACACTGATTACGACGAAGCACGCAGGATGTTGGTCTTTCATGAAGGACCTTCCGTCTTCCGTACGTTATCAATAGCTGCTTGTCTAGTGCAGGGTCAAGGGGGTCTGGGGTCTATCCTGGAAGCACAGGGTGTGAGGCAGGGTGCACCGTGGGTAGGGCACCAGTCCATCACAGGGCAATAACACGCACACATGCACTTTGGGCATTTTCGAGTTACCGATTTGCCTGAAACACTTGTCTTTGAACTGTGGGAGGAAACCAGAGCACCTGGAGGGAACATAAACAAACGCTGAGACAGCGTGCAAACTCTAAACAGACCGAGCTGGATTTGAACCCGCATGCAAACCTAGAGCCCAGGAGATGTGAGGTACCAACACGCTCTGCTGTGTCACCTTACCACCCATTTTGTGCAGGAAATGGGACTTGAGTAGCTTTTCTCAATAGGAAAATGCAGCTCGCTCGCTGTTTTCAAAGCCGTCCGCTGCCAGGCGGGTTTCATCAGGCTTATCTGGAAGGCGTAGGTGAGCAGCTGAGCGGGAGCTGTCAACAGTACCCAGCGCGGTCGCGACGCCGCTCTGTCATGGGGGAACACGCTCAGGCTGCTAATATAGCCCAGCTCTGAGTTTCGGGACGTTTGTAAGAAGGAGTCCATCAAAAGTCAAGCGAACGCTGTTTAAAATGCGGCGACGCGCAGCATTTCAATACCTGGAGGCTCCTCGGCCAGCTTTTCAGCAGCGGGAACGGAGCAGGATGGAACGAAATTAAGGAACGTGCCGCGATAACCGGTGTTTTTTTAAAGGTCATGTGCGATAAAGGCGATGGATTTGATCACAGGAGTAATTGATGTGGACAAAGTGAGGAATTAGGAGGAAGCAGTGTGTAGACTCGGGGGATAATAACGGCCGATTATCAGTCTGACTCCTGTCCTGCCGCGCTATTATACAGTATCTCGGCCCTTCCTAATTGAATTTCCCCGGGATGTGCATGTCTGCACGTCTCGGCCTTATTCTCTGCCGTTTATTATGGGAAAGCGTTCTGCCCACATGACTGCTCAGAGTTGCTGAGGGGAGCTGCCTGTTTCCTGGGGGAGGGGCATAGCGAGAAGCGCTGCTGTCTCACAGCGCCCGGGTGGTGCGAGAGAACGTGGGTTCGATCCCCGCTCGGTCTGTGGGGAGTTCGCATGTTCTCCCTGTGTCTGTGTGGCTTTTCTCGGGGTGCTCTAGTTTCCTCCCACACTCCAAAGATATGCTGTTCAGGTTAACCCATAGTGTGTGAGTGACAGAGAGAGTGTGTGTGTGTTCCACTGATATATGGATGAGTGACCCAGTGTAAGTAGTGTATCTAGCAGTGTAAGTCACCGTGGTGAATAACGTGTGTGGGCTGATAACACTACGTAGTATCCATTGTAAGTCATTTTGGAGAAAAGCATCTGCTAAGTGAATAAATGTAATGTAAATGGGGTAGGTTGTAGAGGTACACCTCCACGGTCAAACAGGTGGTTCAGGGCAAACTGTGCTCAAGAAGTGTTTTTTTTTTTTTTTATAAATAAATGGATAAGAACAGTTGGTAAATTGGTGTTTTTTGAGCTGTCAAGTTATTATCCTTCTTATAATCCATTCACATTAATTTATTTTTTTTGGAACTTTTCTCCTGGGCAGCTAACGCTGATTTAACCATTTACGAAGTTGACTGGTTTTAGATGCCGTGATTTTGCCTACGTGCTTCGGTCAAAGGTACTACAGCAGGAGATGGGATTTGGGCCCGATGCCCATTGAGTCGAAAGGCAGCACTTCGAACCGCTACACACCTTTTGGACCTTTCTGCAAAGTGCCAAGCAGTGTGACGTTAATACACATACAGTGTGACTTGCAGTGATTTTATTCATTTATGTAGCAGGGTAATTTTACAGTATCACTTCTGGGTGATCTAGGGTACTGGGATCACGTGCAGGGATTTGAACCTGGGGATTTTTTTTTTTTTTTTTTTAAAAAAAAAAAAAAAAACAAAGTGCTGCCCTCATATTTCTGTGTACCTCTGGAGCATTTCTTAAGTGATCAGTGTCCCTACACCTTCCCCCACCCGTAAGTTTGGTCGCAACCAGGAAAACTCCAGGACCCGCTGAGCTTGTTATTACGATTCGTTAGACTGCATCGCGTCTGGAGGTACCTCTCAACCTTGGACACTTTCCAGAGCTTATACATTCCCTACTGAATTATTTGACTAATAAGTCACATTCCAGGGGACGTGGAATGGATATTCTCCCTTTTTTTATAGAGGATTTTGACTTTGAAGTTATCTGCTCTCGACGGAGCCGTTCAGAGCAAACCTGGGATAATTTATCATCCAAAGACAGAACAAAAAAAAAAACTTTAGGTATGTGATGTTACCATTGCAAGATTATTTGTAATTATTGCATAATTACTATTAAATTTTGTACTGTCCTACGTGGATTAAACTAATATTTTTCCATTGCCATCTTTTTAATTTCGCAGACTTCCATTTACGTTTTTTCGTTAAGCATTACCGTTAAGAATATTGTTCCTAGCTGTGAAGTTACTTTTATAGTGTTTTTACAGTGATTTACCTGTTTATGGGGGGGGGTTACTGTATTAATTCAGAGTAAGTGCCTCGATCAGGAACGTTATATCAGGAGATGTGATTGAAACCCAGGGTCATAGAACTGGTAGGCAGCAGCTGTAACCATTACATTACTCACAGCCCATGAATGCACAAGTGATTATAGTTTCAGTATGAATATTAATAATGCCACTGAGGTACAGTAACTGTTACGGTAATCTGGAAGGAGGTGATGTTAGTGTAGCAGCCTTACCTGTTACCTTTAATTATGAAGGGTACAGGTTCCAATCCCACCTACTGCTATAATACCTGTGAGCCAGTTCTTACATTGAGTTGCTCTAGTAAAATTTACCCAGCCGTATAAGTGGGTGAATAAGTGTAGGTCGCTTAACGTTGTAACCATCAGCCGAACGATTAAATTTAAATGTTAAAACCAAACATTTGGCATAAAATCAAGACAGCGGTCAGTTTATGCGGGGCAGCTGGTGGTGACATAGTCGGTGAAACCGTTGCCTTTGGACCCAAAGGTCACAGGTTTGATCCCCACCTCCAGCCCTAGTACCCTTGAGCAATGTACTTACACTAAATGGCTCTGGTAAAAATTACCCAGCTGTAGAAATGGGTGAATGATTGTAGATACTGTAATGTTGTATGTCTCTCAAGTGTCTGCTAACTGAATCAGTGTAATCCCGGTACAGTACACCACTGTTCAGGTTCTGATCTGAAGGTCATATATATAGTGCATGTCATCGATCAGATTATTAATCTGGGTCAGTGGTGGTTACTGGGTCTCTCTGAACATCTGCGCGACGCGTTTGGATTTTCAAAACTCTACAATCCTGCCAGAATGCCGTGTCTGGCAGCAGGTTTTCCGCGCGGAGCAGCGCTCCCCCTGGGAGTTATTAGCGGGGATGTGACACATACTAATAAAGGCGATCTCTTCATCTGCTGCCTTGTCACACTGACAGGTACCTGATGCCAAAGGAGATTCTGATTAAAAAAACAAATGCAGCGCTTACTTTGCCATTCAAAAAAAAAAAAAAAAAAAAAAAAATCCATGTCAGAAGGCATGAGTAAAATTATTTTTCACACCAGAAGAGTATTTCGATCTGGTCATTTTTTTTTAGATCCCTCATGTTTTAATTATTATTTTAACGATTGTATTCTCGTACATAGCTCGCAGTAGAAGGAAGTGGCGAAGCACGTGACGTGTTTGACATTAAAACCGTTGTAAATAAAATATCCAGCTATACGAAATATAGCCTGGAAACGTGGAAAGGGTGGTGTGTGAGGACACCACGCGTCGTCCTGTGTAGGACAGGTGTTGCTCCTTTCGTGCTCTGTGGCGGATGAAGGAAGAGCTGCGTGCCAACGAACGGCTGGCGCTGCTGGGAAACCATGCGAGGAGGGCAGGGTCAGCCTAGCCTGACGGCAAGGTCTGGTGGTCACGGGTTTTAGAGGGTGCTGCCCCTGGCCAGTGTGCAAAATCATGAGGGAACTCCTAACATGTGACCTCGGCTGAAAGTATTTTTGTAAATGGAGGCATTTCATTTACGAAGTATGCGGTATGTTTGGCCGAAAAGCTAAAGCTTGATGGTCCCAGTCATGTGGTGGCATGGTTGCACAGTGAGTAGCCTTGCTGTCTCACAGTGCCTAAGTGGTGCGAGAGGACGTGGGGTCGATCCTCGCTGAGTCTGTGTGGAGTTTACATGTTCTCCCTGTGTGTGCATAATGTCCCCTGAGTGCTCTGGTTTCCTCCCACACTCCAAAAACATGCTGTTTAGGTTCCCCCTTAGTGTATGAGTGACAGAGACAGTGTGTTCCACTGATGTATGGATGAGTGACCCATTGTAAGTAGTGTATCTAGCAGTGTAAGTCACCTTGGTGAATAAGGTATGTGGGTTGATAGTACTACATAGAGTTCATTGGAAGTCAGTTTGGAGAAAACACACACATTGTCTGAAACCACTTGTCCCAAGAGGGGTTGTGGTGAGCTGGAGCCTAACCTGGCCATGTCAGAGGGCATGAGTAAAATTATTTAGGCTGGAGGGGGAGGGGACACACCTAGGATGGAATGCCAGTCCATCACAAGGCACCCCAAGCAGGACTTGAACCGCAAACCCACCAGAAAGTGAGACTTGGCCAAACCCACTGTGGCCCCCTGCTTTGGAGAAAAGTGTATGCTAAATAAATAAATGCCACTGGTCACATTTACAATCACAGCTATGTGGTGCTGACCAGCTCACAGATTTGAGCTGGTGTGTATGACACATGATGCAAGAGGCAACCAGTATGTGCTCGTACTCCTTTTATTCACGCGTGTCCCCGATTGTGGAACGGCTCACGAGGGTGGGGGACAGGGAACTGATGCAGAGAAAGGGGTTCTCGTTGGGCGTGCGGGTCTGTGCTGGGTCGTCTCGGCTCCGTCTCCCTCTTTTCGCTGTTGGGCACATGGGTCACAACAGAGGTGGTTGTCATCCCCAGGTGGGATGAGTAAAAATGAAAAAAATGCCATTAATACTTCAGACAAAACTGAGGACTCCATGCGGTCCAGGGTTCATCAACCAGGTGCTGAACTCATGAGTTTCGTGTTGGTTTGGGCTCTGGCACGCTCTTTTTCCAGCACTTCCCACCTTCACCTGCTAAAGACGTACGCTTCCCCGTCTCACACCACAGAGGAGACTCGACGCAACGCAGATGGGTTCTTGGGAACCGAGACTTCGTCGGAGTCTTGTACACGCCCCGGAGACGGCCAGCTCACACACTCGCTTCTTTACGTTACATTTATTCATTTGGTTAGCACTTTCCAAAGCCCCTTGTATTTCTTTACCCATTTACCCAGCAAGCTTTTCACTGGAGCAATTTAGGGTAAGTACCTTGATCAAGGGTACTGCAGCAAGAGGTGGGATTCGAACCTCCAAGTCCAAATGCAGAGACTCTAATCTAACTACTACACCACCTTCTGTTCACGTGTGCTCGACGTTTTGTTAGGCACATAAGGCGGTCCCTCCTTTTGCGGCGTTCCACGTACAACGGAATGGTCAAAATTTGACATGATCTTTGCAGTTCCTGCAACGTGGATAGATCTCCATTCTCGGAGAGAGGACTACGGTGCTGTTTACGGCAAAAGAGCAGCGGCATCGCGGTGGGAAGACCTCCCTCTACGGGCTTCGACACCAGACTGGCCCCCCAAAGAGGACACGCGCCTTCTTTGACGGTCGCGCTAACGTGCGGAGACCCAGGTGGCGTAAACGCCGCGGGCATTCCGTCAGCAAGCGTGCGAGCGCTCTCAACTCGCACGCTCTCAAAGACACGCGGCACAAGCGGCCTTTGTTGGGTTGACGTGACTGAGGACGCTTCCTAGAACATCTGGGTAGCAGCTGCATTCAAAAGATACGTGAATGATACTTGTGTTTGAGTAAAAGCTTGAACGGGATGACTGTCTCTTTGTCACCGTCTTTAGGGTCCGTCGGTGGGTTCTTCTCTCAGGCGGATCGTGCCCCGTTTCGAGGGGTTTCTTTGTGGGGATAGACGCGTAATAGTACCCGAATCGAGGATTAGCGCTCGGACAGGACGGCCCGCAGACTCATTAGTAACGACTGACCTGACACCAATAGCCCAATAGCAGGGCGGCGCTGTCTCTCCAGCTGCTTCCGTTTTGTCCACATGGGGATTATAACCACCAGCGGTGTTCGGGAGCTGGACGAGCTGCAACGAAAAGGCATCGTTGCAAGGAGATGGGGTTTGACCCTTGAAAGGTGCTTCTTGTGCTGAAAATTTCAGCCCCCTATAGCCTCCTCCGGGGTTTATTTGCAACTTTGCTTGCTTTGTTCTCGGTTCTGGCGGGTCACTGGATGCTCTTTCTGCGAATTGGATTTCAGTCCCTGGGGATGTTGTCTCAGGGCAGGTTTCGGGTCCTTTAAAAAAACAATCGTGGGCATATTACAAAATCAAAAACTGTGCCGGAAGAGTGTTACAGGGGTCCATGTCCCCACCGGTTAGAAAGCTTCTGGATAACAGCTCATGAGTCCCAGGAAAGTCATTTAACGTTTAAGGGAAGCAAGAGGACGTCAAGGCCCTCGTGGCGTTGGCTCGGTGAACAACGGCCACATTAAATATCGATTGCTGTTGCCTGGACACGGGCACCAGAGGAATTTCTCTCCGCCAGCTGGACTGGTTCCTGATGGGATGTTGGAGGCATGCGTTGACATACCTGTGCGTTGAGTCAGTTTATCGCACCCTTTTGACCTCGGGTTTGTTTTGTTACGGCTCTTAATGGGTTCAGGGAGAGCAGGCGGAGGCCAGCTTGGCGTCCTGGTCGCTTGACAACCCTGTGTGGTCACGGTGGTTTCTCAGTTATAATTTATGACCACCAGATAAGATCCAAGCATGAAAGGAGTCCAGCAATTAGCTACATTTACTCTGCTTTTTTCCAAAGCGACTTACAATGTAAAGGTCCTTGCTGTTATTTACTCATTTATACAGCCAGGTTGTTTTACTGGAGCAATTTAGGGTGAGTACCTTTCTCAAAGTTACTACAGCCAGAGATGGGATTTGAACTGGCAACCTTTGGGTCTAAGAGCAGGGGCTTTAAACACTATGCTACCGGATTCCCGTTTCTATACCAAAGTACATTGTTATTTCTATCACGTTAGAATCTGCAACACTTGAAATTGCAGCAGAAATGTTATTTTTGTGAGCAAAGCGTAGAAGCAAGTTCGTGATCTATTTGATAGAATGAATTCCAGTTGTTGTTAGAATTTTGTGCGTAATGTTTCAAGGTCACATCCTTTACTGTGTATCGTTGAGGTTTCATAAAGAGTGATGCCCTGTCTTCAAGCGTCCCGAAAAATTTACCCTCACCTTTATTTTACTCCTTTTGGTATAAAATATAAACGAGTCATATTGTAACATAATCTGATGATTTTCAGTGGTCGCTCAGGTATGTCACTTGTCTGTACTAAGGGCACGTTATACACACACACACATTTTCAGAACCGCTTGTCCCATACGGGGTCACGGGTGAAACCGGAGCCTACCCGGCAACACAGGGCGTAAGGCCGGAGGGGGAGGGGACACACCCAGGACGGGACGCCAGTCCGTCGCAAGGCACCCCAAGCGGGACTCGAACCCCAGACCCACCGGAGAGCAGGACCGTGGTCCAACCCACTGCACCACCGCGCCCCCCTCGGGCACGTTATAGTCACATGTAAATCTAGTTTACTCACACACACACATTGGCTGAAGCCCCTTATCCGGAGCGGGGTCACGGCAAACTGGAGCCTAACCTGGCAACACGGGGCATAAGGCTGGAGGGGGAGGGGACGCACCCAGGACGGGATGCCAGTCCATCACAGGGCACCCCAAGCAGGACTTGAACCCCAGACCGCCCAAAGAGCAGGCACAGGCCAAACCCGCTGCATCGCTGTGCCACCCCCCCCCCCCTTTCTAGTTTACTCAGCAAACCCATAGTCCACATCCACATCACTGTAGCTTTTTCCCCCCGACATAACATAGGAAAGTCCTGTTGGTGTTTCTCCACTACCTCTTTCCATAATATCCCATGAGATTCCAGAATGTTCTCCAAAGTTCTTCGAAATTCCGAGAGTTCCCGGAATGTCTGCAGCAGCGGGTTGAGCGGGGAACCCAAATGAAATTAAAGCGTCTCCAGCCAGCTGCCGCTCCGACCGTACGCGTCATGCAGACAACACGTGAAATGTGATAACAGAATGTTTGTTACAAGCGTTCTATATAAAGGAATTCTCTGGCATACTGGTATATTTGCAAAATATTCATATTCTTGCATGTGCTTGCGTCTGGGGAAAAAAAATATCCTGTCTCAAGAAAAACATTAGTCAAATTCACTCTCTAACAGCACAATTACTGTTTTGTCCCAAAGGGTTAGGAGTCGCTAATAGAAACTGGAAGTAGTAGAATTACTTGAAATAAATAAGCATTCTTGGTACAAATAAGTAAATGTCAGTATTGTGATTAGCAAAAGGGTTTTTTTTTTAGTATTCAACACTCTGTAGGATTAAACTGATCATAGGAGACCAGACACGAAGCAATTGAGAGAGGAGACACCACAATTTCTTTTTTTTTTTTTTTGGACAAAATTCTAGCAGAATGGTTTCAGGGATCGAGAGCTCATGGGGATATGGAGAAATTAATTTTCTCCATATCTTTCATTGGCACCCCAGTCCCTGTGTGTGAAACCCCCACCCCCACCCCCAGCATCCTCGTTCTGCAGACCTGCCTCCCGTCTGTGGGAAACTCTGTCCCCGTTCGATCGGGTCATGTGGGGTGGCGAGGGGGAGGCTATGGGAAGGGCCACGGGGGCAGACATGGTGTATTCTCCCAAACCAACGCCCCGTGAAGGGCCTCGTTACGCTGAAATGGGCCGCTCTCTCGCTCCGACCCTGCTGGCTGAGCCCAGCCTTGGGCTGATCAGACCCCTGCCAGGTGGGGCCACCCTGCACGGTCGAGACCATCGTGACCGTCAGCGGGTCTCGTCTGGCCCTTGGTAGCACAAACAGATGGAGAGGTGGGGGTCTGTTCGTGTGCTCCACAACAGATTCATTCTCTGTTCCCCTGGCTCCCTCTTAAGCTCATTAATAGTAATTTTACCGCACGCTGACCCGCTTTTGTCCGCTGTTTTTTTTCCACCTGAATTGTCCCACTCAGCAGCAGGAGCCCGTGTTTCGCGGTAAATAAGGCGCCTAACACAACTGACGCAAAAAAAAAAAAAAACACAATTATTTTTGCATTGCCCACCGGATTTCCTGCATTGTTTCTTTAAGCCACGGTTACTCCGGAGGATCGCTGCAATGGAATTTTCCGGTAACATCAAAAGCAGGAGCACAGAAAATCTAATCATTTCCATTTGAAATTAAATTGAGCGTTAGCACGGTGATTGATTGCCGAGCCTCTGTCCGAACCATCCAGCACTTGCACAAATGCGTCGCTCAGACTGCATGAGTAATAGTAATAATAGTAACTGGAGAGCAAATTTGGGAGACAAATTGGTTGGGGGGGGAAAAAAAAAAAAATCTTCTGGAAGGTTGATCTTTGCAGGAGCGGATATAGCCACTTCGTTCCGCGCTTTTACAGAACTTTTCAACGTCCTCTTGGGTATAAAACGATTCCTCACTTTTCACATGGGTTGTCGAGCACACGCATTCTCGTCCTCCTCGTGTGTCTTTTCTGTGGAAGGGAAAGGGTCACGTGATGAGAGATCGTTCTAAAATATCAGGTCGCCTGCTGTCTTCGGCCAGGGGGAGGCGGTTATGCATTGGAGAGTAACCAGCTATATCTATTACACATTTATTTAATGTCAGATATGGTATAATCGAGCACATAGATGTATTGAAGGTAGAATGAAACATTGCGTCACATCTAGTAATAATATTATTATTTCTCCCAAATCCATGGTACTCGAGGGACCTGGGTTTGAATCCCCATCCTGCTTTGGTACTCCTGATCAGTGCAGTGAATGAAAAATAAGAATTTTGTGCAAATTATTATTTTTTATTCACTGCGCTGATTATTATATCTGCTCCTTTTCGCAGAGACAGAATAGACGGATAGAGGGAGCAAAAGCTGATTTTATCAATACATTTATTCACATAGCAGATGCTTTTCTCCAAAGTGACTTACAACAAACACTATGTAGTGTTACCAGCCCACACACCTTATTCACCAAGGTGACTTACACTGGGTCACTCATCCATACATCAGTGGAACACACTCTCTCTCTCTGTGTGTCACTCACACACTATGGGGGAACCTGAACAGCATGTCTTTGGAGTGTGGGAGGAAACCAGAGCACCCAGGGGGGGTTATGCAGACACAGGGAGAACATGTAAACTCCACACAGACTCAGTGGAGATCAAACCTATGTCCTCTCACACCACCCACACACTGTGAGACAGCAGCGCTACTCGCTTTGCCACCCCCTCTTGGTAATGCATGGCGTATTCCATAAACACTTTAAAATAATCATATTTAGTCACCTCTTGTCCAGATGTTGAAGGACATCAAGATGGTCAACATTCGCTGCCATCAACCACTCGTAACCCTCACCAGAGTTCGCCATAAACCTCAAAAGCCCAAGTGAAAAAGTAAAATGAGTTAATCAGATATAGTCATGAGAAATCTGCTGTAAAATAGGTGTAAATAAATATCCAGGAAACGAAGGAAAACAGGTTGGAAACTGCAAAGGACGGCATAGTGACGACATTTCAAATCGGTGTAACTGAAGTAGCTTTCAGAGAGGGTAGAACACCTCTTTCGGACTGAATATTTGATTTGAGCGAATCGTTCGTGAAACGGTACAGTTGCATAGCGAAGGACCAGGGACGGTGGATTTGAACACGGCTGCAGGAATTGAGTCTGATGGGAAGGAAATGGATCGGGTCTGTTTTTTAATTTCACAGCTGTAAGGTTTCCGCGAGAACAGCTGCGGTAAATGGAAATACGGGCCACTAAAGATACTGGAGGATTTTTCTATAGATTAAGAGAATATGTAGCAACACGATGATAAATTAATGTGCTTTTGTGGCACACGGGACTGGCAAAGCCCACTTCTGGGATCATCGGCCGCACCTCGTTTGCAGTAAAATACGGATCTGGGTTTGAGCAAAACGTGCTCGGGGAATCAAAAGTGCCCTGAGTTCTCTTGGGTGGGTGAGATGGCTGGGGGTCTCGTCCCTTCTTCGCTCACAGTGACGCCTGCCCACGACCAGGTGCACGTGGGACCCACGCCGGGTGAGCATCGTCTCCTCCATCCATGTTATGTTGCCTGGTGAAGGCTGATGAGTGAAATGAAGCGACACGCTCACAGCGTGAACATCAGTGGAGGTGTGTATCTTCTGCTCTCACCAGCCCCCCCAAGCTGGAACAGGTGTTGTGCTTAGAGGAAGAGACATAAAAACTGGGTAATGAGGCGCTAGGAGAAGAAGTTAACCAGCAATGGAGCGATGCTTTTGCTCTGGGGGTGCAGAAAAACAGCTGAGATGTAAACCTTAATGGCCTGGTAGATGTTCAGCGAATCTTGTAGATGTCTTTCTGACGATGAATTCAATTCTCAATTCTCAAGCACTGCACATGTTTAGATCAATTTTTTAATTATTTTAATTGTTAGTTCATCTGTGTTGAAATTTACAGGTCAAGCCGCTCCATTGTTTTCATAACGCACCAAGGTCAGGATTAGTATTAGTTCTATTTCTAGGGTTAGGGTAACCCTAACCATAACACGCTAACCCCACCTCAATCCCCTTTCTGCTGCTGGGTAAAACACAGAAGAGAGTGTGTGTGAACGACAGACAAAGTGAGCACTGCTGCTTCTGATGGGCTTAAAACATGGGTTCTAACAGGAACTGAGAGGGACGTTAACTGTCCGTAAGGAAGGGACAGCAGTGAAATCTGCCCAACCAGATATTTCGGAGAAGTCCTAGAGTAACACAGTTCCTGTCCAAGAAATGCCCCTTAATAAATGACAGGCATGGCAGCGGAGTTGGAATAAGTGGCTGTTTGACACCTGAGTCCTTCCTTCCTTAGAGACATGGACCTTACAATGGACTTTTTTTTTCTTTTTTTTTTTTTCCTTCTTCAGATTTCTGTGTCACAATCTTTTTTTCCAAATTTTTTCAGATTTTTGAATGTTTTCCTCCATTGTGGCCCCTAAAAGTTAAGTAGGTCCACACTGTTTCTAAGGAATCTACTGAGAAACCTGCCATTGTTAGATAAGAGACCATTTAAATCACTGTGTTCTCACTCCTTTGCTTGAAAATGCAGCTCACCTTTAAAGATGAATTCCTAAAAAGTCACTTAGCGGTTAAAATGTTTTAGCAGAAACATCCCCCGCTTTGGATCCCTCCGTGTGAATGCCTCCCTTTCCAAGGCATAAGGCCTGTCATGTAGATAATAAGGAGCCCCCCCACCCCAAGCCACAGTGTCTCACTCGCTCACACTGTGCTTGTAGGCAGAAATATTTGAATGATTAGAAATATTTAAACAAACACCAAGACTGGAGTACTGGAAAGTCTTAATCCCTGTTTCTCGGTAACTTGTTTGTCATTTTTCCTCTCAGTTTCTCTTTTCTTGTGTGGGAAATCAAAGTCTTTTAATAAGAATACGCCGTTGACACCATCCTCAGACCGTCAGAGCCATTTCTCATTATTAAAACAATTATTAAAAACCCTCTATTCACCATATTCCCATCATGAAAGCAATTATTAAAAACTTTGGAAATTACCATTTACTATTATTTCTTCATAACTGACAAATGTGTGTGTGTGTGTGTGTGTGTGTGTGTGTGAGACACAATAAGATTCAAGATGAAATCTGAGGTTAGGCATTAGAGGGAAACTTTGAGAGTATTTCATTTCAAAAAGATAGATAAAATGGGCAGCATGGTGGCACGGTGAGTAGTGCTGCTGTCTCACAGTGCCTGAGTGGTGTGGGAGGACGTGGGTTTGATTCCCCACTCAGTTTGTGTGGGGTTCGCATGTTCTCCCTGTGTCTGTGTGGGTGTACTCTGGTTTCCTCCCACACTCCAAAGACATGCTGTTCAGGTTCCCGCATAGTGTATGAATGACACAGAGAGAATGTGTGTGTTCCACTGATATATGGATGAGTTACCTGTTGTAAGTAGTGTATCTAGCAGTGTAAGTTACCCTGGTGAATAAGGTGTGTGGGCTGATAACACTACACAGAGTTCATGGGAAGTTACTTCGGAGAAAAGTGTCTAATAAGCGTAAAATGGTCCCTTTTAGCCCTCATAAAATACAGTTACAAGGTTCTTGAACTGCGCTTAGTATAGTAAACGGGGCAGCATGTTACCTAAATTTTAGGCTGTGCTTACAAACATGGTTTTGAACCCTCGAATGTTATCAGTAAAAATCCTGACGCTGGCCCTGCTGCTCTATCTTTCACCTGAGTATTTGAGGTGAAATTAAAATATTTACGCTCTGTTAAAATACAGTATGCGCTGCATAAATGGATGAAACTGTCAGTTGCTTTGGAATAAAGCATCAGTTTAGCAGCAAAACGATCACAGTAATAACTACAGCATTTGAAAAGTAAGGACAGGTGGATGTAGAGTCGGTTTGAATAAAATATCTCCATAAATATAGAAAAATGTAGCTCTGGCCTATGCCACGTTCTAGACCGTTCTGTCCCTGGGCGAAATGATGACAGTTCAATGTTATGGTTCAGTCAGTCACAGTGGGCTGAACCCATACTTTGCTACTCGAATACATCCATGCCTTTAAAGGGCCTTTATTGAGTTTAATGAGCTTTTTGACACGTCTTCTTGGGCCCGCTAATGAGGCCTTTCTTCTTCTCTGATGAGATGCGCTGCAGCGCTGCAATTACGTGTACAGCCATTATTAACAGACAATTAAGACATTT
This sequence comes from Scleropages formosus, assembly GCF_900964775.1. Classification (NCBI taxonomy): domain Eukaryota; kingdom Metazoa; phylum Chordata; class Actinopteri; order Osteoglossiformes; family Osteoglossidae; genus Scleropages; species Scleropages formosus. The sequence goes on along the minus strand of NC_041816.1, from coordinate 5,385,916 downwards.
GTTGGCAAACAGAGCAGTTTAATCTCTCTCTTCTCCTGGGCCCAGTGGCACTGGAAAGACGAAAGCATCCGCGACGCACTTCAAGCGCGGCTTTTTCCACGACTACTTTCACCCCTTTCCGTGGCTGACGCGGTGACGTTGAGCTGCGGAAACGGCCACCTTGCCGTCGCTGCAGTAATAGTGCTATTAACGGTATCGAGTGTCCTGTAGCCGCCGGCGAGCATTTTTGGCCCTGTGTCCTCTTCCACACTGCCCCGATGTCACTAATGACAAGCACATTTGCTTTTTCAATAAGTACCTAATACCTATACCTAGTTACACCAATAGGTAGGCTAATAATTACACTTATGGGTAGACAGGTACACTGAAAGGTCCACTAAATACTATTCCAATAAGTGCCCTAATAGGTAGTAGACTAATGGGTACACTAAGAGTTACACTGTTACGTAGACTAATAATCGCAGTAATAAGTAGACACACACTTGTCCTGAGCGGGGTTGCAGCAAACCGGAGCCTAACCCAGCAACCCAGGGCACAAGGATGGAGGGGGAGGGGACACACCCAGGACAGGACGCCACTCCACCACAAGGCACCCAAGCAGGACTCGAACCCCAGACCCACCCAAGAGTAGGACCCAGCCAAACCCGCTGTATCACCACGCCACCGCACCCCCCTAATAAGTAGACAGGTACACTAAAAGATTCGCTAGTAGGTAGCCGTACATAGACCAATATGTAAACTAAAAGGTACTTGAATAGGTGCACAGAGAGCTACACTAAAAGGTATAGTAATAGGTAGGCTGATAGGACACATCTGGAATTGGTGTGGAGCGAATTGTGTTCCCGAAGGACCTGTTCCACTCTAAAAATGTTCCCTCCAGACCTGGGAATGGCCTGCTTTGCCATAGGCATTACGGTCCATTACAGAATGGTCACATCAGGCAGGGGGGCAGGAACCCCGATGCTCCCCCCGACCCGGCAACTGTCCCAACAGCATGGTGGGGGGAAAAAAGCTGGAGAGTTGATCATTTTGCCTGCCAGGGATCTCCGGCTGGCACCCCCCCCCCCAACTCGGGGACGGACTAAGCAGGGCTAAGTCGGCATCCAGCAAACGAGCCGCGGAGCCCATAGAGAGATATGAACGGGTGACTCATTGTGACGTGTCATTGCTCGCTCACACGGAATTGATTTTAAACAGCTGCCCTCCGACCATGAGTGGTTTGCCCAAGCTTAATGTGATTGATCACTTTCTGTTGTTAATCTTAAGTCCTGTCTTGAACTCTTTCGCTGTTGGATTTATGGAGGTGGACGTTTGGGCTGGAAACGCTTCGAGTGCCTGATCTGCGATTTGAACTGTGTCCGTTCAGCTTGTGAACGTGAGCAGTTTGCCGGGGAAACGGCTCGAGCTTTTCTCAGTCGGGGTGTTTAATGAAGAGGAGCGACGCGAGCGTCGAAATGGGTTGCATCGGTTTAGATGGGCTGGGGATCAAGTGGCTTTTTTAGCTGGAGGACAGAAACCGCAAAAGAGCAAAGCCAGAGCAGAGTGTGTGAATTCCGCGTTGTGCCCTTAGATGACCCGGAGACCGAATCCTTCCGACCGCACGGTCCGATCTGTTCAAGACAGCATGCGTTCGGGGGGCTTCAGACTCGCTCTGGCAACGTTGGCGACACCAGGTTGTGATAAGTTGGTCTGGCACCTTGAATAGAGCTGGATTTAGAAGGCCTAATTGTATAATTACAGTAATGGTTCTGTTGTGGCTTCAATGCAAATGAAGCGAAAAGGATTTTGGTAAATTAGGGTTACGTAACACGTTCCATTGATTTCATGACAGAGTAAGTGAATTGAAAAGGCCATAGACCTCTTCAGTGTGTTTTCCAGCTTACGCCCCCTTTGTGCAATGGCAAGATAGCCTTTGGACCCAAAGGTTGCAGGTTTGAATCCCAGCTCCAGCTGTAATACCCTTAAGCTAGGTACCTACCCCTGCTCCCGTAAAACTACCCAGTTATATAAGTGGGTAAATAATTGTAAGGCGCTTTGGAGAAAAGCATCAGCTAAATGAATGAACGTAAAATGTAAATAGATAGAAGCATTATTGATTCCGAAGGCAATAGCCTGAGCAGTTTAAATGCAACAAAGATATCACTTCCACACGTAAAAAAAAGGCGCATGTAGAAAATACAAGTAAAAAACTATTACTGACAGCTCTGTACCACTCAGTCAAGAGGTCAGTACCACCCCCATAATGAGAGGAGTCATTGCACAGCTGGTCAGTTTGCTCATCCTGGGATGTCTGGGACTGCTGCTTGGACCACTGAACCCCCCAGCCCCATTCACAGTGATGGATCACTATGATTTTTCCCCACAGCTACTAGATTTTCACTAAAGATCAACCTGTCTAGATGGAAGAGAGACGGTAAACATCAAGCGGGAATAGCAGAGCAAAAGCGGGTCTAAGCCAAGGTCCTCTTCAGGCCTCCACGGGACTGTTTGATCATAAACAGAAATAATCAACTCTCCTACAACAATGTTTTCAAAGCCACGTCCGCGCGCCTCCGACAGGCTACGCGTCCAGGAAATGCAGTGTGTACACAGGCAGGCGGCGGATGGCATAGTAGCTACAGCTGTTACCTTGCAGCTGGAAGGTTAATCATTTGGATCCCCACACCTGCTGTAGTACCTTCGTACAAGGTATTTATCCTGAATCAATACAGTAAAAAATTACCGGGCTGTATAAATAGGTAAATAACTAAATAATATAAGGTATAAACCTAACACCGTAAGTCACTTTGGAGAAAAGTATCAGGTAAATGACTGAGAAAATAAATTAATAGGTGAGTTCGGTCTGCGTCAACACAGTAGCAGTGAATCACCTCGGAGCGGTGCTGGGAGTACATGTGCCGACTGCATGAAATAAAAGAGCCGGGTTCTAAAGCCAATGAGTGGGACAACATTGTGACTAAAGATGGTCACCCGTGTTTAGAAAACTATTTGAAAAGGTATGGTAGAAATACCCTTGAGTCTGAGTGACTAGCTTTGATTCGTAGAGTCTTCTGTCTTTACTGCCCCCTGCAGGCACATGTCCCCTACTGCGCTTTCTGCTCCCTGACATGAACACGTTCCCTGCCCATGGTGGAACCACGTGTTGCCTAAACAACTGACCGCACTGTGGGAGTAACCCACGGGGTCACACTATTGTATCATCGACCTTAAGGCCAACATCTCTCTAAACGTTCACACATTGTCAGAATTACGGGATGTACAATTATATTATGTATAAGGAAATTTTCCCAGAATCCTTTGTGTCAGAGGGGGTCAAACACTGTTTCTCATACAGGTGAAGGAGGCCATGCAGAGGATCCATGACAGGGGCAACATAGGGAAGCTCATTCTGGACGTGGAGAAGTCCCCCACCCCTTTGGTAAGCAAACAGCCACAATTCCCACAATGAGCGAGGGAACCTGCATTCATTCATATGACCTTTTCCAATGCCACTTTGAATATCATATGAAATTTGAACATGATATTAATATTGCTACAGCATTTTTAGATTTTAAACGTAAACAGACAATATTTTGACAATTATGTGTCTGAATGTGTCTGTATTTATTCATAGGACCTTGTCGTAAAAGTCCGTTTGAGTGTGGAATTTGAAGATGATGTGAATGTCACTATAAAATCTTTACAGTTTAGTGGAAAACGCACTCCTTCATTTTTTGCGACTGTGTCTGTACTATGTTTTCTTGCACTGGACCTTTTCTCAAAGTCAGTTTGAATCTGGTACAGAATTTTTCACCATCAATAAATACTTTTTAAAGTCAGGGTGGTGGTGAAGGTATTTAAATGTGACATGAATATCACATAAAATCTGTATTATTTAGGTTGGATTAAGGGTCAGGGTGGAGTTTCCTGGTCAATTTGTGCTACATGACATTTTATTTTGTATCTTTTATATATTCAGATGTCATGCAGTAATAAGGCACCTTCTTCCTTTGACAACCTGTTGACTGTGCCTTAACTTGAAGTAGCTGGAGGGCAAATTGCAGGTAAAAATGGAACACAAAGCCTAAAGCATCATCATTAATTGCTATTAGTTCTATTTTAGGAGTGCCAGGTTACTCTGAGCACTGAAAATAAGATGAGAGACAGGGGTCTGGTGCACTTAGGAGGTGCTGCGCAGCAGGATGACAAAGAAGACATTCACGTCACTGGTTTCCATGGAGACCCTAGTCAAACCTTGTTCTAGGCAAAAGTGCATCTGGAAACAAAAGCCAGTGCTAACAATGTCTAATGTCTGCGGTCAGGATCGTTCCCAGCCATCGCGTCCCCTTAACCGCACTGCCGTGCTTGGAACATGCAGATGATAGGTAATTGGGATTAATTACCAATCATGCCTCTGTGCTGTGTCCATGGATACTTCAACTTATCAAATCAGATCATTGTCACTCAGGAAAGCAGGGACCGAGGTGCAGCTCACTTTGAATCAGGTTCGTCTGCGTGTTGATTTTGACGAGCTTTCTTCGAATGAAATAAAAAAGGCATTTCATTTGATTGGAGTATTTGCACTGAATAAAGATGCCGCATATGCTCGCGACGTGACTCAGCCGGGCTGCAATATCATATGGTTGAGAGCCCAGCTGGGAGTGTTTTGTACACAGTTAAATATTTATGAGCGCTTTTTTTTTTTTACTTCGGCCCTCTGCAGATGTCGTGGTCCAGGATGCCACAGTTTCATCAGCCTTTATGAAGCACAAACAGCCATTTCTGTTGTTTCTTCCTGCTGTGGCTTTCTTCTCTCACCGCGATAAATCAGAGTAGCATTCACACGGGTTGCTCTCTAAAGCGCCGATTTCATCGGGGGAAAAAAACGTCGGTATCGATGCACCTGGAAAGACGTGAACCCGCCGGATCTCCTTTTGTCTTCTCCTTCGATTTCCTTCGTCTTCTCCCGCTGACCTTTGGAAAAGGGAGCTCGCTTGCGTGTCGCCGGCCAGACTGCAGCTGCACGGCTTGCCGCGGGCCATCTTGGGGTTCCAGTAAATTCTCTGTGCGGTGAATAGCAGTAAAATAGGCCGCTGCAGGCTCTCCTGCTGTTACGAGGGGCTGGGGAAGATGGTTTACTGAGCCCGTCTCTCTCCCCTCTGCTGCAGATGGCCAACGACAGCACGGAGACCAGCGAGGCGGGCGAGGAGGAGGAGGAACACGAGGGCGACAACGACAACAAGGAGCGCATGCCCTTCATACAATAGGGGCGGATGGCGGAGGCCGCCGGCCCAGGAAGCAGGGGCACGATAGCGCGTGGGGTGGGAAGGGGTGGGTCGCGGGAGGATGGGTGGGTCGGGGGTCGGGGTTCACTGTTGTGTGCTGTGAACAAAAAAAAAGCCCTAGTAGAGCGTGCGTGATCGTGTGTGTCCTCGTGTTTCGTCCGCCAGTGAGCTGAACTGTGAATTGCGTGGAAAAAAAAAAAAAAGGAGGAAAAAAAAAAACGTAGCTTGTCGAAAGTGTTGAACTACAGAAGTGCCATTCCCGGTCGGTGTTGAGGAGATGTTACCTTTATGTTGCCAGCCAAACTATTGTTACCAGATGCTCGGTTATGTTTACAGCCTCCTGGGTGTCCGTCACTGTTTACTGGTCCACATCGAATGAACATCGAGCATGCGAGTGTGTGCGCGAGCGAGTACTGGCCGTTTGTTGCCCTAGCGTTGCTGATGGATACTGAAAAATGGACCAATCCGAGAAGGACTCTTCAGTGTGAGCCCAGCTGTGCTGTTCCGCTGAACTGCCACTGGACCTTTTCGTCGGTACTGGGGGGCATGCATATTAATGATGTCATTCCGGGGTCCTGTGGAGGAAACATCATTGCCTTGGCAACAGGCTGGAGTAGTAAAATGACGCACTCTATTCAAGCGACAGTATTAAGTATCAAGCTCGGGTGCTAAATCCCATACGAAAATGGTCGTTTTAAATAAAAACTAAAATAAAAAAGATGACAGCGCTCACACATTGTCTGAAACCGCTTGTCCCGTATGGGGTCGCGGGGAGCCGGAGCCTAACCCTAACCCGGCAGTACAGGGCGTAAGGCTGGGGGGGGAGGGGGGGACACCCAGGACGGGACGCCAGTCCATTGCAAGGCACCCCAAGCAGGAATCGAACCCCAGACCCACCCGAGAACAGGACCCGGTGCAACCCACTGCACCACTACACCCCCTCTATGACAGCACTCTCAAGCTTAAATTTAATTTGCACAGTACATGGCTATATTTTGGCTGGATGCCTTAATCAGTGTGTATATACATGAGACACACAGTTTATAGAACATGTGGCAGGTACTGTCGTAAGAATAATTGTAAAAATGGTGTATACATGTGCACCGCTCAGTTTCTGGTCTCCTTTCCGTTACCTGTTTGTCCAATAATTATGACTTCATGACCTGTCACGGGTTCTATAAACCTGTCAGACTCCAGGATAGTTCTGTCCGTTCCAGCATGACTGGGCTACCAGAGCCTTGCGCTCACTCTTTGTGCTTTTGAAGAAGGAAGCCCAAGTTGACGCCCCTCAGAGGCGATGCTCATTAGGTGTCGCCAACATTAGATGAGCACCGTTCTGCAGCATTCCACACCTGACGGCTCCCAAACCCGGACCCGCTCATTGGCTGAACCCTGAACACAAGAGGGTAGTTCGGTCCAAACCTGGTTTTCATGAGCCACTCCATGACTCTCCTGGCGCTCCTGTTCCTTCGTCAAAAGCAACTGGGTGCAGCCTGTGTGCCATATTCCAGTGCCGCTGTCTGCCTATCAAAAAACATGTAGCGACAACATCGTCATGAACGGAAACACTGCAGATCTGGTTTATTTGTACTTGTTTTACTAGCGTCACTCCTGCTTTGTTCTTTCCTAAGCCTTTAATTCACTCACAATATTTAGAGCAGTGTTTTTTGTCGCCCTACTAGTGCCTGTGTGTCATGGTAACGTAACGTAAAACCACGTAAAACGTAAGCAGGGGCCAGAAATGGAGACATCGTAAATCAGGAGAAGTTTCTGGAAGCTAGTAGCTTTAGCCCAAAGGGTATTTGGCTGTACTTAAAATCCCGGCATTTCTCAGCTTTTACTCCAAAGGACACCAGTTTGCATATGAACTAATAGGACAAAGAGGTAAGACGATCTGAATAATAGCACGGGATGAATGTTAGCCTTATCTATAAAAGCCTTCTTGTTTTATCCAAACAGTTTAAGAAATATAGCATAAATAAAAAGAAAAAAAGTCTGGATCATAAGGATGTAAGGATTTTGTCCTAAAAAGGACAAAAACATATCTTTAATTTTCCCGATACAACAAAAAATTGCTAAACCCATGTAACTGCTGTATATGCATGATAACTGATAACTCCTGTTTTTATCAGATGAACCCTCTCAGTCCACCGTTCTTTCACTGTAAGGGAATCGGTACTACGGTAATGAACGGACACGGACATTCTTCGTCTCCGTTTAAACAATATAGTAATAGTTTTCGGTATATTCAGAGTATGGCCTCATATTCAGGTTTCATAACCTCGTGGATGACCAAATATTACACCTTTTAAAAGTCGATTAAACATTGTAATTTTGTCTACCGTTCAGAATTTAAATAGTTTTGTACCTTTCCACTTTCACAGAAAATTAAATTAACATTTGCACATCCTGAGAACTCTATTACTGTCTGCAACAGACAAGAAATTTATTTTTCTGGCCAATTTAACGAGATGTCTGAACTGATATGAGGTAGAGAAACACATTTGGGACTCTTCTTGTAATAAATGAACGCAAGCTTCCTTTTCCAGCGAAGTATGTCATACATCTATATTTCAGCATTCATGAGATGTCAGATTTTTCTCTTTGAATTTAGAGAGTATGGCTCAGTAACCTGCTGTCATTTGGGCCTCTTCTAAACACGGTATTGTAGTGTTTGGAAGTAGCCTTGGTACGACGGACCATGTGTAGCATTGCAACAAGCATTCTTTTGAGAGATACGCCTTAAATTTATTTACGTTGCCAAATGACTCCCGTTTCCCTTCGCCGGAGACTCAGATCTGAAACACGGCACGTGTACGGGGTGCATCTTGGCAGCCAGCATGGGAAGCAAACCAGTGTTCCCTGTTAGGACCCCCTGTGTCTTGACTAACCTGCAGTGTACAGTGTCTGTGTGTTCACCATGATAGGTAGCTTCTCAGTTTTGCCTTAAAAAAGCTGAAAATAAATGGCGTAGGCTTACTTGTTAGCTCGAGCCTGTTTCTAAACCTGTATGGAAATATTGTTTGACTGTGTTAGCTGTTATTAGTGCATATGTTATGTTGTGCATACGCAGCCACTTCTGTTTACATGAATAAAATTATGAGTATAGCAACTGGGCCTGCGTGTTCTTCGTAATGAGGGCATTATTCTTTCTCTCACCTCTCTGATTGCCGTTCTTGAAAGTGCGGCACGCTGTTTTTGCCTCATTTCTCACATTGAAATAAGTCCGATGTCCAAAGGACGATGCCCTGGGAATATTACATTTGTTTGCTTGAGTACATTATACGCCGATCAGCCAAAACATTAAGACCCCCTGCCTAAGATTGCATAGGTTCCCCTGTCGAGGCATGGACTCCGCAAGACCTCTGAAGGTGTCCCGTGGTATCTGGCACCAAGACATTAGCAGCAGATCCTTTAAGTTCTGCAAATTTCAAGATGGGGCCTCTATGGATCGGACTTGTTTTTCAAACACATCTCACAGATGCTCGATCGGACTGAGTTCTGGGGAATTCGGAGGCCAAGTCAACACCTTGAACTCTTTGTCATGTTCATCAAACTATTCCTGAACAATTTTTGCAGCGTGTCAGGGCTACTGCCATCAGGGAATACTGTTGCCATGAAGGGGTGTCCTTGGTCTGCGACAACCTTTAGGTAGGTGGTACGTGTCAAAGTAACATCCACAGGAAAGCCAGGACCCACGGTTTCCCAGCAGAACATTACTCAGAGCATTACACTGCCTCCACCGGCTTGCCTTCTTCCCATAGTGCACCCTGCTGCCATCTCTTCCCCAGGTAAATGATGCACATGCAACCGGCCGTCCACACGATCTAAAAGAAAACGTGATTCGTCAGACCAGGCCACCTTCTTCCATTGCTCCACGGTCCGGTTCTGGCGCTCACGTGCCCATTGTAGGTGCTTTCGGCAGTGAACGGGGGTCAGCGTGGGCATTCTGAGTGGTCTGCGACTACGCGGCAAGCTGCGATGCGCTGTGTGTTTCCGCACCTTCCTGTCATGGCCAGCATTAAGGTTTTCAGCAATTTGTGTGGGATCGGACCAGACGTTCTAGCCTTCGCTCCCTATGCACATCGATGAGCCTTGGTCACCCATGACCCTGTTGCCGGTTCACAAGTTGTCCTTCCTTGGACCACTTTTGGTAGATACTAACCACTGCATACCGGAAACACCCCGCAAGACCTGCCGTTTTGGAGATGCTCTGACCCAGTTGTCTAGCCATCACAATCTGGCCTTCATTAAAGTCGCTCAGATCCTTATGCTTGCCCATTTTTCCTGCTTCCAACACATTAAATTCAAGACCTGACTGTTCACTTGCTGCCTAATATATCCCACCCCTTGACAAGTGCCATTGTAACGAGATAATCAATGTTATTCACTTCACCTCTCAGTAGTTTTAATGTTTTGCTTGATCAGTGTATATGTATTTAAATTGTACAGCTTCGTAAAACATGAAATAATGATACAATCCTGTTATACACTGACATATAATTAGAAATAACAAATGTATTTGTGCCTTATGGTACAAATGTGAAGAAAGTCAGCCAGGATGAGACACGCTGCTCACTATTAAACCAAAGCTCCAAAAATGAAGCAAAATATTATCACTATCCCATGTTCAATTTCACCAATGCTTTTCAATGAAAGTTTCACTCTATGTGTGAAAAATAACTACATTATCCCCAAGAAACAGCCAAAAAGATAAGACTGATGAGTAGAGAGCAAAATGGTCATCAAGTCCATAAAAGAAATGCTCACTTTCCTTAGTTAGGCACAGCATGGTAGGTTCATTAACTTTATTACCATGGTTTCTTCTAATTATCCACAAGTTCCAATATAAACAGAATGGAGGGGGGGCTTTAGAATCCCTTCGCCGTCAAGCTATCAGAAACAGATCGTATCACAGTAGCACAAATGCGGTGTATGCACTGTATGCTCAGAGAGAACCGTGTCCCATACAACAGAAAACCACCACGGCTTATGAAAACGTACCCTTTTTTTCCACACAACAGGTTTGTTATTCACTATTTATGCCCCGTTATGCAGTCCTTTTACTTGCATAACTGTTGTTTTATTTGCTATCTCTGATTTTGCCATGCACATGGACACTAAGCTTTGTCCATAATAAACATGTTTATTTCTTACTTCTTGAGTCTCAGTTTATCACAACCTTCACACACACACACACACACACACACAATGACTACAACCACTTGGCCCAAGCAGGGGTCTCAGCGAACCGGAGCCTAACCCAGCAACACAGGGCACAAGGCTGGAGGGGGGAGGGGGCCACACCCCGGATGGTACACCAGTCCACTGCAAGGCACCCCAAGTAGGACTCACATCCCAGACCCACCACAAAGCAGGCCCCAGCCAAACCCGCTGCACCACCATGCCACCACGCCCCCACTATCACAACCCTCACTTAAGGTAAATCTAATATTACAAAGCAGTACAGTACAGTGCTAATCCTACCTACAGTGATTGACCAATTGATACAACATGGTAAATTTTATGGTATCAGTTGAGAGGAAGTCCCAAGGGTATTACAGCCTGAGTGGGGATCACATAGTACACAGCACCTCTAGCAGAATAAACTCCGCTTATTTTGCAGTGTGAAAGATGTCATAAATGTGTGTGAACCAATTTATGAGAATGTCTCCATTTATGTTACACCCTGCGCTGGACAAGTAGTTATCGATAATGAATGAATGAATGAATGAATGAGAACATAGTAGAAAAACTGGGAATAATTTTCATTGCAAATATTACAAAATATGTTTTTATTAGGCGGGTCTGGGGTTCGAGTCCTGCTTGGGGTGCCTTGTGATGGACTGGTGTCCCATCCTGGGTGTGTCCCCTTCCCCTCCAGCCTTTCACCCTGCGTTGCCAGGTTAAGCTCTGGTTTGCAGCGACCCCACTGTGTGTGTGTGTGTGTGTGTATTATCATGGTCACATGTAATATGTTTTATTGTGGTAACTAGAGTTACGTGGCATAGTTCTTGTCCAGGAACTGAAAAAGAGCAATTTGCCCAACAGGGTGATTTTATACAACAAACTAACGCTCTTACATGAGGATTAGCTGAAGTTTAATATCATTGACTCAGTGTCATTAACCGCTTCTGCTGGTGAGGGTCTTGCCAGTCCCACCGTGAGGGATTACATTTTCTTTTATTCGCTCCTCTGGCTCTCCAAGGTGATCTACAATGTGGAGTTTGTGCACTAAGCTACTTACACCGATTTACCCATTTAGACAGCTGGGTCATTTTGACTATGTCAGAGCAGTGGAGCTCAATGCCAGCGGTCCACGAGAGCGCCCCCCTCTGACCGAAGCAGGGGTGATTCCGTGCTCTGGGCTACGTCTGGCACATCTCCTTTTGCTCCGAGTGCTATAAATAGCAAAGCTGGACCCGCTTTGTCCTCGACAAGCTCCCGTTTCACAGCTCTAACAGCACAGCTGGACCCCTGTGGGCCTTTCTAATATTTCTGTTACACAGCAATCCCAGGTAAACGGGGTATGTCGGCATACTGCCTGCTCCCCGCGGTTTCGGTTCAGGTGCGATCCGGCAGAACAGAAGAAGAGGCCGATTCAGCGCAGCGGCCTACTGCTGTCGTTTGCTCCCTCGTATTTCTCCGTTGATCTCCAGCTGTTTCACGACACTTGGCTCAGTTAGAAGAAGGATTTTGCTGTTGCAGATACGCTCATTCATTTCTTATTGGGAGCCATAGCTGGTGGAGTGTGTTTCGTATGGAACAGAAGGCAGAGTGTTAGGAGCGTATGTGATCCCAGGGCTTCCGTAATGTGGTTGTCGAGAAGAGCTCCCGTCCGATGAAGAGGGTGTAAACCCCTAAACTGGGGGTTTCGTACATGGAAGTACAAAGAAGGGAGTGCAATCGTTTAAGTCCATTTGGACTGTTCATACTTAAAATTACTTTTGGATAGAAGAACTCGACATCCAAACCAAATACTTCATATTCCATCTTAGTTTATAAACTATCCACCGCGTGGTCTTTTGGTCATTTTGAACGGTGTCCACCTCAAGGTCAAACATCTGCACGCCTTTCTACAAACGAGCCTATCCTGTTACAAGTCCTGCTTAAAGTAATCACAAGCATCTTTATATCTCCGTTGTACAGAAATACATATTTCAGATCATAATGACAGCCTAGAGTGTTTTATTGCATAGATTAGAAGTTCTGTGCATTTAATTTTCAAGTAAGTATGAAAGGCTTCATTATTCCAAGGCAGAATAACTGAAGCAGAATAGAATAATGCTAAATTCAGACTTCTATAAAAATCTCCATACAATAGGGGCAGGACGGTTGAAATTTATGTTGTATTTTGTGCACTGAAGAAATGTGCTGCTGATCATTTATATACTGGCGACGCACTTGAAGAAGTGAATGCTGGGTGCTGTAATGAATGGGAAACTTTCTAAACGAGCCGCTCTCAGACCCAGGTAAATATTTGTCAGTGGGTAGAGACAGGGGACCTTCTGTCATCACTTCTCCTTGGGAATTAGAATTTAAAAAAAAAAAAAAAACCATGCATGCACAGTAAAGACCGATGAGATCCAGCCAGAGCAAACAGTGGACCCATATTTAGCTGGACGTCCAGGCTGTGTGTGAGGTGTTTTCCAGCAGTGTGAGTGTGCGGCTGTGAGGCTGTCTGTCCTGTTCGCTACAGCCATGGGACGCCCTGCCCTCCTGCTCCTCCTGGTCCTCGGCTGCTCCCTGCTCCTGCCGCAGCTCGGATCGGGCCTGTCCCCACGCAGTCGGAAGGCAGCACCCGCCAGACAGAGAGGTAACCCAATCCCTGGCGTGTGCGGGTTCGTACGCTCTTTTCTTGAGCTTATGTGTTTTTTTTTTTTTTTTTTTAACGCCGATTTGCCTGTTTTGTCCATCTTCGTGCTCAACCGAGATGCAGCAGCAGACGAGGACGACGTCAAGTCTCAAATCGGCAAGCTGTGGCAGGAGGTGAACTCCCTGAAGGAAATGTTGGCGCTGCAGACAGGTGAGCGGGGGTGATGTGGAGAGAAGCAGCTGGTAGAGGACACAAAAAGACAGCAACGGAGCATCGTTAGAGTTTCCAAGTACATGTAGGACCGCCGACTGCAAACACGCGTGACTGAAGTAGGACTTCTCCAGATTTCTTTGGAAGGCTGCCGATGGGTGGGAGATGGGGAGATAAAACCACCATCCGTCATGCCAAACATTTTATGGGCCGACGTGTCTGAAGATGTGAAGGAGCCGCAATAAAAAGCCTTGAGCCGTGAAGCCGTGGGCAGTAAGTAGCATCGAGGTTAGGATCTGCGGATGAAGGTTCTAATCCTACCCTCCCGCCGCAGCACCCTCGAGCAAGGCGTTTACCCTGAGTTGACACAGTAAAAATCACCCCGCTGAATAAATGGATAAATAATTATGTTACTCTGTGGAAAAGCATCAGCTAAATGAACTACAGAAAACATCATTTTTGTTGTTGTATATTTCACAGCAAAGTCTGTGTAACCATTCATCCATTATCATTATCCATTATCATTCATGCATGTAAAATGTAAAGTGTGAAAGAAAAGGTGGCTGATGAAAAGGCCCAAGCGCTACGCTGCAGCCTGAACTACCAACTTATACGTGATGACGGTGATGCTCGTCTATCAAGAGTCAGGTTGTGTTTCTTAACTGTTATTTTGTGAGGGATCGTGGTCGTTGTAGGTAGCCCTGCTGGTCAGCCTGGCGCTGCTCTCTGAGCACGGCAAACTCGTACCTCCGAGCTCTGTTTTGCCTTGGCAACGAAGAGTTGCAGATACAATGCGATGAGAAAGCCTGAGGCCAAGCGATAGCCTTTTCATGTGGGAATTAAAGGCCGCTCACACAAACATACAATGTTGAATCATGGTGTGCGAATTTATTACGTCCTCGGGGCGGAGGAGAGCTGAGAGTGATGTGTGTGCGTCTGCACTCGAGTGCAGCAAACAGCCAAGGAAATTTTTTCTTCCAGCAGCCCATATCGTGCCCAGTGATGCATGCTGGATATAGCCATTAATATAATGTGTCTGTCGGAGCTCATCACTGCTGTACTGAGGGGGCCCAGTGGTGCCTGAGAATGGTGATCTGGAGGGGATGATGTGTTACGGTGGCACACTGTGTGTGTGTGTGTGTGTGTGTGTGCGCGCGGCAAAAGCGACTCCATCTGCAAATGGGGTTGCACCGGTACGGACGGGCGATGAGGCGCTGAAAGAAAATCTGTGCAGCCAGCAGAGGTCAGCAGCAGTTCTGCCAGGAACCCAGCAGGGTGGTATCCAGCCTATCGAGAAACAAAACACACACTTTCCAAACACATCATCGTGAGGGCACGGGCAATGCGCATGTTGTCAGAAATTTTAATTTATTTTTGAGTTGTGGAATACAGATTTGAATGCAGTAGGTAGCGCTGATGCTTCACGGGTCCAAGGCAGAGGGTTTGTTGTAGGTTCGAACTGAGCTCAGTCTGTGTGGATTTTGCACGTTCTCCTCGTGCTCTGTCTGATTCCCCTCCTACAGTCCAAATATGCGTTCCAGGTGAACTGGAGACTCTAAATTTCTCGTTGTGTGTGTGTTTGACTGCCACGGGATGGACTGGTGCTCTGTAGAGGGTGTATCATGTCCTATACTTCTGGCATAGGCTCTAGACCACTGCAACCCTGGACTAGGAGTCATTGAGGAAATGGATAATGGATGAATGGAAAATAGACTTGTGGATTGTGAAATGCAGAACAGAAATTATTTTTTCTGTAGTTTGGTTTGGTTTGGAACCCTTTGGTTGTACCTTGCAGTCGTACACGTTAACAGTCTTTGGTTCGCGGGTCATAGCAGCCTGTCACAGCAAAACTGACCACACAAGACATCCTCAAATGGGAATATAAAGGGGTCATAAAGCAAAGGTGGGATCTTTTCAATATAGAGGGAATTCAAAAGGCTTTATGACATATTTAAGGTGTCAGAATAAAGCAATTGTGAAGGGATTAGCTGTGTAGGGGTGGTTAAAAAACCTCCATCAGACATCTTTGTTTAAAACAAACGACATGCTAAAATTAATTCTTTCTTCATCACTGTACACACACACACACACACACTGACTGAAACCACTTGTCCCAAGTGGAGTTGCGGCGAGCCGGAGCCTAACCCAGCAACACAGGGCATAAGGGTGGGGGGACACGCCCAGGATGGGACATCAGTCTGCTGCAAGGTACCCCAAGCGGGACTCGAACCCCAGACCCACCGGAGAGCAGGCACAGGCCAAACCCACTGTGCCACACTGCACCCCCCTCATCACTGTATAACAAAGCAATTTTTTGGCATATTTTGTGCATAAAGACACCACACAGCACCTTGCACAGAATATACTGTATGTAAACAAGCCTGAGTACATGTAACAAATGGTTTCTACTGCAGGAGCCAAAGGATATTTCATGACTTGGTTTACAGGATCATACAGTCTGCTTCTGTCTAAGGCTCTGCTTTCTGAATGGGCTTATATATTGCTGTGGAAACTTGGTGGAGGACACATGAACACTGCAAAAAAGGCTTTGCTTGTCTGAAGCCCAAATAAATGTTTGAGGAAGTAATAAAGGTCTTACTGGTTGGTTAATTGCCTTCATGGAAAAAAACTATTTTTTGGTGAATGAAAGATTTATGTTATATTAAATGAAAATTCTTTACATTATTACAGAATACACAAATATAACATTTTGCTCTGAATTAATTTAATTTCTCTATAATCTACTATTCTATTTGGTCATCGTTAGTTCTACATTAGGGGCGCGTTGGCGCAGCGGTTTTGGCCGGGGTCTGCTCTCCGGTGGGCCTAGGGTTCGCGTCCCGCTTGGGGTACCCTGTAATGGACTGGTGTCTCATCCTGGGTGTGTCCCCTCCTCCTGCAGCCTTGCACCCTGTGTTGCTGGGTTAGGCTCTGGTTTGCTGTGACCCCACTCGGGACAAGCAGTTTCAGACTGTGTGTGTGTAGTTATACATTTTATGTTCAGTGTCCCCAGTTATTGGATGTGAGTTTAAAATTAGCATTTTGTTATAATTTCATGTAATTATCATAAATACTGTTATTCTTTATTATTAGAAACTGATTAATGGCTTGGATGCTGCAGAATATCATAGTAGGTTAGGAAGAGACTACAGGCTTATAATTGATAGGTCGCTAATTAAAAATCCCAGTGGCAGCCATCCTTTTGAAATCTTTAGAAATACCAAAAAAAAAGTTCAATTTCGGCAGTTGGGGGAAATTAAAATGGTGAAGTGATCGCAAGCAAACTCTTTACAACCTGGTCTAACGTGCTCTATTGATTAAACAAATACTGACTATTGTTTTTACTTAACTAAATGTCATTCCTGATGTTTACTGTGTAATGAACTGTTAAATGGTTGCATTCATAGCTATATTATAATTAACTGGTCAGAAACAAAAAATTACAAAAAAAAAAATTACTAAAATATTTTAAATATTTATTTAACTTAAAACTGGGTAACCCAGGGAATTTAAAACCTGATTCTGCTATTAGTATTCGTTATTATGAGTATATCGGTTGTCATTAGGACTCCAAGCAAATGTTAAATCAAATGGAAAAAAAAAATGAGAGAGATTTACAGGGTCATACAGAACATAATAAAGCCAAAGGTGTGTCTTTCAGTGTGCCTCCGAGGCACCAAGGCCCACCGGAAGTGCTACCTGACCATAGAGGAACCAAAACACTACCATGAGGCCAACGAGGACTGCATCGCGCAAGGGGGCACACTGGCTATCCCCCGTGACCAGAATGAGAACAACGACCTGCGGGACTATGCCAAGCGCAGCTCCCCAGCCACCAAGGACTTCTGGATTGGCGTGACGGACATTGTGAAGGAAGGCCAATATGTGGATGTCAACAGTGTGCCCGTCACCTACTTCAACTGGGACCAGGCTCAGAGGCAGCCCACGGGGAGCAAGCGCGAGAGCTGCGTGGCCCTATCCGTGGCCTCGCAGGGCAAGTGGCACGACGACGTCTGCCGCAGGCTCAAAAAGTACATTTGTGAATACCTCATACCCTAACCACTGCACAGGGAGGGGAGGGGAGGGGAGGGAGGGGAGGGTTGGGATACCAGTTCTGACATTTTTTTCCCCAGTGTCCACCATCAGTCAGATAGAAACAAGTACACACACTCCAGCGTTCTGAGTCTCACTGCTCATTTGACAATATTCTCTGCCGTGCTTCCTCTCACTTTATTTGTATGTAAACTCTCAGTATTGAAAATGGAAAAAAAGAACGGAACCGCCTGTGTTTTGACACTATAAAAAATTAAATGTTTCTTAAATGTTGTCAGTTATGAATCCTTCTTCTAATCTTTCTTTGCACGTAGTATCCAGATGAAGCATTGGCCTGTTTCTCCCGGGGCAAAACATATGAAAAGCTGCACACAAGGCTGAGAACGGGATCCTGTGAAGGACTGCTATGCAGCATGTAGAGAAAGTGTGCCATCCAAATTGTGAACTTTAAGGCCACATCCAAAAATCATAACTGCTGGATTTATAACGGCATTGCTTTGATCAAAATTTAAGGCCAACCTCAATTACACACTGAAAAATAGTAGCGCTGAAGCATTCCCTACGAGTGGCACAATGGTACAGTGGGTAGTGCCGCCACAGTTATTTGGGTGCAGGTTCAAATGAAACTCGGTCTACCGGGAGTTTAAGCGTTCTCGTCATGCCTGCATGGCCTTCCTCTGGGTGATCTGGTTTCCGCCCACAGTCTAAAGACATGCCTTTCACCTGAACCTGTGTGGGTGACTACCCTGGGAGATGGACTGTAATAATTCTGGGATGGGCTCCGAACCACTATGACCCTGACAAGAACAAGTGCGTAAGGAAAGTGAGTGAGTGAAGCATTTCCTAAACACAGATAATATTCTTTGGTATTTTTGGAACCAACTGTAACTATCTGAAACTGAACAAAGTGTTTTCATATTGTTGTAACTTTAATATACTGCTAGAGACCCAGTTTCCTGGAACTTAAATAGAAAGACCAAAACTTTTTCAGGACTTAACAGGAGTTGCTTCAAAGCAGTTATTTCACTTTTATTTAAATAAAACTGCAGTGTTACACTATTTCAGCGCTCTTAATGTTTGCTTACGTCATGCAGTTTTGCTGTACGCACGCAGGTCAGGTAATCACGTAGGGGAAATTACGTCTGGATTAGAAGGTAATCTCGCGAGACAGGCGGCCATATTTCCCCCCTCCCACCCTCATTGATTACTCTCCGTCCTAGCTAGCAGGCTAGGCGTTGTAGCTAACAGCAGAGAAAGTGTTCGCCACTTCGCTCGCGAGTTTGTTTTCCCCCTCCCCCTGTCATATTGTCCTGTCGCGTTTGTTTTTTCGGACTGAGGAAAAAATAAACCCCTCCAGATACGATGTCCGCTGCCGTTGCTTTACAGCAGCGCCGCTGAGAGACGAGCTCGGGTCGATGTCCGTTTAAGCCGCACGAATGGAGACGGTGCCCGGCGAAGAGACGCAGCTCGTGCCGCGAGAGGTGAGCTTATCGGCGGCGCGCAGAAAGCCGCGCTGCGGCCCCTATCGGGCTCCCCATCTGTTCCCTTGCGCGAGGCGACAGGCGCGGCTTTCAGGGCGGACGAGTTGACGGTGATAACGGTCATCCTGAAAAAGGCGACGAAGTGCGTTGAAAAAGCAGCTTAACTTTGGCTCAAAGTGCTGAGAAACGCCAACGACGTCCGTCTCATTGTGTCCCGGTGGTGCCACGGTGGAGGGCCGGAACGCTGGACAGCGGGCTTAACGCTCTAGTTCGGTGTTGAAGGACGAGCCAGGCGACGGATTTGAGGCACCAGTAACGGGGCTTTCGTGACGTTTCGGTAGCGTTGAAGAAACGCGTGGAGCGGGCCGCGTGGCCCCGTGAGCGCGCGCCGCCGGCCTCGGGGACACTGACTCGCAGCGCGGCCTTTTTTCGTTTCCAGAGGGCAGAGACCGCGGTGGAGAGAGTGGACAACAAAGGGCACCAGATTCGCTGAGCAAACACGGGCGACACGGCTAAAAGTCGGAAACCTTAAATTAACTTAGGTAAAAGAGTTACGCCTAGCGGCGGCTGGGAACATTTTTAGTAAAACGAAATGTTTTTTTTTTTTTTTTTTTTTTTTGTGTGTGTCACGGGGGCAGTGAACAGTCAACAAGAGGCCTGACGTAACGTAAGATACCTGTACTAAAGCCCGGGAATAAGAGGGTAAAGTTACCCTTTTTACAATAAATGTCCAGCGGTGCGCTCATTTCTAAACTGAACACGGCTAAATTCGCCCCTTCTAAATACCTAAATAACACATAAGTCGTCTTAAAACACAATCTGTCCAAGAAAGTCACTGCCTACGCTCATTTCCAAACGAACCTATTTTTTCTGTCGAAACTTAAGTTGTTAATTTGGAAACGAGTCGTAAATAACTCACTCGTCGTTTCTTCAGAAACAAGTGAAGTGTCTGAATGTGGTTTGTTACATTTGCGTTGAAGACATGATCTTTCCAAGTTCAAGAACCACTTTTACTTGAAACTTTGTCCTTGAAATTGCACCATTATCAGTAAGACAAAGGTAAAGGCTCATTTCAACACGTTTTTACTTAGTTTTGAGCAAATTCTGTCCTTTTACTCTTTCCAAGTATTTAATTTCATTGATATTTACCTGACACTTTTTAGTACAGGGTGAAACAATTGCTTTCACTATAGTAAACTAGTCAAGATATCAGTGATTACTTTGCTCTTGTTTTAAAGCTGCTTACATTTTAGATGAGTTATAAACCTGTCCCAGCAAGTTTACACCTTAATTTCATTTTAATTTAACAGGTAATGTGTTTAACAGTAGATATATGTCCATATTTTGATCCAGATTATTGCTGATATGCACTAGGTGCCTTGTTCAGTTTACTTATTGTTCATTTTTTTTTTTTTTTTTTTTGGTCCACATAAGGTACTATTCTAAATGGTGCTTTGGCAGACAAGCAGATCTTATTTTATGGATATTGTCTGTTTATAATCACTGACCTATCAATATTCAAATTTATATCACACTCATACATTTGATAGACCTGTGTTCAGTGGTGATAAGCATACTTGATTTTTCTAAAGAGCAGATATGTTTTTTGAAGGATTATACTACTGTTATTACGCATTTAGTAATTAACATTGCTATCATTTCTTCAGATGTGTGTGTATATGATTTTAAAATTTTGTTAAATTGTTAATATAATTATAACAACTAAATTATTTGTCTTACTACTGAATCTTGGACGATTGGTGTAAAATAATAGTATACCCCATTGTGCAACGTTTAACAAATTACATTATAGGTGAAAAGTGGGAAGAGTGAGACCTAAACCTGTAGTTTTGGTTTTAGTGATTGGTTATTGAGTAAAAGTCACACACAAAATCTGTGTTCATGGTCTAGCACACAAGTGACACCCTCTGTAATTTTGTAATGTGACACTTCCATGCAAAATTAGCCAGACTGACAGGCTGCTGTGGAAAGCACACTCTTTGGATGTTAGATCAAATACTCTTAATGAGGCTAAGAAGCCAGGAACTATTTAAATAATGCACACTTACAGGGTCTGTGTGTTACAGATACAAAAAGCTCCTGAGTTCTCTGACATATTTAATAGGGAATTAAATGACTTTGATTTATTTGTTACAGTAATTGTAATGCGGTTTTTTTTTTTTTTCCACATGGCTGACAAGGGGTTTTTCTGTACCAGTCTTCATCAATCCCATTTTCCATCTTAATTATTAGATCTATTGATTTTGAATGTCACTGCTCTTAAGAAGTGGGAGACCTTAATTATTGTTTTGGGTGTTACTAGTAAATCTAGCAGGTGGATAATTGAGTTGTATTGAAATTCCTTTATAGCAGATCTTAAGGAAATGAAACACCTATGTGTGATCTCAGATGCAACAGAGAAAGTGTCTCAATTTTGATGTGTGTGAGCTTGGCAAATAAACAGCTTAAGGCAAAGTTAGGAACCAAAGACAAGAAAAAAGTGCGCACGCACACAGAGAAGTCTCAACACTACATATAAGTCCTGTGCAAAAATACTTAACTCATTCCTTGGCCAGCATATAATCTATTTCAAATCATAGAGATGTGTTCTGATGAACAGAACTTCATATTTGCAGATTGACAAGCCGAGAATAGTTACGCATTCAGTTTTGAATTACAATAGCTTATTTATTTCTCAGACTCGTTCCTCACAAGTATGTGTGCTTATTAGCTGGCTTTGCAAGTTGTTATTGTACTTATTACTTTTTTTAATGACGACCAACTTCTAACATACTGTGTGTCAGCATAGCTGTATTGATTTACTGTAGCTGTAGCAAGTTTTCTAGCTCACACAAATAGGCCAGTGCTTTTTGTTCTTATGTAATAACCTCTTTGTACAAAAGACTGTTGAAGTGCTAAACCTCTGGGGGAAAAAAAAACTTGTTACTTCCTGTGGCTTTTCTTTTTAGTGTTGTTAGTATTTAATAAATGCAATACTTATGAAGCCCTAACAAAATTCATGAAAACACTTGTCCTGGGATGTTGTTCACATGTTCTGCCTCTCGCTGTCCATTGATTGGATGTGGAGGAGTATTCTGCATCCTTCTGCCATAGGTGACCCTTCTGTCGCGCTCTCTTTAGGGTAGTGGTTTAAGAATTCATGGTTGTTCCTGCATTTATAGATATGCCCTTTATTTCAGGTTGTACACATTGTCAGTGTTTAATGTTCAGTTATTTAATGTAGTACTGAATATTGTTTGTTTGCCAATGTCGTTTACTGAAAATCTTTGAGTAGGAAGTCCCTGCCCTGACTGGTGTGGAAGGCGCATCTTTTAGGTCATAAAGAAGCTTCTCCATTAATTAGAAATTGAAGTGCCTCCTTTTCATCGGCACATGCTTACTGTTAGTTCTTTGGGCGTTTGAAGTAAAACTACTGTTTTTGGGTATTTTAATTGTCATCTTATGTTCAGGACAGACATTTATGTATGTTGAATTTTAAAAGAGGGGGTGCCTCTGGCGGGTCTGGGGTTCGAGTCCTGCTTGGGGTGCCTTTTGGTAGACTGGCATCCGGTCCTGGGTGTGTCCCCTCCAGTCTTGTGTCCTGTGTTGCCAGGTTGGGTTCTGGTTTGCTGCGACCCCACTTGGGACAAACTGTTTCTGTGTGTGTGTGTGTGTGTGTGTGTGTGTGTGTGTGAGAGAGAGAATTTTAAAAGAAAGAGATTGTTTTTAAAATGAACAGTCAAATATTGCATATATTCTGAAACTCAATGAGATATCATTTACTTTGTTTTCTTTGTACTAGACATTTATATATTGTGTAAAAATCCAGTCTTATCAGGACCATTTTTGCCCTATAATGTGATAATCCTGGATTTTATTGCTGGGGTGGTCCTCGTCATATGAATATCAAATTGACAGTATGAACAGTTAATGTATTAGTTTGGTCTGGGGTCCTTGGCAAATACCAGGAACATGATGAAAGCCAGTTCTGGGATGTAATGACACTCTTCTCGCTGTTATTTTTCCAAGTCTTACTCCTAATGGCGATGGCAAGAAGCATTCTCTCTATGGCTGGCAGCGTGTTTGACAAATGGAGACATGTCTGCCACTGCCAAACTTCTGTGTTCTTTACTGCCAGCATGCACTCAAGCGTTTAGCATTGTATTTTCATAATGTAAGTTACTTACACAAAAGTCCAGTAAATAACCCTGCCTTTTTGCTCATATGGGCACAGTGATTACTGCTGAATAATTTTGGTTCAGTCAAAACAGAAATGCCAACTTGATAATTTAATTGTTTTACATGTTGGCAATGAAGAGGTCATTCTGTTCTGGTTCCTAGTTGTAGGTCTAGACAGCTGTTGTGACTCCTTTTATTTTAATGGTCCTGCATCTTCTAAGTAAACATCTTGTTTTTTGAGAACCTCATCAGTAATATCGACTGTTGGTACTGCGTTCTCTAGTTCTGGTGTTGAACTTCATCCTTCTGTCCTGGATCAGAGCTTTAAACTTGTCTGATATATCAAAGGTGTGAATAATTTATCAAGAAGAGGAGCTCTGGAGATTATAGTGTCCTTTTACCCTTGGCACAGCTCTTTCTGCTTTAGCAGAGCCTTATTTTCTTACTGCCTGTTTATGTGCCTTGTTTTGACAGCACTCAGAGAGCAGGGCTCAAATGACCATCTCTTGGGGAAGATACTGGAAAAATGATCTAAATCGACCATTCCAAAAAGCTGTCGCAGGGTTAATATTCCTTGGTGTGCAACATTTACGTGTATTCATTTAGCAGACGCTTTTCTCCAAAGCGACCTACATCTCATAGAAAATGCAATGTGTACATTACATTAGCAGAGAGAGAGAGAGAGACACTTGGATGCAGACACATCAGTCTTAAGTACAGTTAGTTTCCACCATATGAAACAAATCAATGTGTACTTTTATATGACAGTTAACACTAGTCTGGGTAATATAACAGCTACAGAGGCCTTTTATTATTGGTAAGCGACAACTTGGTTACTGCAGGGCAATGCTTCTCTTAGGATGTATAGGAAAAGGCATGAATACCAAGCTTGCACATTCCTCATAGGCAGTGATTGAAATTAACATTTGTGAAATTTTAAATCTTTTTTTAATAATGAATTCAAGCTCAATATTCAGTTATAGGGAGGTTTGTTTGGTTGCACTATGAATCACAGCAGAGTAAATGCATGTACTCTCACTTCATGCAAGACAAATGACAAAGAGCTCTGTGATTAAATTGTTTGCTTACTCTGTATTCTTTTTAAAGCTGTAATGGTATGTCTGGTTTAGAGAGATATTAGCTAGATGTGACCCTTTGATGCAGCAATGTCTTATTAACTCTCGTGACCAGGAATTGATTGAGTCATTGGAAAGATGTGTTAATTTTTGCATCACAATATACATCGCTAAAATCCATTAATCTGTTACAGTAGTTGTTGCACTTAAACAAATGCTGCTAGTAATGCATAGTGTAGATATCCACACAGAGCACTTGCAGCTGTCAGGTTTTGTTTGTGTTTTTGCTGTGCTGTGTTAGACGCAAATGAAAATATGACAGCACAGCAAATGAAGAAATTTGAACTAGACTATAAACAGAATGTGAAGCTTATTTTGACAATGGAAAATCTTATCTTCGTTCAATAAAATTTAATAGTATTGTGCTTTGCTATGAAATAGATGTCTCTGATATTACTGGTGGTCACATTAACTTTTGAAGCCTGATTTATTAAGGCCTTCAAGGCCAAACACTTGGGCACCCAGGGTGCTTTACTGTTCCAATTTCTGTGGTTGGTTTCATATTTAAAAAAAAAAAAAAGTGAAAGCGTGAAAGTGTGTATCAATGAAATTGAAAGACTAGTTTAACAAATTACTACTTGTAACCTGGATTTATTGCTCATGTACATTTGGTGGTCTGAAAAAGTGATTTTTGAATGTGTACAATATGATTAAACTTAAACTGTCTGTTAAGGAAAACTCATGCAAATGAAATTGCAACTCATCACTTAAGATTTTTAGTCTTTTGGAATTTAGTAGCAGATGGTTGCTGTGTTTCATTCTGGCATTGTTTTTGAATCGTGCTAGAAGGAAAATAGCACATTATACTACGGCACTTTAAATTAATGTTTCAGAGTAGTTGAGAGGGTTTTGATTAATTTCATATCAAATTTGCACAAACTTTCATTTTCATTCTTTGTTCATAGACTGACCAAGGACCAGTGTTTATGTTAGTTATATTAACCACTTGTTCAAGCAGTACTGTCTGAACTGGTTTAGGATGTACCACAGAAAAATCTGGAAAATATTCAACTGTGAGTTTCAAATTTCCCCTAAATTGTTTTCTTAGTCTTTGTCTAAAGGATTTTGTAGAAGCAGTGTGAATTTACAGATGGCAGAACAGCTACCAAATGTGAAGAAAATGTTGATGTTATTTCAATATGGAAGAAATAACTTTGCTGCTTTTTTGAGGCATACAAAGACTCTAATGTGGAGGTTTTATTACTTGTCAACAGATAAAAATACATATTAAAAGATATGTTGCAACTCTGTGCTGGCATACATGGACAATTAAAATGAATTCAGAGCACACAATTACAGCATTATAAATTAACCAAAGAAATGAACTCTTTGTGACCTGGTCTGGACAAAATGAACAAAACCTGTACACTGTGAGCTTCACAACACTGGTATTTATGGCATGGCTGCCTTTCTAAAACCATTTATATCCAAGGGTGATCCGCAGAAAAGGCAGAACTGGAGTAATGATTTGTCTTTTACTCTGTTTCATTCTGATGGGTTTACGGTTGGAGGAAAAAGTCGAGAGATGCATTTGGCTCATTGTCTGCTTCCAAAGGTTAAACGTGGTTGTAGATGTGGGGTGATATGTGCTGGTTGATTTACTTGTGTAAAGAATTTAACACTCCTGTAGCCTTCCAGGTGTCCAGAATTGCCCCATATTCCAAGAGTCTGATGTTCATTGACCTACTAACTGCTAGACATTTTGCTTTGATGAACATCAAGACAAATTCAGGTGTCTTCCATGCCATTCCCACACATTAGCTCTTAATATTGAGCAGTTTTTGGCAAGCTGTAGAATAGAGTATAGGGCAGATTTCCACTGTGTCCATTCCAAAAAGAACAGGAGGTTTACCTATTTGAATGCTCCAAAAACCCTCTAAACACAGCTGAGAACCTGTATGACAGCATTCCAAGAAAGTGTGAAGTGCTTCTGAAAACAGTGTGGTCCTACTTGTTTGTTGGTGATGCTTTTTTTTTGAATTTCCTTTCTTTCATTACATCTCCTGTATTTAGTGTCTCTGTATGTTGAGGAAAGTCACCTTGGTTGAAGCGTTTATAGTCTTAAGCCTTAACAGTAGTGGCTTGAAAAAGTTACACAATTTGACAACCAGTTACTTTAGAGATCAGTGTGTGTGGTTTTTTTTTTTTGGAAATTTTATTTTATTGAAAATTCTTTGTTTCTAGGCTACTGTTTTACTGTTGCACAAGAATGATCTTTTTGAAATCTACTGTTTTGCTGTAAGCTGCAGTACAGTTGAGTTGGAAAGCTTAGTTTACTGTAAACCCTTGCTTGATTGCAACACCTGTGGGGGAAACCACCTGAAGGTTATTGATGTCTGTCTGTTGCAAGTCATTCACTGAGATGTTTTATTTTTTAACTATTTTAGTGACACTGTATAGGAGTGTTGCCTAAATTTCAAATGTGTGGCAAAACTGAACCAAGAGCTCTTCTGAAAATGTGAAATTTTGACTTTTTCTTGGGTTCTTATGTCTTGGGCAGCCCTTACCTGTGTTAGATGAGAATCTATATTTACCTGACATGATGCTATAGGTGAGAGATATTTAATAGTGGAGGTGGTGTGTTCACTGGATCAATGAATCAGTAGTTTAGGTAGGGCCCAGTAGGTGTGGCGTCGACCTCTGATTTCTTAACAGGAAGTGGGTGTGGATTGGCTCTTGGGCAGAACGTGTTTCACACTGCAGCTAATGCTGTCAAACAAGGAAGTGGAGAGACGCTTTCATTTTCTCGCTCAAAGGTGAAGGGGAATAAAGGCTCTGAAGGTTTTCTTTTTTTAATACCAGTACAGTATTTCTTTAGCTAAACTCTATCAGGCAGTTTTTTTCTTAGCTTTAACAGAAGTTTTTTTTTTTTTTTTTTTGTTTTTTTTCCTCTCCTCCCTCACTCCCCCTCAATCTTTGGACTTTTGTGTACAGTGCTAGCCATACACAGTAGGTAGCAGCGCAAGGCCCATGACTTTATTGGTCCATGACTGCTTTATGCCGACTACCTTCAGCCTCTGCTTGCCCTCTTGTGGGCTTGAAGGTAGATTGAAGTAGATGTATAAATGTTGAAAAACTTGAAAACCATCTTAAATTTGATGTCAAATTTGAAAAAGAAGAAGCTTTCTGATGCAGTGCCTTCAGAACAGGTAATACATCATTCTTAAAGTTTTTCATTGTGATGCCGGATGTGTTGTGTGAATCAACAGAAAGCAGGGATCTTGGTTCCGGACTTAAAATGGAGTCGCTTTCTGTTTTCCACGGTGTTCCAGCTGACTTCTTCGTTTGTCGCTACACACTTGGGTCATGGAGAGTTTGCATGTCTTACCAAAGGTCATTTCCATTAAATGGTTGAGGTTCACTGAAAAGCGATGGCGGACGTGACCTGATCAGGTAGCGAGTTCAAAGCGTGTAAAAATGTGGCTTTGTTACGAACTTAGCCTGCAGTTCCTCAGTTTCCCACTCCGTGATGCATTCAGGTCATACCCAACCCAGGGCAAAGAGGAGCATCCCTGCACTGCATATAGGACTCCCTGTGTGCTCCTCAGCGTCAGCATGCAGTGTTATTATCTGTGTTAATACCTCTAATCTGATAATACACTTCTCTGTATTAACATTGCCGGTCCGCTGTACCTTTCAGTCAGATTTCATTGTTGTTTTAGGTTTTTGTCAGGTGTCTAACCAGTAACCAGTTGCAAGTTCTCTTTGATATTAACAAAGTTTAAAAAGAAGGGGAAAAAATGATAACGAGCTGTATTCACTCGAGCTTTAGATGATCTCCCTTCACAGAAGCTCTGTAGGAAACCCATGGTTTCTATTTGTAGATCTCCACAGTACTGAATACCAGATCTGTCTTTTTAACAGCTCTCATCTTTGTGTTTGTAACCATTGTGTGTTTTAGGATATGTTTTGGAGTTGTCGACAGACTATTTTAGAGGAGATGAAGAAGAAGTTCTCCCAGGTAGCTCCGTGATGGGAGCTGTGTGTGCGTGCATGCTGCTGTGAAGGCATGCTGTGGGCCACTGCGATGTAACTTCCTAACATAATGGGCCCCAGAGTTACCCTTTCCCTCCTGATAGTGTCATATCCACCTTGACCTGAGTGGAGCTCAAACTGCACTGTCCAGTTTTTTTTTTTTTTATAACTCTCTCAGGTAACTTAGTTTAATGGAAATGCTAACGGAAAATTTAAAGTTTGCAGTGCATGTCCATCATTTGTGGCGCCAATGAGAAATGATTCATGGGTACTTTAAAAAAGCACTAGGTAGGAAGTTAATGGGCTCTTAGTAGTTGCCTCAAAAGCTTAAATAATTTCTTAAAATTTGGCCTTGACATTTACCTTTGTTTTTCAGAAATAGTAAAGGTTGGTTTTCTCAGAACATAGATTCCTGCCTGTTTTTTGGGATGCTTTTTTAAGATGCTGTAAAATGTTTCTATGGAGATGGATGTTCCCCAAGTTACCACATATTAACTTTCAGCCATTCAAGGGGTTAAAAGTTTAGTAAAGTTTAATAAATACAGTACCAGTGACTTAAACACAGTACCTGGCCAATCCCTTAAAATAATTGTATGGCTTGGACTGGACAGAAGAGTGAAAACAAAGTGTCCCCAAGTATCCTAGATTGTGGGGAGCTGCTGCAAAAGAGCCAGGTAGACGTGCTGGTTTTCTGCTCAAATGTAACTGCATACCTTGAGACCAAACTACTTTCCAGTAAGTGTGTACCCAGTTTTTACTGGTACTGCACATACGAGCTAAGCTCTTGGGTGTCAGTGGCCTGTTTGTACAACAGATACTGCCTTCCATGGGCTGCGGGTGATGTCCGGTTCTGGCCACTTCACTCCAATGGCAGTCGAATAAGCTCTGATCAGAGGAGCATTGAATTTGGTTACTAGGAATTTTTTTGACTCAACTAGGTGAGTTCAGCTTGTTCCCCAAGACCAGGAACTGAAATGGTACTAGACCACGTCTGTGTGTACAAAAGAGAACCAGACCCCTAAAGCGTGCTGAACCCTTTGAATCACACAAGGCCATTTCTCCCCCCCCCCCTCCGTGTCTGAGAAATGCAGATTAAAGCCACGTCCTCTGTTACCACTGAGAACGAGTGGCATTTAATGGAGGGTTCCCAAATCCACATTGCCGGCTGTGTTTGAAATGTCCGACGGGTGAAGATGACCTTGAGGTTATTGAGATGCCATAGATTCATGGCTTCTTCTGAAAGAGCATGTTGGGCCATGTTCTTCTGTTAGCATCACTAATAAGCATGCCCATCACAGTGGCATCCCATGTGTGGTGGTTCTGCATCGTTGTGCCGCATTTCGCAGGCCTGCACCCGTGCTTCCTAGCTTACCGATTTTAAGCCGTGCCTTTCAGAGGCTTAACCCAACAAGGTCGGCAGGAGGTTATATTAATTCTGCGTTACACAAGCTTTGTGCTCCACTTTCCAGTGTCTTGGCTACCATCTGTGACAGCGTTTGAGCTTGCTGATTTTCCTAACCTCTGTATTTTTAGCTTGATACACTTTGCCTGCTTGTCAGTGTTGTTCAGTTGACTAATTTATTTTAAGCTGGCGTCCTGTGCATGCCTGGTGGCAGGGCTGCGATCAGGGAAACAGCTATTTCCAGAACAACGATTAACTTGAGTCTGCAACTGACCAAGTCCTTGTTCTTACCCCCACCCTCTAACCCCTGGCTTTCAGATAGAGAATGCCGGCGAGGAGCCTAGAGTGCTGTGCATCATCCAGGACACTACCAACGCCAAAACAGTCAATGAGCGGCTGACCCTCAACCTTCCGGCATCCACCACCGTCAGTAAGCTGTTTGAGGACGTTGCCCTCAAGGCAGGCTACGTTAACGGCTCCTTTCACCTGGCATGGGGTAACATGACAGACATGGTGAGAACCCCAGCATCCGCTTGATAGCCCCCACATGTTCAAACTAAACTAGGGCAGGCAGAACATGCTGTGATGTTTTTGAATTTGAATTTTGAATTTTGAATTATGAAAAAACTCAGTAAAGGCTCCTGAATCAAGTTAGCAGAATAAAAATGTACATACAAACTTCTAGTGCTATTTATGTGTCCATGATGTTAGTGTCCTCACCCTTAGTCAAGGTGCTTACCTTGAAGTGATATGCTAAAACTTACCCTACTGGGTAACTTTTGTAAATATGGCTAAATAATTGTAAGTAGATTAATGTATAAGCGTAAGTATAACTTTCTGTGAAGAAAGCAGTGTGATTAATTACGTGTGATGGTTGAAGATGGAGAAGTTGAATAGTGTATCTAAACCTGAGTTCACTGACTGTGTAGCTTTGGCCGCTATAGAAACAAGTCCCTTGTCACAGTCCTGTGCCATTTTCAACACCCAGAGTTGCGTAACTGAGTAGGTTAGTGGATTAAGCCCTCGGTCCAAGTTGCGCTGGAGTTTGAGGCCAACAGAATAAAGCGTTTTCAATCCTGTTACTTGCACTGAAATGTTTGAACAGATATTGTGCTGGTGTTATATTTTTCATTGACTGAAGCTTAGACTGATTTTTATTTAGGTGAATGTGGTACTGACTGTACCAGGTGACCTTGTCCAATGTAAACTGGACCCAGCAGAAAAATTGGTGGTTGAAGAAACTGGCAATGCTCAGCTTGACTGTCAACATTCGAATTTGCCAGTCAGATGGAAAATTGTGGTGGTTCTGTGTGTGTGTATACACTCGCGCATCACCTTCTGTGCCGAGCCTGTCTAAAGAACAAACTGGAGCGTAATAGTCACAGGTGCTTTTATACTTTCTAAATTGATTCATTTAGTAGGTGCTTTTTTCCAAAGTGAAATTCTTAATTACACAAATAATTTTCTTTATGTAGAGAAAACATTTTCCCACCTAGCTGTTAACTGAGAGAAGTTTGAATGTAGTTCTGTTTTAAAGTCCTGATTTGTATGCCACTCTGGAGCAACTGAAGTGGGGTATATTTACATATATTCATTTAGCATATACTTTTCTCCAGTCTGCCTGGTGTGGGTCCACAGGAGCACAGCCAGATCTTGAGAAAGATTTACTATTCCAAATTGTCACATAAGCTTTCTAACTGCCAGCTTTCAGTCAGTAAGGCACAACAGAGCCATGTACATGTTCAGGGGTTTAAATTCACTAGAACCAAGCCTGCACTGCACCCAACATGCTATTTGCTCTTGTCGGTTGTCCCTGGAGTTATTTCAGATGCTTCTGTCCTTTCAGGTTGTGTTGGACCAGAGCAGTGAGATGCCACTGAGTGATTCAGGCTTTGAGCCTGGCAAGAAGAACTTCCTTCAGCTCACCGACAAAGATGGAGAGCAGCCTCAGTTAGCATCGGTAAGTGGAGATGTTTAGTGGAACTGGCAGCGTAGCATGTGAAAGTAACCTTGATTCCTCAACACTTCATAGATGTTTTCATAATGCTTTTGTCAATATGCCCAGTTTTTTTTTTTTTTTTTTTTTTTTTTTTTTAAATGTGTCCTTGTTTCACCTGCATGGCAGTCCAGAGTATCATATGACTGCTGGATTTTGTACTTTGTAGTGCAATTTCTATGGAAGCTGTCTTGAGTCATACTTGGGCTCTATATCTGTGGGTCATAATTGGCATTGGTTGACTGGCAGGGGTAGGGTGACCTCGGGAGACCAACGTTGGAATGATGTTGGGTTGCAGCTTGCTAACTGCCAAAACTGCAATAAGAAGCACTGGTAACAGCTGACAGTCATGGATGTAGGATCAGCTCCCCTCCTTGCATTGTGCCACATGAAAAGGAGCGTTTCAGAAAGGAGAGGACCATATAATTCGTTTCTGTTCTGGAGTGCACCTTCTTGGCTGAGGCTGTTACCGTAAACAATGTTGGTGTGTGCTTCCCTGAGCAGGGTGAGTCAGGCACGGTGGACAGCAGTGGCCTGGATGACAACACCCAGGATCGCTTCATAGGACCCCTTCCCCGAGACGGCATTGTGGGCTGTAGCAACGACTACAGCAGCTACTCTTATGCCTCCATACTTAAGTCGGAGACAGGTAGGCCCAACCCTGTGAAAAGATTCTCCTTCCTCTTCCCAGAATGCATCATGATAAATTTGAAACTTCTTGTCTTCCCTGGAAGGGTATGTGGGCTTGGTGAACCAGGCAATGACCTGCTACTTGAACAGTCTCCTGCAGACCCTGTTTATGACTCCGGAGTTCAGAAATGCGCTCTATAAGTGAGTGGCCCCCCTTTCCTCTTTCTTGTTGTCTCCTACGGAGAAGTGAGCTCTCAAGGCTGTCTCCCCTGGTTTTCTTCAGTTGGGAGTTCGAGGAAGGAGAAGAGGACCCAGTCACCAGCATCCCTTACCAGCTCCAGAGGCTCTTTGTCCTGTTGCAGACCAGCAAGAAGCGTGCCATCGAGACCACAGATGTGACTCGTAGCTTCGGCTGGGATAGCAGCGAAGGTGAGCACGAGGCTGACTGGAAGTGAGACTGTTCAAATGCTTCGTTACACACAGAGAATTTTTGGATCAGTAGCAGCAGGGACAGACTGTGAGTATATGTATGTGTGAATGAGTTTGTTTTTTCTGTATAATTTGTGCTTTCAGCTTGGCAGCAGCACGATGTCCAGGAGCTCTGTAGAGTTATGTTTGATGCTCTGGAGCAGAAATGGAAGCAAACCGAACAGGTATCTGATTAAACTCACCCTCTTAGGCATCCACTGTGAACTACTCCTGATTATTAACGCAAGTTCATGCAGTCCAGTTATGTCCATGTTGAATTATAGTATATGGATTCACTGTTTCTCAGCTTAAGCAGTCCTTTGCTTATAATCACTTAAATTATTAAATTAATAATCTTTTTTTGTCCACACTTATTTCATTAAATTGAATTTTACTTAATGTAATGAGTAATTCATATATTTGATATATTGCTTCCTGTGCAGGGGGAACAGTGTAAATGCATTCAGAGGTGTTTGACATGTATGAAGCTGATAGTGACATGTCACTATCAACTGTGGGCCTTTTTAAAATTAAGTTATGGATGTAAATACTTACCACACTGTGGTGATGGTAAACAGAAGTCCAGCATGGTCGATGTTGGATCTGTAAGGGCTTTTGGTCCATGTGGGCCTGATGTCTCCGATGTCCCCTAGGCCGACCTTATCAATCAGCTCTACCAGGGAAAACTGAAGGACTATGTGCGCTGCCTGGAGTGTGGATACGAGAGCTGGAGGATCGACACCTACCTGGACATCCCGCTGGTCATTCGGCCCTATGGGGCCAGCCAGGCTTTTGGGAGTGTGGTGAGTCTTCACCAGACCATCTCCCCTGCCTCATTTTAATCCTAGTGTCACTTTAGCAGTGTGATGTAACTGCTAAAAATGTGTTAAAAATGCTGACCCACAGGTATGCATCTGAGAACACAGATACTGGTACAGTAATCATTCTAAAACTTGTATTTGCTTGTCTGTGATGATGAAATATGCTTAGAGCTGCCAGTCCTCGAAAGGTTCCACCTTCAAATCTCATTGTAGACCCTCTGAGTTTGGAACCCACCCTGAATTAAAGTTAAAAATTAGCCAAATACAATCTTTTCATTTACTTATTTAGCAGACACTTTTCTCCAAAGTGACTTCCAGTGAACACTCTGTAGTGTTATCAGCCCACACACCTTATTCACCGCAGTGACTTACACTGCTAGATACACTACTTTCAATGGGTCACTCATCCATACATCAGTGGAGCACACTGTCTCTGTCGCTTACACGCTAATATAGATAGGTGCACCCTAACTTTATGATCATCCCCAGATAAGCCTTTACACAGCCGCTACTCCTGTATTATATGTAAATGTTTGTGTACCTTATAAAAAAAAGCTCTTGAGCGATGATGCACCGATGTTCAAGTGGAAACTAACACACCAGGTTTACTTAATCACATGGCTGCATCTATGTCTTTCTCAATGTAATGCACAAATCTGTATTTTAGCTGAGATGTACGTTGCTTTGGAGAAAAGCGTCTGCTAAATGAATAAATGTAAATGTAATGTAAATAATATGTATTTTAGTGTACTGACCTAACATTGTAAGTTGCTTTGGGGAAGTGCTAAAGAGAACTTAAAAGTGGGATAAGAAAGATGTGCTACTTGGGTAGTTGGTGCTACTTTTTTATTTTTGTCCTCATCTCATTACTGTCCTGCTGCATTGTGCTCAACAGGAAGAGGCCCTCCAGGCTTTCATACAGCCGGAGACGCTTGATGGGCCCAACCAGTACTTCTGTGAGCGCTGCAAGAAGAAATGCGATGCGCGAAAGGCGAGAACCCGTACCCTAGTAATGTAGTCTTGTTTAAAGATCCACATTGTCTTGCCACAGTTGGTGTAGCTACAGAGTACAGCTTGTTCCAAGATGTTTAACACCGAGAAGCTCTTAGACAGTGGAGGTACTGTTGGTGCTTTGAGAAACATTGTAGATGTACCTTTTATAATATTGCTTCAGGCTCCTTAAGGTGGCAAGAATTTTTAGTTTGTTCCTTGTTGAATTTCTTTAGTCTGTGGGGTGTTTCCCTTTCTTCTCCTTGAGTTAGTACTGCAGCTAGATGTTTGTTTATTGTGTATATCGCTTCTATCGCTCCGTTCTTCCTCCAGGGCCTGCGGTTTCTACACTTTCCCTACCTACTGACACTTCAGCTAAAACGCTTTGACTTTGACTACACCACTATGCACCGCATCAAACTGAATGACCGCATGACCTTCCCAGAGGAGCTTGACATGAGCCCTTTCATCGATGTGGAAGATGAGGTATGAGGGCATTCATTTAATTAATGCTTTTAACAGCTTTCTGAGGGTAAAATGAACATTTTTCATCTTACCTGTGTTTTTTTACACTGTTGTTTTAAATATGGCAACATTGACATGCTGAAAGTGTTTACTTTTGGCAAAAGGACAAAACAATAGGTCAAGGCCTTTTGAAATGGTCAAAGTTTTTATGAATGAATTGTGTTCAAATCTCCTCCAGTGAGATGCATTTTTACCAAAAATTCTTGATCAGTTTTAACGCATTAGTTCCAAAAATCAGCAACATAAGATCTTTGTGTAAATGAGAGCAGAACAATTGGCATAGTGAGTAGAGCTGTCGCTTTGCAATCAAAGGATCTGGGTTGGAATCCTACTCCAAGTATCTAACCTTACAAAAATAAAATTGTCTGTCACCTTCAAGAAAGGTGTTATACTGTTGCTCTGTGCCAAATTGCAGATAAGTGAGAGGAACAAAGTAAAGCCATGTTCTGTCACACTAACACATTAGGTGATCTTGTTTGAAATTGAAGTGTTTGTATGCCAAGAAGTTTTATTTGAAATCAAATGTGATGTGCACACATGTTTATACTGTATTCCTCTCCCTCCTTCAAATACACTCCCCTTCATCTTCCACTCCCGCATGAAAGAAGTCTCCCCAGACAGAGAGCTGCACAGACAGTGGAGCAGAGAATGAAGGCAGCTGCCACAGTGACCAGATGAGCAATGACTTCTCTACAGACGATGCTGTGGATGAGGGCATCTGCTTGGACAGCGCGAGCAGCACAGAGAGGGTACTCAAGCCAAAGGTACCTTTGGCTGCTACTTCTCACTCTGAGCTTTGTGTCCTCAAAATCAGTGTACTCCATCCTCTCATGTTAATCAGGGTCATCAATGAAATATTTTAGAAACTTTACTATGGTGCTGTACTTAGTGGAGTGGTTAGATCCAAGGACCCGAATTTGAATCCTGCTCATATTACCTTTGATAAAGGTACTTAACTGAACTGGTACAGTCATAATTACCCAGCTGTATAAATTAGTGAATAATCATACAGGTAATCCTAGTAATGTCTAGGAACTGCTCAATCTGGAGTAATATTGACTGGCCACACTGCAGCAAGGCACCATATTTCATTTTGACTCAGTCAATATGTCTGTCAGCGACTGCATTTTTTACAAAATTTTATTACGGAACATCGTTTGTGACTCCATTAAAGTTACTTTTTATTTAAAGTTACTAGCAAGCAAAGATGTGTCCATGATGCAGAAAGAAGAAAAGACATTTAGAAATGAAACAGTCCAGTATGAAAATATAATACTGGACTGTGTATTATTTTAATTATGTTTGAAGTTAGTGTAGCAGAGCCTTATTAACCTGCATGAATGCTATGTTGTGTAACTGTTTATATGACCATGTGACCTTATACATGATTGGGATTTGTGACTCAAGATGAGGTCTTAACGGATCCTGGACGTAAGTCAAGTACTTTAGTTTAGACCCCTCACATTCTAAGTAGCTTCAAGGTAAAAATATAGTTTTAAGAAAATGCTTCAATAGTTTTTTCTTTTACTGAAATGTGGAGGATAGCGTGTGCATTACTAATGCATAAACATGATTGCACAATCAAAGCAACAAGTACTATATCAATGAAAACTTGACTCGTCAAGTTTTGCGGGCAGCGTAGAATAACCTGCTCTTGGATTTCTATAAAAACGTGTTGAATTTTGATCTCCTAGAGGATGAGTTTGTATTCATTTTGTATTCATGCTTTGATGTGATGTGTCATCAGAGCTTGCTGACTTTTGAGCTGTTCTCGGTCATGGTGCACTCGGGCAGTGCAGCTGGTGGCCACTACTATGCCTGCATCAAGTCCTTCAGCGATGGCCAGTGGTACAGCTTCAATGACCAGCATGTCAGCAAGGTAACCGCAGCATCAGCAGTCGCACGTGTCCAGGCATGATGAAATTGGTGTCCTTCAGTTTATTAACTTCTGATGTATTGTTACATATAAAC